>NC_068290.1:15615062-15922562 GCF_025860055.1 Xyrauchen texanus
TATGTCATGATTTACCACAATTTGTTGTTGTTGTTGTTGTTCATAGGGGCCACGAGACTTTGAGATTGATGTGGTTCAGTGGGGTTCTCTGATTGGTTTGAGATTGATGCAATAATCCATGTAAAACAGTGGAGAAAACGAATACATGCAGTTGAGACACGAGATGTAGACAAGTGGAGAAAAAAGAGAAAAAATGGGTGCAGGTGGTAAAATACATGCAGATAAAACCGTGGAAAAGCTGAAAAAAACGAAGCACATGGTAAAATGGCAAAGGATAAAATTATGAACGTATAAGAATAAGCAATGCTAGCAAGCTACAAACACAGACTCGTGCAGTGTTCCGGTAGCAACCGGAACACATTAATGTCTTTTAAAGCAATACGATCACTGTGGGAGAGAAACAGATCAGAATTTAAGTCCTTTTCACTTTAATTGCTTTATTCTGGTTTTTTGCTTTTTGGTTGTGCTCTCCAATGCACGTTCATGTGAGAACCAAGTTGACGTAGGCAACTTGGAATGTTCATGCGATACAACCAGAAGTGCAGTTTAGTTTATTTATAACAGAACGCTGTTCACAACCAATTAAGCTTTTGCTTTCATTTGAACATGCCAACGTGCTAACGACACGCGAGAGGCTGTGTGAACTTATTCCTCTCATGAACGCATTAGAGAGCAAAGAAAGGAAATTATGGAATTTATATTTTTAGGTGCTCAATTCCTTTATCAAGCACATCAACTATTATGTCACCTGGGACTTAACAAAGTTATGTTAAGAAATTTGCAAGTCAGCTATAATGTGGTTTATTCATCAGGGTTCATATCAGATCTTTGAACCAGTGTAAGATCACTTTGTGACATGACTATAAAATGAGAAATCTTCCAGATGAGCTGACTACTTGTTCCACCGATGCCAGAGAGCTGACTCGGAATATCTAATATTCTGAGAGGGAAATTCCTGATCCACAAATCTTAAAACAGGGACTTGATGTCCATAAAACATCCATTCCGTGGAAGATGATTGGTTACAAGACTCCCAATTAACAAAAACATAGTCACATTCACATGAACATACAGGTCTCATTTATACAAGGCTACATACATGGCACCCAGACCTATTTGAAATGCCGGGCCTGCAAGGAGATTTGGAAGACATAAAGACACAGAACTAAATTCTATCTAAAGCTTCCACTTATAATTTAATCAAACATACAGTATAATATAGACTGGTGGTCAACACTGATTAAGGGAGCTAGAATGAGTTAAGCATGTTAACAAAAATGTGTCAGGGGGTTTTCTATAAAAGTTATCTTGTATGAAGGTACTTCAAAAAGGCACAATATACTGTATATGCACAATAATACTAAGATTAAATAAATTAGATAATATTAATGATGAATAAACTTCAGAATATAAAGAGTATAACATAAGTGCATATCTATTGCCATGATGTGTGATAATGAACACTGTTGCTGTACTCCTGACATGAGTCAGACCCTGTCACATCTCAAAAATTAAATTTTTTTACACTTGTGACATATAATACATATTATAGTATAACATATAATTATAACAACATAAAATTAAATCATTAATTAATAAGAAGGATTTTTTTGTAATTTTATTAAACTCATCAACTAAACCATAGAGCAATGCATACTAAACAAAGGGGTGAGAATCTTAAGTCAACCCCATTCACCTTAAATGTATCTCCCCCAGCTGCTGGTTCATAAGATTAGCTGTCCAGATTTTAGATGTAAACCTCATAATGTGATGGATAATGAGCAAGAACACATTCCAGGAATCTGCCAGTCAATATAATGACCTTTCTTACATATACGCTTATGCATTTGCCAGACACTTTTATCCAAAGCGACTTAAAGTGCATTCAAGCTACAGTATCTTTTGTATCAGTACTTGCATTCCATAGGAATTGAATCCATGCGTCTCTACCAGTTGAACTACTGGAACATACCTTTTTTTACCATTTTCGTACACATTTTTCTTTAAGGCTCACAATGAAGAGACCATTGTTTTTCTTCGTGTTTTACACTCCAGTACACCATCAGTATAAGATTTATTCTTACATAAATAATGAGAATGAAGTTTGGAATTACAAGGACTTGACAAAGAATATGGCATAACATTTAGGATTAATTCCTCTTGCTGGACCTTGTAAAGCAATTTGGAGCTTGGCGGGGTATAAAAATCACATCCAGAGTAAACGAATGTCATAGGTTGTGGAAATCCATTCGTCATTCTCAGATAACAATATTTTCTTCTGCAGTATAGCTGCTAAAGAAAATGTATGTATTTTTAAAGGAGTTTTAGATATTTATATCGGAAAACAAGCCAAAACAAAAACAAATCAAGAACTTATTTTGTTGCAGTGCATAATGGGGTGAAATATACCCTCTCTCCCCTTTCTGTTCACTTCAATCCATCTTTAACTCACAAAAAAACAAACTCACTCTTATTAATAAAGCTTCGTATTGCCAATTTTCTTCATGATAGGAAATGCACAGTGACACATATATTATGGTTCAATAAGTCATGAGCCATCGCGTTATAATCTAGCTGCACTAAGTGTGCACACTCGAGGAATGAGTGTCCCCGCGACAGTGTTCATCAGCCGGGTGCGGTTTCAATCACTTCCTCCTTAGATTGGGACACTTTGCGCAACTCATAGTAGAGGTGCTGACCGCACATAGAAATGCCAGTTTCGGAGTTAGTAATTATTTACATGATCTGCTTCTGTATTATTTGAACTTTAATAAAACTTTTCTGCAATACAGTTTGATTAAAATTTCTTGACCAACTGGTCATGGCTATTGACCAAATGCTTTAGGCAGTTGTTATGCATGATCCATTAGCCATTTAAATTAACTATTATGTCAGCAAAATGTTAACAGTGTACATGTTGAAAATGTAAAAAAATAAATCTCTTAATTGTAAAATCAGTTTTCTTTTGTAATATCTGTCAAAAATGTCAAGTAAAATAAAATGTAGTTATTATTGAAATAAACCACTTTTTGGTTAACAATTTTTTATTTCAGGGTGTTTATTTTAGCATGTTTGTCTGTACATTAACGTAGTTTGCTGTAGCCTACAATAAGCCAAACTTTCAGTTATTTGACTTTCCCTGTTTTCTGAAAACACAGCAAGCTTGAGGCACTTAACATCTTTTACTCACAATTGCCAGTCATTAACATATAAAAGGCCCTCACAGCAGGACTGCCATCAGTCATCACAACCAGCTGAATTTCCTCTGTAAATTTCCATCAACTTCACACTTCCCTTTACATGTCCGCTGAATCGAGGTATGTGTTTTTTGTGAACGTTAACGGTTCTATGTTACTTGGGTCTGTTTTTTTCCCCCTAATACATCTGACAAACTTGAAATTAAGTGGGAGTTTACTATTCACACATTTGTCCAGATTTGACTCTTTTCATGCAGTGGGTGAAAGGACCACTTTACTGAAATTTTTTGTAGAAAACAACCTGATGGGACTTTTGATTAGCCACATTTGATAACACGCTGGTGTGAAACATCACCATTTCCTGGCATTGCGTTTGCTTCGGTCTTACTAAACAATTATGGTCTCTGCAAGCGCTTTTTATTTGGAATTCAAAGCGGCAGGAATTATGTAAATGCAGCTTCATGAATGCTGTAACAAACTGGATGGCCATTATAATAATGTGGAGGATGATAATTTAAGAGATGAGGGTTTAACTGTCATTGCCCATTGCAATGAATGTGCAACCTATGAGGACTAGTTAATTAGACAACCTCCCACTTGCACTTTGGGAAATGTTTGATGTTACTTGAATTTCTGCTATTTTAGAGCATGTCTTTTATACTGTGGAATGCCTTGTTTGGAAAATCTTAAAACATTAGTTATATATTGTCTTGTTTTCTAATTGCTATTAAATATTAAAGACAGTACTACTTGGAATGGATAGCTTGTTTCCCCTTTTGGCTTTCTCTCTTGCTTCTACTGAAATACCAGTTAGATGTGCTGTGACCTTTTGATTTTGACCTTATGGCTGGAAGCAACTACATCCAATAGCAATTTTGTAAGAAGGTTTTGTTAAAAAAAACTGTGCAATATTCAAAGTTACTCAACTCCCTACTTGTTGCCAATATTGTGCTGTAACAAATCATCAGAAATGGTCAAGTTGTCGAAATTACTTTCCTTCCAGTAAATCTTTGGAACCTTAAACCCTAAACTGAAAGAGCCTGGTGAGAGAAATAAGGTGTTTGGGATGGCAGTTTTGGGTTTCCTCTACTGGTTCATGATTAATTTCACATATTTTCACATGGGAGTATCTACCAATGGAAAACTGTGAATTAATAATATTAAGTAATACTGAAAATTAGGGAAAATACACTTTTTATTAAGTTAAGATGCTGGAGCAATTTAAAAAGGCATTTGTGTTGGAGGCCCCCCTCATCTTCCAACCCAATGGAGTTTTCTTAAGCCAAACATTTACAACAAACCCCTACACTCAGAATGAGAAAACGTGTGGAGTTTAATGTGTGCAGGGCTTCTTTCCTCTGCTTTTCATGATTATGGTGGTAAGAGGTTGAATGGTTTACCATTTTATGGTGAACCTCACTTTCTGACCACAATGACATGATGGCATGCTCCGCTTTTCTCCTAGTTTAATTCTTTAGTTACATTTACATTGAGATACTGTATATTAATCAGACCTTTTCTCAGAACTTTTCTGATTCATTTTATGATTAGTTTAAACCAATTGGAGATTTTTAGAGGCTATATTGTCAGTTCCCCTCAACTTTATACAGTTGTCCTAGAGCAGAGTAACCACAGGCTTAGTCCATCACATTATGGACATAATAAGTTCCACTATGTTTGATAACCGGAGAGTTTTTTTGTCTTATTTTTAAGATTCTATTTTTGTGTTAAATAATTAAAAATTTAACAAAAAGCCTTTTTTTTTTATAAGCATTTTACTTCAAAAGTTTGTTTGTGCTGTACTTAAAAAAAAAAAAATGCCACTTAGTTTGATGTTTTGTTATCTAATGCAATCACATTAATAGATAAGTGTCGAAAGAATTGTTTCTGCATTAAGCAAAATTCCCCAACACCAATGCTGCCTTGATCAGACTGTAGATTTCAATGTGATATCAGACCAATCGATAATATATTCAAACTATACATTCCTTTACAGTCCTAAAAGGATTTGTGGAATCTCCCACTCAAGGGAGCGTCAAGGCACATGCCACAGTGCCTCCCATTTTTCTAGTTCCACATACTGTTCCGACCTTAAGGTTAACAAAGCTCATTTACAGGTTTCGGTATCAGCTAATATAAAGGGAGCAATAAAAATTATCAGACACATACTGTATATCGGGCAGTGAAAAACAGGTGTGCACATAATAATGTTCCAACTATGATCTGCATTCTTATATACTCATAAACCTTGCAGCCTTCAGTCCCACACATGCCAAACTGTGGTACTGACTTCTGCTTGGTGGTGCTCAGAGGCCAACAAATGAACAGCCCAGATGTTTTATTTTAGTTTCAATGTTGTTCCAGATGTGTTAGTGTGGATCAATGCCATTAATTTGCTTTTGGAGGTTCTTTAAATTTCCAGCCACCTTGGCAAGAAGCGTCTGCTCGTTGGTTGGGTGCATTTTTATAAGACATTGAAAAAATACTGTATACAATCTAGACTCTTTGTAGATTTCTTTCTTCATTATAAGGCAGTGTAGTGAATTAAATCAGTGTTAAACATAAAGAGATTGAAAAACCATAGCAAATGAGGAGGTTTACATCATATTAAAAATAAAAACATGCCATGCCATCAATATGATGGCTCTGTTAGAGAATGTTTTATTGTGTTATATGTACCATTATTTGTCAGCAATAAGAGTATTTTGAAGGTGTTGTGCAAACATGTTCTTGTAGTACAGAGATAAGACATTATACCATTATTTATGCATGGAGAAGGGCATACACAGATGTCTGTTGCTCTAAGATTATACACATAGGGATCAGATGCAGTGTCAGTGTGCAAATAATGTTTTTGTTGTATTTGAAAAAACCCTTAAGCATGATTTTGGACCACCAACACTGTTCAAATTAGAAATTTCAGAGCTTATGGCTATAAGATATTAACTTTGCTAACTGAAAAAAAAAAATAACTAAGATCTCAGACTTCAGATGATGTGTGACATTGAAATAATGAGTACTAAGTTAAGCTCCAGACTCTTTCTCTAAAGTGAAGTGAAATATGGAAGTCACAGCACAACATCTTTGAAATTACTGTAAAGAGAGCTTTTAATAGTTTGGGAATGAATTAAGGATGCCAGACTGTTTAATAAGAGCTTGTGAAACACTAAGCAGTGTGCTATGATTTTCTCTAGGGTAAAATGAATCTCTGTTGTAGGCTGTATGCAAGTACAGATCACTTTTGCAGTGTTTTATAACTCTGTGTAGGGTCATATTTAAAAAGGTCCAGCCTAAGAGGGCACTGAATGGGTTTAAGTCTAAGCCAAAAGAGAATGCACTTTAAATAAATAAGACTGTGGGAAATTTTATCTATTTCAAAACTTTGGGAAAGTAATCTTTGGAGACAAAAGCTCAGAAGTGCTCCATTTCAACTTAAATTAATCTTGGCTTGTCAAACTACAAATTTTATTTTCAGTAAAAGTGTTGATGCTCTGGTTCCGGAACATAAGCCCATAAGTAATTATGTGTATGTTTTAAATTAAGATTTATCAGTAATTATGTTATTTTATGACCACCGTGGATTGAATTGATCTGTTTTTATATACGAACCACACATGGGACTCGTGGCCTTCAAATCCTGGTAAATTTTATGGGACATTAAAGCATTTAAGTTTCCTGTATGTGCACGCAGTCTTGGAGTTTTATAACCTGGAAGGTTCTACGTCAAGAGATCAAACATTACCTTAATGCTTTTAAATGGATATTGGATACAAAAGTTCTGGAAATGCAGTTTGGTGTTGAATATATTGTAGCTCAAGACAGCTAGTCACACAAAGTGTGGAAATTAATTCGCACTTGAGGGGGCAGTGGTGGCTCAGTGGTTGAGGCTCAGGGTTACTGACCAGAAGGTCGAGGGTTCAAGCCCCAACACCACCAAGATGCCACTGTTGGGCCCTTGAGCAAGGACCCTAACTCCAGGTTGCTCCGGGGGGATTGTCCCTGTAATAAGTGCACTGTAAGTCGCTTTGGATAAAAAGTGTAATTTCTAAACAAGTGTCACCAAATGGACATGCAAAATTTTTTTTTACTGTTTTCAGGCATCTTTTCCAACGTTGAGCCAATGTTGCGATGTCTGCTGATGCTTAAAAAAATAATATATATTTCCACAGGCCCAATGTTTACAATTATTGAGGAATACGACCTGGTTTATGTATAGTTATCTCTGCATATTTTGATATTAAAGAAATTACACGCTTCACCTTTAAGATTGAAAAGAGATGAAATTTAAAAGTTTAACAAACATTTCACAGACCGCAGCTGTCCCAGCATGCTTGCATAGTCCAGTCTCACTGGATGATTAGACTGCAGATGGCAAAACAGACACTTTGGCTGGTAGTAGAAGTTTACAATGGTTTTAGTCGTCAAGAGTTTTCCAGATTTTTGTGCTTCTCTGCTGTGATTATGAAATCCTGTTTTATATGCAACACACCTTGCCAGTGGTATGTTGTTTGCATAGATTTTTTTCTTTGAGTATTCATTCTCATTAGACACACAAACACAGATGTTCAAGATGATTTAGATCCTGAAGGGAAATATTGGCAGTAATCGGAGGAAAATGGGGTGGGGAAGCATAGTGGTTAAAGGTTGCAGGTTCAAATGCCATAAGAGGCAATCCGTGAACTATAACCACTGTGACCTTATTAATGACACAACTGTAATGCTTCAACTCACAGTGAAGGAAACCTCACCTGAAGATCTGTTCTCGTTCAAAACCCATTTGCTTGGACGTCTCACAGTGTCTCAAAATTTGCACAAGCTTTCACAAACTCTGTGGGACTCTGTGCTTTCATAATTGGCGATGACAGTAAAGAATGTTTTGTCAACTATGTTGGAAAAATAGGGGAAAGTCGGGTCTCATTGCCAACACTTTTGATCACTTTTGCACATTTTTAATCTGCCTATTCTCTCTCCATTTTTATTATCTGTTGGCAGCTGTGAAAAATATTTTTTTCAAAACATTTTTGACATTCTAATGTTATTTGACCCCAAATGGCCATACTCAGACCACACTGAATGAAGAATGATCCTGGAATTAAACATTGACAGCATCAACAGCATTTGTTGCATAAGGTTGATTATCACAAAAAAATGTGAATAGTCCCTCCTTTTCTTTAGAAATCATAATTTTTACAGACGTTTTATGGTTTACGGCATTGTGCTGTCAAGGCAGCAAAATTATAAAATTAAATACAACTTTACTCAGGAATGGTAAGTAAACATGCATATTGTTTCCGCCTTGTGGCTATACTTTTGAAACAGTGACTATTTTAATATTTACGGATTGGCCCCATTCACTTTCTTTGTAAGTGCCTCACTGTAACAGATTTATTGTGGGGTTTTTTTATAAAAGGAGGGTCAAAATGTATTTGAGTGTAATCATCATAATTCCACAAATGCTGTTGATTTAGCTCAACTAGTATTGCTTTGTAAGTCAGATTTAACAATGATTTGTGTACAACCATCCCACAACACAGTTATATTTTACACACTTTTTAAAAATGCAGTCCACATTCAACAATAAAATAAGCCTGCAAAATCCATAAATCCTAGTCACACAAGCAATATTTAATCTGTGATTTAACTTTGTCTTTCATTTCATTTTCAGGGTTCTTTGAGTTAATTTTCCTTAGAGACCCAGACTGTGTGGTCAGACAAAATTAATAATGTGGTTTTGGTACAGTTTTTGCCTCTGTTTTAGAGCACTGGTCACACAGACTCTTTCTAAATGAGCGTAGCAAAATGAACCATTTTCACTGTTTGATGTAGACTTTTAAGAACATCAACTGACTGTTAGAAAGCCAATGTAACTGCAAAGTGTAATGATTCCTGCATTGTAATAAATGGAAAAATGGTGTATAGCTGTAATTCATCTGTATCCTGATTTTGTTCTTTGACTGTAGAAAGCTTATTCCATAAGCAGAGTGTGTGCGTGTGAGCGTGTCTGTTTTAGGCAAGGGACTTTCCCACCCATTTCATTATGTAAGCTGGGGTAATTCGACTCTTTTGTCTTGATGCTGGGTCAAGGAACTGTCTGAGTTTAGTATATGCAGTATATATAGACAGGCATCCCACTCAGACTCACAGACATTCACATGCACAAAATCTTCATTTAAACCACATCTTATTGAAGAGGAGGGACAAATACATTTTTGGGGATGCGGTGACCAGTACGATCCCCCATCCCCATAGGAAAAAATTTAAATCACAAATTAGATTCCTTTAAAACCTCAGCTGTTTCTTTTAGAAAGCAATGAGAGCAACTCAAAAAGCTAATAGAGACTTATTTTTCTCCTGAGAAAAAGACCCTAGTAATCTCACATGTGTCTTCTCTAGAGTTTCAGAAGAGATCTCAACTGTAACAAAGTCTGCAATCAAAAGTAAAAGATTTAATTATGAATTCACAAATTTCTCATCAAATTCTCCCAAGAGCGTTTATCTGAGCTATGTTATCTGTATTCATTTAATAGATCTTTCAATTGTGTCTGTTTTCATTTCTCATAAGTAATTGGTGGGAGAAACAAAAGGCAAAGTAGGTAGATAAATTAAATGTTTTTGAACGTAATATTAAGCCTTATGAGGTCTGAAAGCGCAATCTCTGAGCAATGCAATTTTCCTCTAGGTCTCTTCAGGCATGCTATTTATTGCTTGTTAGTTCATGTTTCATCTTAAAGACCTCAACCATGACTGGACTGCTCAAAATTATAGTGATGCAAACCCTAGCCTGGCACTTACGGCCCGAAGATGATGGTCTGGGATTATCATTTTCTGCAATCAGAAAAGGAAATGTCTTGGCACTTCAAGCTTTATTGAAAAGGGCGATTGGGTTCACAAAGATGAAAGTGTCATGCAATGTGTTCCTCTTGCTGGAACTGAGGAAACGTTTGGCTTCTATCAGTAGCTAGGAGAGGAGTCTATTGTTGCTTCAAGTGGCCAGCACAGAGAGGAAGGACTGGAAGGTCTGTTTGTCCAGCTGATTCTTCTTTTTTCGTCCATGTCCTTCCATCGCATTCCAGCCAAGCACTTTTCCATCCCTCGGATCACACACACGTCCTTACACACTCCCATATACTGCTCTCACACATTTAGGATCTCTTTTGTATTCTTTGTGGATCCTGGCCCCACACTGATGTTTTTAGCAAGTTGATATTTACTGAACTTCTACATCTTGATCTGGTCACACTTCCATTTTCCAAGCTCAGTAAATATCACTGGCTGTTCACAGAAGTGGAAACTAAATCTGCCTTTCCCTTCCATTCTATTTTCCAAATCGGTGACCACTGATTCATATCAGATGAGGTCACGTTTTGGGGATCTTTCATACTGGCACAATTCATTTATTTTATCTTCTTTTTGAATCTCTTCTCTCTTTTTTTTATATCTTTAAATCTATTCTCTTAGAATCTTTTCTCTTAGCATCTCTTTGAATCTCTTTGAATATCTGCTTTGAATCTCTCCTTTTTTTTAATCTCTTCTCAAATATTAGAATTCTCACCTCTGTATCAGCTGTGCAGTTAAATAGAACCATAATTGACACATTCTTCACCAGTGCATCTTGAATTATTTGGATTTATTATGAATATATTAATAAATGTTTCAATAACATGACAGCAAGCATGCCAAGGTACTGCAGCTCTGAAGTTACACGTGAGTGAGCTGGACATTTATTTTCACAAATCCATCTGGCTTTGATTCTTCCATCCTCATTTCTTTCCTTGGATCCTTTCCTCATTTCCTAAGAGGGTGGAGCTTGGAAGCAAGGAAAGGAAATGAGAAACCCCATTCGAATTGTTTTGAATCTCTTCTCTTTGAATCTCTTTTGAATTGCTTCGAATCGCTTTTCTTAGAATCTCTTTGGATTTCTTTGAATCGCTTTGAATCTCATCTTCAAATCTCTTCCAATCTCTTCTTCAAATCTCTCTATGAATCTATTCTCTTCAAATCACTTCTCTTAAAATTTCTTTGAATCTCTTCTCATAGAATTTATTTGAATCTCTTTTAAAATTTAATTGAATCTCTTCTTTTAGAATATCTTTGAATCTCTTCTTCGAATCTCTTCAAATCTCTCTGAATCTCTTCCATTTGATTCTCCTCAACTCTTCTCCCCTTCAGTCTCCTCTCCTTTCTACTTTCCTTCTCGAAAAACCTTTCTTCAAATATTATATCTACACACTTTCCACTCAGATGAACTTTCTGTACTGTTATTATGTCATAGATCAGGGTTAGGAGATAAACCAGAAACCAGTAACCACATGTAAAAAAATTGGATTGTCAGTGTTATTTGTGCCAGAATTTGTTTTTTCTTTTTAATCCGAGATCTCCATGGGATAGATCAGTCTCTAGCTTAGTAAATAACCATTACAGATAGTGTATATATATATATATATATATATATATATATATATATATATATATATATGTATATGTGTATATATATGTATGTGTATGTGTGTATTCCGCAAAGAAAGAAACGTCCTCTCACTTTTTGTGTAAACTTAATGTGTAAATATTTGTATGAACAAAAGGATTCAACAACTAAGACATAAGTTTCACAGATATGTGAAAACATGCGGGCTCTTTGCTGGCCATGGTAGAACACTGACATTCCTGTTTTGCAGTAAATCATGCACAGAACGAGCAGTATGGCTGGTGGCATTGTCAGGATGAGCCTGCAGGAAGGGTCCCACATGAGGGAGGAGGATGTCTTCCCTGTAACGCACAGTGTTGAGATTGCCTGCAATGACAACAAGCTCAGTCAGATGATTCTGTGACACACCGCCCCAAACCATGACAGACCCTCCCGCTCGAGAGTACAGGCCTCGGTGTAACACTCATTCCTTTGATGATAAACGCGAGACCGACCATCACCCCTGTTGAGACAAAACCATGATTCGTTAGTGAAGAGCACTTTTTTTTTAGTCCTGTCTGGTCCAGCGAAGTTGGGTGTGTGCCCATGTCTGGAAAGGACCTTCCTTACAGCAGGCCTAAAAGCTCTCAGTCCAGCCTCTCTCAGCCTATAGCAGACAGTTTGAGCACTGATGGAGGGATTGTGCATTCCTGGTGTAACTCAGGCTGTTGTTGTTGCCATCCTGTACCTGTCCCGCAGGTGTGGTATTCAGATGTACCGATCCTGTGCAGGTGTTGTTACACATGGTTTGCCACTGCGAGGACGATCAGCTGTCCTTCTTGTCTCTCTGTGGTGCTGTCTTAGGCATCTCACAGTACGGACATTGCAATTTATTGCCCTGGCCACAATTGCAGTCCTCATGCCTCCATGCAGCATGCCTTAGGCATGTTCATGCAGATGAGCAGGGACCCTGGGCATCTTTCTTTTGGTGTTTTTCAGTGTCAGTAGAAAGGTCTCTTTAGTGTCCTAAGTTTTTATAACTGTGACCTTAATTGCCAACTGTCTGTAAGCTGTTAGTTTCTTAACGACCCCAGGTGCATGTTCATTAATTGTTTATGGTTCATGCATGGAAAACATTATTCAATATATAAAAAAGCTGAAACAAATCTTACAGTATGCCAGGAAGCTTGTTATACAAAGTTGTATGATGCACTGATAACTATGATGCAAGAAACTTACGGTGCAGTGCAGATAATTCTACTCAAGTTTGGATTACATTCCTCAGAGGTTTACTTTGTCTCAGAATGGCACTAACTTTGTGCTTAGCATAACAGCACATGGGCAGGCATATTTGTTATTGTTGCTTGATAGTGTACAAGGTTTTTACAAAGTTAAATAAAAATGAACATTAGCTTAAGTAACAAGACTAATTTTTAAAAGAGTTGTAGTTCACCCCAAAAATTATCTTTGTGTCATAATTCACCCTCAGGTTTTTCCAATGACGTTCTCTTTCTAAAAAGAGATGTTAAGCAGAATGTTAGAGACTTACATCATCTTTTTTCCATACAATGAAAGTGAATGGTGATTTGTGTATTTGTGTTCCACAGAAAACAAAGTAAGTCATATGTGTTTGGAGATAAGAAAAGCTCTTTTTAGAGTCAGAATGCTCATTTCACCTTGTTCAATGTTGGATTTGGTGAGAGCAGTAATGACTGCCACTTAAACCATTCTGAGCTGGGAATCCAAAGCTATTGTGTTAAAGTCTCAGAAATCAGAATGTGATTGTGTGTCAAGTTTGTTTGTTTGTTTCTTATTAAGGAGGAAGCAAGGGCCGGGAAAATGTCCAACGTAACACTTTTATTTTGCACACTAATGGGGTTAAAGGGAAAGGAGAATGTGAGAACTGGCTTAACAATATAAATAATATTGAATTAAAATCAGGCTGATTGGGGACCGGGCACGCGTCGTTCCAGCCCGGCCCCGCTCTCCTCTGCTCTACACTCCTCCCGGCGTTGCCTCAGGCTGGGGAGCCCCTGGCATGCCCCCCCCTCGACCTGGGAGGAGACAGGAGAGGAAAAACGTAACAAAAAAAAAGAACAAAATAGGTGAGGGAAAAGCCAACACGGAGCGACAGAGAGAGAGAGAGAGAGAGAGAGAGAGAGAGAGAGAGAGAGAGAGAGAAGGAACTCACTCACCATCATGTGGTCTCCGATCACTCCTCCACACTCTCAGGCGGACGACTGCCACTCCTGGTGGTCGGCGTGGACGGCAGTCTTCTCCCGACCCCTCCGTGTTTCTGGGGGATGGCAGGGCACTCCTCCACCCCCGTCAGCGGCTCCATCGGTCCAGGCGGTCGGGGAGTCCAGTCCCAACTCACCCCATGGACGGCTGCCGTTCCCTGCGTCTGGGCGGTCGGGATGGCAGTGCCGCTCCCCTGGGTGGACACTCCTTCCTGGGTTTCGGCACCAGTGTAAGGAGGAGGCGAGAACTGGCTTAACAATATAAATAATATTTAATTAAATAACAAATCGTCACCGACTGCCTTTATTCCTCGCGCACCCCCTCAGGCTGATTGGGGACCGGGCGTGCGTCACTCTAGCCCGGCCCCGCCCTACTCGTCTCTACATACACATTTTAGCATTCAAACAAAATTGTCTGCTTTTGAGCAGAACGTCAAACACAGTCACACACACAGCTTCGAGCATCTGTCTCTCTCCGGCGGTCTGGATTGCCCTTTTTATCCCTCTCTACTCTCACTGCAAACACAAAACAGCTGTTAAAGGTGATTTCCCACAGGTGTCAATCCATACTGTTCCATCTCTTCCAGCTTCTCTCTCCGCAAATGTTGTTCGGCCACGCCCCCATCACCACAGATTGCAATTCAATGAAAATTGGTTTGAGTGCGATTTGCGTTATATTGAAATGGTCTTTGTGGCTTATTTAAAAAATGCTCACCTTTGCTTAGTGTATTTTAACTCTCGATTCTCTCTGTCCACCAAATTGAGCATACATTTTCTTACTTTCTAATGCCTTTTCTCAAATGACTTGGGGAAAAACAAGGTAATTGCTGTTTCTATTGTGAAGCTGCTCAGAAGGTACCTCCTGGTTCAATTAAGTTTTAATCCAATTTTTCCCCTTCATATCAAATCAGACATAATGTGGAAAACTTTGTCCAGGCTTTGTCCAGGCAACTTTTGTATGATGGGTGTGGCTCAGTGTTGTTTAAAAGTCCTATTGTGGTGTTTCCCCTCATCATTCATAAGATTGAGTCACTTTGGAATAGACTTCCCAGAGACTTTTTTTTACAGCCTCACCTCCTCTTATACTGTATATTCAGGGAAACAAACCTCACTTAGGCTACCTCTTCTTTGTGGTAATCTTAAATAAACACAAAAGTGCAAGTCGATGTTATCTCTTTCTTGGATGTCCAAATCAAAACTCCCTCTTGTTTCAGATAGTGGCTCAGTGCAGATTTATCTTAGATATCTGCTCTTTGAAATCCATGCTATCAAAGGTATGAGATTATCACAGAATCTTCTGGTGAAGTATTAACCTTGGTTACATAATGACCCTTTTTTTGTAATACTGGTAGTATTTGCACTGTGAATGGCTGGAAAACAATTACATATTAATAAAATGCAGAATGTATCAACACTGGTGACCAAATACAGTAAATTGTGCTGGCAACACTTCACATTGCAACATAGTAATATTTTTGGATTCAGTTTGTTCCTGGGAGAGTTAAATGACAGTTTTACATTCTAACTTTGTATGGTCCTCTAAAATTCTGTTGGATCCTGTTCTTTTCCGAGAAAGTTGATGGTCGGCACACATGAGGCCACTTGTGGAAAGATCTTAACAAGGACATATGTACCCTTTCAGAATACTGCAGCACTTACTAATGTTTAAATCTATGTCCTCAATTCGATTTATTATGCATATGCTGATTATGTTTGTTTACTAAAGCTGTAGAGGTAGTTTTCTTTGAGAATGGTGGTTAGTAATTCATGTCTAATGAAACAAAGTCTGGTTCAGAGGAACATGGAGTGTGAGTTACAGTATGTTTGTGTCTTGTTCTTGGGTGAGCTACTGAGGAAGAGCTCTAATGTCCATTTTCGGCACCATACATTTTTTGCAATATCGTATTGAAGACGGTAAAGATGTAAAGAAAAATTTTGTCTCTAGGGTAATGCGGTTCTTAACACAAACTCCCTGCTCGCCATACACCCACAAGGATGAAATTTCAGCTTATAAAGTGTTTGGAAACTTTTGGACCCTTAAGCCACAGATCTTGACCATAACGTTTTCTCAGAATGAGATACTTTTCAGTTTGCTTTTTCCCAACTGGTCCCAAGGTATTTTTTATTTATCTTTGAACAATACCTTATATCTGTTGTTTTTATCATTTGAAACCTAACACATTTTTTGCTGAAAAGTTTTGCTTAAAACGTGTGTTTGTGCTATTCCTTTAAAATAAATGGCACTGGATTGGAAATGTAGTTATATAATGCAAATAAATAAATTTTAAGTTTGGCCACGTCAATGCTTGAGTTGTTTTCCTCTTACAAGATTTATTTTATTTTGATCTTCTTTAACCCTCAAATGCATGGTAATTTCACCAAATACTCTTACATATTTGTGTATTTAGAGACCAGACACATATATCTATCACAAAGGGATCTACAAAATGTCCAGATAGTGTTAAATGTTCAAAATATTTTCAAGACAATTAGAAAATTATAGAATAAAATATATTTTGTTGTTTTATTTTTATTGATCAAAGAGATCAAATCTAGAACAGGATTCATGACTTTGACACTGAAATTTCCTCAGAAGCAACTCGCTGTCAAAACCATATTGAGCTACACATAAGGCATCAGTACACATAAGCTACCCATACAGTTGATAAAAGTCATTTAAAGTCATTAAAACTATTTTTTTTTAATCACTACACAGATTTAATATTATCAAACTATAGTTTTGGCAAGTCTTTTAGGACATCTACTTTGTGTATGACACAAGTCATTTTTCCAACAATTGTTTACAGACAGATTGTTCCACTTTGAATTGATTATATCACAATTCCAGTGGCTCAGAAGTTTACATACACTAAGTTAAATGTGTCTTTAAGCAGATTGGACAATTCCAGAAAATGATGCCAAGCCTTTAGACAATTAGCCAATTAGCTTCTGATAGGAGTTGTACTGAATTGGAGGTGTACCTGTGGATGTATTTTAAGACCTACCTTCAAACTCAACATTATGGGGAAAATCAAAAGAAATCAGCCAAAACCTCAGAAAACAAGATGTGGACCTCCACAAGTCTGGTTCAACCCTGGGAGCAATTTCCTAACGGCTGAAGGTACCACGTTCATCTGTACAAAACAATAGTATGCAAGTATAAACACCACGGGACTATGCGGCCATCATAAAACTCAGGAAGGAGTTTACTATTCTCTATAATATTATTCTATATTCTACTATAACTCTCTACTATTATTCTGACATTTCACATTCTTAAAATAAAGTAGTGATCCTAACTGACCTAAGACAGGGAATGTTTTATATGATTAAATGTCAGGAATTGTGAAAAACTGAGTTTAAATGTATTTAGCTAAGGTGTATGTAAACTTCTGACTTCAACTGTAAGTTACACACATATGTATTCAGGCACTTATTGAGTCTAAACAGATGCACAACTTAATAAACTTAAAAATATATCCATATCATGCTGTTCATGCGTTACACTTTCTATAGTTTACTTCCAAGTTGTTTCTTCATCAAATAGCAATGTCAAATGTAAATCCTGTCAATCACTGAAACAACAGTGCCACCTTGAGTAAGAAATAACAAGTATAATATGTATGTGTACACGCATATGGAATACTGATAAATCACAACTGTTGTTAGTTCGTTGTTGCACAGAAGATCAATGTGAAATACAGTACAGTAGTATTTATTTGTATGAATAAAGTACTCATTCCTCTTGTAATAAACTAAGAAATAGATATCCTGTGATAGTAAACTAATATAGCTATGAAATAATCAAAAACATATAATTTATGATAGTGGCAAAAAAAAAAACTTACATACTTGGGGTCTCTAATGACCCTATACTTTTGGTACTTAAACCATTATACAATTATTATTATTTTTATTTATTTTTTATTTGTTGTTGCACTATTTAAAAGAGAGAGATTGAGGAATACTTAAGATGTGTGCACAATTCCAAAAAATGGATGAGGGACAGGCTGTGGAAAGAGGTCCTGGGTCACTAAAGACCCGAGATATATGCTTAAGGGTTAATCTGGACTCTTGGAATCAGGTCTGCCTTGTGAAGTATAAATGGAACTCTAAATATTCCAGATGTAAAATAGATCTGTTTTTATGGAATCTGCAAACTCAAACTAACTGATCTTTTCCATGAGCGTGTGGGTGGAGGAGAGAGAGATCTGTGTACTTTATGTCCTGGCGATACCTTTGTGGTCCGGACTGAAGATTTCCCATGAGTGTCAGTGAAACTCAGGAGAATATAGAGTAAAAAGATAAAACAAAGGGTCAAGAGACATACAAAGAGAGAAATGAGTGGGAGGTTGAGAGCTACAGTCGAGAGGGTGTGCAAGTGGAAAAATCAGGAAATTTTGACCATGAAGTGAAAGCCTCAAAGTAAATGAGCTGCAGCTTGAGAATTATGAAAATATGGCAGTAGAAAGAAAATTCAGAAGCAAACCAATGCTGTTGATTTGTTGATATCTACAACATCTGCAACAGCAATTCTATGCTAAACTGAACTTGTTGAGGTCAAGCCAAGGTTGTTCATCATCATCTTATTTCACTGTAATTGACAGCTGTTCCACATCTCTCTGCATTATTATCATTAAATACTATGCGCCACACATTAAGAAACAAATTCAATGCTCAGAATCCACTTAAGAACTCAACCTACTATTTAAATGCCTGGCACATTTGAGCAAATTTTATATAAGTACTGTAGGTTTGGATCAAAATATCTATGCCTACAGTATTTGATTGTGTGGAAGAGTGACTTTGTCTGTATTTTTAGGGATTGATCAGTCTATATTCAGCTCTACTTAAACATGGCCAAATCTCTTTGGGTTTTGGTTCATTTTGAGTTGTGATTCTAAATGATTCACTCTAAATATGCAGCAGCAACTTAATGAGCCGTGTTCCCTTCTCACAGTGCAATCTAATTATTTTTGCACATCTAAAATATCAACAGATGTATATTTCATAATTAGCTAGATTAAGGGATCTTGCAGCAGGAACATGCATCACAGCTTCATGCTGTTCATTTGTGTTTCTTTTAGCTGAAACAGCAGTTAAAACAGCAACAAAACAGTTGGGTTCTTGTTGAAGCCTCGGAGCAGTGGTAAAGCACTTACTCTTGCCATAGTGCTTACGTGGGTGATGCAGGTTTGAGTTTTAGGTTTAACTGTGACTTGTCATTCTCAATACTTTCTAATAAATGAGCCAAGAAGCCCAAAAATAAATAATAAACAGTTGTGTTCTCATATTGCAGTAGCCCTGGGCTGAAGCTGTTGATTTATTTATGTGAAAAAGTTTATGGGTGGGTTGTACGAAAATAGATTTGTCATTATTTACACATGTGGAAATGATATAACCTTGTCGTCATGGCTAACTCCATTCGGAGGCTGATGGACTTGATCTTTTCTCGTTCTTTGCAAGGATGATGTTACTGGACACAGCCTGTTTTGGCTGGGTACAAAAAGTAATTTGTTTCTTTTCGGCTTGCCTATTGAGTTACTGTCATCTGTAAAATGTTTGTATATATTTAGTTTTTGATTCAGAAGTGTTTTCTCCAAAGAGGTCAGGGAGGCAGAGCCTCTTCAAAAAATGTAATTAGAAAATAATTGACTGTACAGAAATAAATCAAAACAAGTGAAATATCAAGTTTTAGAGGTAGGCAAATGCCTGCCTTGAGCTCATTGTATACACATAAAGGTGCAGTTAATGTGAGAGGGTTACAGCAAAGTTATGGTTAAACGTAATGTGCAAGGATGCAGTTCCTCATTAGCACTGTGATTGGCTTATTTTCCTGTTTGTGAAATAAAAAAATCCTGAATACAAATTCATTAGAAATCTGTGGGTGAGCAAGTTTTTGTGATCATTAAGGTTAAATTATAGCTGCACTTTTGTGCATGCAGCCATCATAATTACACTTGTGTTATTTCTTGACTAATGATCTGAATAATAACAGATTAATAATAATATCTGTACAACAACTACAAATAAAAAATATTGTATTATTTCTTTTATTTTTTTATTAATTAAAAAAATATATTTAAATGTGTAAAACTTGATAATAATGTATAATTAGACTTAGTTGTGTTCATGTGACCCTGATCAGACACCTTTTAAAAGAATATACAGACGCTAAGTGCAATACATGTATATTTAAGAAATAAATTGTGAAATAATTAGAACATCTTATTGCACAAAACTATCAAAGTAAGAAAAATAGGAAATAAGATAGGCTCCAATACAGAGTGGCACAAATCCGCTTATACGCATCTTGAATGCAGAATGACGCACTTTAATCTAACCGGAATACTTCAGGATGATCCTCGCTGCTCATTCAAAAGTGCATAACTGTAAGATAATATTACTAGATACCCACAGTATGTATCTAGTTCATGACATCAAGTAGTTTAACCTTTTTTGCTGCAACTAAGCAGTGTCAGACAGAATCAGCAAAGTACTTTCATCTCTCCACAGCACCTCACAAATATAGGAACATTACTCTCAGCAGAGGATTTCATGTCCGATGGTGATCGTCTTGAAATGTATTGTTGATGCAGCACTTTGCTGTAACAATTGCGGTTAAAAAGAGCTTAAAAGACGAAACTTCTTGCAGAGGGTTTTACTGTACCGACTGTCAATCACGGTTAAACACAGAAAGCTATCATCATGCAAAAACACTCTTTAATAATTTGCGTATCTCAATTAATTTTATAATTGTGTCTCCCATTAAAACCACTACCGTTAAAAATATGAATGTTAGTAGTCGACCTCACTAATCAACTAGTCAGTTTTTAGATAACTAGTTGATTAATCGACCACCCTGGCATATCCCTAGTTGAGATGAAATGTTTAGATGATTT
This sequence comes from Xyrauchen texanus, assembly GCF_025860055.1. Classification (NCBI taxonomy): domain Eukaryota; kingdom Metazoa; phylum Chordata; class Actinopteri; order Cypriniformes; family Catostomidae; genus Xyrauchen; species Xyrauchen texanus. The sequence goes on from NC_068290.1 coordinate 15,635,806, forward strand.
GATTCCATGTAATGAAATAGATGTAGAAGTGGTGGTGACGTAGTGGGTTATGCACATAACTGTTAATCAAAAGGTTGCTGGTTCGATCCCCACAGCCACCACCATTGTGTCCTAGAGCAAGGCACTTAACTCCAGGTTGCTCCGGGGGAATTGTCCCTGTAATAAGTGCACTGTAAGTCGCTTTGGATAAAAGCGTCTGCCAAATGCATAAATGTAAATGTAGAAACTGACACAATGGAAAATTACATTTACCAAATTTGTGTCCCTCATTTTTCTCTTCTAGGGGCTTATTTATCACCATTCATGACCGCTTTCACATCTCCACACTACTACAGAGCTGGCCAGAGAAGGACATTCATGTGAGTTTTACCCACTCACAACTACACAATCCTGTACTATTACAGAATGTACCAGAACTCTCACCATCAGAAAAAAGATCAACTCTGCTGGGCTTTACCAATTCCAAAGACATTGATTCTAAATTTATAAGACTTGCAGTGTGAAAATGTCATAAATCTAATAATTTGCATGTTAAGCATTTAAAAGTTATTATGTTAATGGTGCCACAACCAGTAGGGCTTCGGAGTGTTGAGGAAAAATGCAGGGTGGAATGAAATGAAGCAATAAAACACCAACTACATATGCTTCACACTATAAATGGGAAAAAACATGTTATTCTTGTTTAGGATCAATTGTGTCTGGTAATGGCACAGCTTTTGCTGTTATTTTTAATTTGTTCGTTTATGTAAATATGTGAAAATGCAATTATAAAAGCAGAAAATATGTGGTTGACAGTGTTTTGCTGGGAGGCAGACTAGCAAGCCACGCTAGTCAATCGCATCCAGTTCGTTTTAATCCTGCACAAACAAAAATTAAGCATACGGAGAGGGAAATCAAGACAAGTTAATAACAAAATGTTTAGAGTTAGTAGGGCGATTACAAACTGCAGGCTACTGTATTTAATTCCCTTTACTTCATTTCAGAAGCTCCCAAACTTAAAGGTATAGTTCACCCGAAAAATTAAAATTCTCTCATTTACTCACCCTCATGCCATGCCAGATATGTATGACTTTTTTCTTCTGCAGAACACAAAGATTTCTAGAAGAATATTTTTGCTCTGTATGTCCATACAATGCAAGTGAATGGGGTCAAAAATTTTGAAGCTCCCAAAAGCACATAAAGGCAGCGTAAAAGTAATCCATAAGACTCCAGTGATTTAACCTGTGTCTTCTGAAACGATCCGTTTTGTTGGTGAGAACAGACCAAAATGTACCTACATTTTCACTATAAATCTTGACATCTTCAGTCTCCTGGGAGATCATGATTTCATGCTTGATTACTCTTCCTAGCACCATCTAGCGCTCTGTGCAGGCATCAAGCACTAGGAGGTGTGATCAAGCTTCAAACCTTGGTCATGTCTAGAGACTGCAATGACAAAATGTTCAGTAAAACATTTGTCACATTCTGGTTCATTCTCACCCAAAATCGATTGTATCACTTCAGAAAACAGATTTAACCACTGGATTCATATGGCTTATCATATGGAGCTTCAAAATTTAAGACCTCATTCACTTGCATTGAATGAACCTTGAGGTGAGATATTCTTCTAAAAATGTCCTTTTGTTATTTGCAGAAGATAGAAAGTCATACACATGTTGAATGGCATGAGGGTAAGTAAATGATGAGAGAATTGTACATTTTTGGGATAATATTCCTTAAAGAATCCTATGCCTCCTCTCAAGAAATCAGAATAAATTAGCGGCTCACCATTCCCCTTCATTACTATTTTATGATCAGCTTTCTAGAGTAATTTGTACCATTTCTCAAAATATAATTGTATTAATCAAAAGAAGCAAGCATACCATTTACAATATTGGCAAGGCAATGAAATTAACAAATCATATCCATATAAAACACAAGAAAAGAAAATATTATTTTCTAAATGGATTATGTGAACATTTTAATCGGGTGACTTAAAGGGATAGTTCAACCAAAAATTAACATTGTCATTATCTACTCACTCTCATGATTTTTCAAACCCTATGACTTTCTATCTTTCATGGAACACAAATGAAGATGTAAGGCAAAATGTTAGCCTTAGTCAATGTTCACTGTCAGAGAGTGAGAGCGAGACATAGAGACCCAAGTACGGAGGAAAAGTTCAAAGGATTTATATACAGTCCAAATAATAATTTCAGCAGAGTTATGAGGAATCCTCTGTGAATAGTGCTCCCGCAGGCGATCACACGTGCCGTGATAGCGAGGAGCAGAGTTGCAAGGAAAGGCTTTTGCTGAAGCCTCTTGCATACAAACTGGAAGGCAACCACTCTTCCAACATGTGGGCAGAGATGAGGAATCCTTTGTTGAAGATTTGTGAGTGCAGAGAACAAGCATACAGCTAACCGGAAGGTAACCGCACTCCTGACACACGGGCAGAGACAGGCAACCATACAGATACACGAGACAGGACCAACTAGGCAGAGGGAGTGAGGTAGGTTACTTCACCACAAACAACACTAAACATATTCAACAATCCAGCCAAGAACACGACAGACGAGGGGATTAAAATAAGTAGGAACAAACAAGGGACAGGAGCAACTCACCAGCTGAAAGTTGCCATGATCTGCGTTCCCATGGAAATGCTGAATCCACATGCCAACGGCAACTGAAATACATGAGGGAGAATACTTCAACAGAGTTAGAACAAAACAAACAGAGCATGGAGCATGAGAGTCCGGATCCTGACACAGACTGAAACCAAACCATACAGGAAGTCAGGATCCAGACACATTATGCTCCGGACATGAAACAAGACCGACTGAAGACGGCAACTCACAACTGGACCTGTGTGCTCATACAAAGAACGTACACGTAACACAAGACATGGGATGCTGTTGTCATGGCCCCGTCAGACAAAACCCCAACCTGACAGAGTGACAGGTCTGTTACATTACCGAAGAGTACACGGTGGTAACTCACACCGGACCCGTGCACTCAACACAAATACAGTACACGAAACACAAGACAGAACATGGGCCGATGATGTCACGGTCCCATCAGACAAAAACCCAACCTGACAAAGTGACAGGGCAATGACGTTTACTTGTTAAAAGGTTGAGTTCAGAAACTTACCAAAATATCTTCAGCATAATAGGCCTAAATGTTTCAGTGCAAATAACCTTTAATTTGCATCTATTTGCAATACACATGGGGCCCACGCTTTATAAAATGCTGCTTTATTTAATCTTTATTTAAAGTTTTACTCCAAATTGTACAAATGAATTAGCTGTCTGTAAAAGAGTGTCTCAAATTTTCCAACTATCTCTACAAAAAAAAGTTTTTTTTTTTTTTTTGGCAGGTCATTGTAGTGACAGATGGAGAGAGGATTCTGGGCCTGGGGGATCTAGGCTGCTATGGCATGGGCATCCCTGTGGGCAAACTTGCCCTCTACACCTCCTGTGGTGGAATGCCACCTCAGCAGTGCCTGCCTGTCATTTTGGACGTAGGGACAGACAATGAGGTAAGCAGACCTGTGGCATCTCTGCCATCCAGACCGTGACAGCTGACTCTTCCTTCCCATCTTGAATACTCTGACAAAATCAAATAGGGACTTAACTATTCTTGGAAACCACATTCTCTCTGTAATTACTTAAATCTGTCACCTTGTTTGTTTTCACTGGTCCCGGTGCTGTAATGTTGTGGCAGAAGGACGGACTGCTTCAATAGCTGTATGCTAAGAATAGCCCTGTGAGTTTAGAGGTACATTTATTTTTTGAAATGTCTGTGTCATCCTCAACAGGGCCAAGGGTGTGCCACCACAGGATTAGAAAACTACTGCCACATTTACCAAGGCTTTGTGCCAGTGTCCATCTGGCTTTCCTCTTTTGTGTCATAGAAGTGGCTAATCCCTGCCATCATAGATGCCAAATCTTAGATGGAGGGAATAGTAGAAAAAGAAAAAGAGAGGGGAGACAGAGAAAGGGCCTTTGCCATCCAAATCAGATAATTTAGAGACACTTGTCTTTCTGTTTATACTACAGCTCATTCTGTAGATCTCAAAATGGGTAATTGAAATAACATGACTTTTTTAAGGTTAAGCTTAAGTGTATACTTTTAGATGCTATAACTGGTCACTATTGATTTTAAGTTTTCTCTATTTTGAATCACCTTTTTCCCAGAGATATGGCTCAAGTCCCTCCTTCAGTGTAAGTCTATGGGATTTTTGGTCTTTTTTTATTGCCCATATGGTGAAAATCCAAAGTACAGTCATTTAGGAAAATGTGTGTTCTGGGTGGTTGTTAGCAAATTTGTGTTTGGTTCCTAGGGTGATATGTGGTTCCTAGGGTCCCTGAGTTGGAGCATGGATAGATGTGTTCATGACCATTGCACAAACAGTGTGGGATGAGTAACATGCCAAATTTTTGGGGTGGGATTTGCTCAGATTTAAACAATAGTAATAGAGATGCTTGCCTAAGCATCACTAATGTTAAAATAATGTGAAAAGTTCCTTTTTAAATAGCTTTAAATGGAGTGTAGCTTGTCACACAGTAGAGTCACGGCTGTCGCTGCTGTGGCATGTCCTGAACTGCACAAATTCTTGCTTTTACACTAAACTTTAATGTTTCTTAACTCGTCAACCATATCATGCACTTGTAGGTCTGTGGAAAAGCTCATAAATTGGTAAAAGTGCATTTCCACTTTTGCATAACTGCTCTGAGTCACATTTTGCCAATGCGTTCTACGTGAGTATACAGCAGGCAAGCTTCACATGTGTCTTTTGCTCCGATGCTAAACTCAATATAGACTGTCAGCAATTCAGTGTCTCTTGAGGCATAAAAGCACTTTAATGAGTAGACTCTAGATTTTGGCCCACTGCATGTCTGCATGCAAATATGTTCAGCTGAATGGGGGGAAATTCAGCTGAACATATTTTTTTTTGTTATATTGAACAATGTTTAGCTCTTATTTAATAAATACTTTTCAGTATTGAAATAATTTCCTGCTGAAAAAACAATACAAACTCTCACATAAATTCTAATGGTTATACAGGGAATTCTATTGGTTTTAACCTCATGCGACCCCTGCGTCCACTTGTGTGGACATTGTATTTTGGCTTCGATATACGCAATACATTCCGGCCTTTGCCAGTCAGTCAAAACTCAATGTTTTGGCTCTGACTGAGACTTGGATCTGCAGAAACAACACTGCAACTCCCTCAGCTCTCTCAACTGACTTCACTTTCACCCACAACCCTTGTCTGACTGGGCGGGGAGGGGGAAACAGTTTGCTCATTTCAAACTCATGGAAATTCACTCTGCATTCTTCTCTCTGCAATAACACAACTTTTGAATATCATGCTATTACTGACACTAATCCTGCTAAAATCCACTTTTTGGTCATTCATCACCCCCTAGGCCAACTAGGCAACTTTGTTGAAGATCTAGATATACAGTGAGGAAAATAAGTATTTGAACACCCTGCTATTTTTCAAGTTCTCCCACTTGGAAATCATGGAGGGGTCTGAAATTGTCATCGTAGGTGCATGTCCACTGTGAGAGACATAATCTAAAAAAAAAAATCCAGAAATCACAATGTATGATTTTTTAACTATTTATTTGTATGATACAGCTGCAAATAAGTATTTGAACACCTGTCTATCAGCTAGAATTCTGACCCTCAAAGACCTGTTAGTCTGCCTTTAAAATGTCCACCTCCACTCCATTTATTATCCTAAATTAGATGCACCTGTTTGAGGTCGTTAGCTGCATAAAGACACCTGTCCACCCCATACAATCAGTAAGAATCCAACTACTAACATGGCCAAGACCAAAGAGCTGTCCAAAGACACTAGAGACAAAATTGTACACCTCCACAAGGCTGGAAAGGGCTACGGGAAATTGCCAAGCAGCTTGGTGAAAAAAGGTCCACTGTTGGAGCAATCATTAGAAAATGGAAGAAGCTAAACATGACTGTCAATCTCCCTCGGACTGGGGCTCCATGCAAGATCTCACCTCGAGGGGTCTCAATGATCCTAAGAAACGTGAGAAATCAGCCCAGAACTACACAGGAGGAGCTGGTCAATGACCTGAAAAGAGCTGGGACCACCGTTTCCAAGGTTACTGTTGGTAATACACTAAGACGTCATGGTTTGAAATCATGCATGGCATGGAAGGTTCCCCAGCTTAAACCAGCACATGTCAAGGCCCATCTTAAGTTTGCCAATGACCATTTGGATGATCCAGAGGAGTCATGGGAGAAAGTCATGTGGTCAGATGAGACCAAAATATAACTTTTTGGTCATAATTCCACTAACCGTGTTTGGAGGAAGAAGAATGATGAGTACCATCCCAAGAACACCATCCCTACTGTGAAGCATGGGGGTGGTAGCATCATGCTTTGGGGGTGTTTTTCTGCACATGGGACAGGGCTGACTGCACTGTATTAAGGAGAGGATGACCGGGGCCATGTATTGCGAGATTTTGGGGAACAACCTCCTTCCCTCAGTTAGAGCATTGAAGATGGGTCGAGGCTGGGTCTTCCAACATGACAATGACCCAAGCACACAGCCAGGATAACCAAGGAGTGGCTCTGTAAGAAGCATATCAAGGTTCTGGTGTGGCCTAGCCAGTCTCCAGACCTAAACCCAATAGAGAATCTTTGGAGGGAGCTCAAACTCCGTGTTTCTCAGTGACAGCCCAGAAACCTGACTGATCTAGAGAAGATCTGTGTGGAGGAGTGGGCCAAAATCCCTCCTGCAGTGTGTGCAAACCTGGTGAAAAACTACAGGAAACATTTGACCTCTGTAATTGCAAACAAAGGCTACTGTACCAAATATTAACATTGATTTTCTCAGGTGTTCAAATACTTATTTGCTGCTGTCTCATACAAATAAATAGTTAAAAAATCATACATTGTGATTTCTGGATTTTTTTTTTTAGATTATGTCTCTCACAGTGGACATGCACCTACGATGACAATTTCAGACCCCTCCATGATTTCTAAGTGGGAGAACTTGCAAAATAGCAGGGTGTTCAAATACTTATTTTCCTCACTGTATATTGCTGTCCTCATTCCCAGAAGACAGCACTCCACTGGTGGTCCTTGGGGACTTTAACATCTACCTGGAAAAACCTCAAGTGGCTAACATTCTAGCTCTTCTCACCTTATTTGACCTTACAAGACTGCACACCCCTGCAACTCACAGAGCAGGGAAACAGCTAGATCTCATCCTTACACGTCATTGTATTTTCAGTAATCTCCTTGTTACCCTCTGCATATCTCTTTACCTCTTACTCCACCTATGGTCTCCTTCCTCCACAACCTTCACTCTGTCTCTCTCACCCACTCGCTTCTCTTCCATAGTCTCGGCTTCCCTTCCCTCCACTAACTATTTATCTTCACTTGATTTAAATGAAGCTACAAATGCTCTTTGCTCAACATTCACTTGTTGCCGTGATAGTACCTCCAGGCCAGCACGTGCCACTCCCTCCAGCCCCTGGCTGTCGGAGACACTTGGAGATTACCGAGCTTAGGGCTGTGGAGAGAAAGTGGCACAAGTCAATAGACCCTGCTGACCTGTGTAAGTATCAATCACTTCTCTCCACTTTTTCCACTTGAGTGTCTGCTGCTAAAATTGATTATTACCAGAACAAGATTAGTTACACTTCAGATTCCCATGAACTATTTTCAATTTTCTCATCTCTTCTCTATCCTCCTCCACCACATCTTACTACTTCTGACTGCTAATGACTTTTCCAATTTTTTTTTACTGAAATGGTAGTGAGCATCAGAAGCCAGTTCTCTACAACTAATACCCACAGCTAGTCTCTTCCAAAATCCCATCTCATTTATCAGAGACTTAGGTCTCCAAAGTACTTCTTTCCAACCATCCTACCACCTGTCCACTTGAACCAATCCCCTCCCATCTTATGCAAGCTGCCTCTCCATCGCTCTTACCCACACTCACCCACATTATCAAACATCTCTCACAACTGGAAACTTTTCCAATACATTCAAACAGGCTCAAGTAACCCCACTGCTTAAAAAAACAACATATAAACCCACAGTTGTTAACAACTACAGACCGGTCTCTCTCCTACCCTTCCTGTCTAAAACTCTTGAGAGGGTCATTTTCAATAAATTGACTCCTTTTCTACTCGACAGACATCAGTCTGGCATCAAAAAAGGACACTCAACAGAGACTGCCCTGTTGTCACAAAGCTGAAACCTTGCGAATGGCGAGAGCTAAATCCAAATCATCCGTCTGCATCCTCCTTGACTTAACTGCTCCCTTTGACACAGTGAACCACAAGATCCTTGTGTCCACCCTCTCTGACCTGGGTATCACAGGAACTGTACTTAGATGATTTGAGTCATATTTCACTGGTAGATCTTTCAAGGTCTCCTGGAGAGGAGAGGTGTCCAAGACACACCAGATGACCACTGGGGTTTATCAAGGATCAGTGCTTGGACCCCTCCTCTTCTCAATGTACACAACATCACTTGGACCTGTCATTGAGGCACATGGCTTTTTCTACCACTGATACGCAGATCTACCTGTCGTTCCAGCCTGATGACCCTACTGTCTCAGCTCTTATCTCTTCCTGCCTCTCAGACATTTCAGCCTGGATGAAGGAATGACACCTTCAGCTCAAACTTGCAAAGACAGAACGTCTTGTGATCCCAGCCAACCCATCTGTTGACCACAACCTCACTATTCATGTTGGTTAAACTACACTAACACTAACCAAAACAGCATGGAACCTGGGAGTGGTGGTAGATGAGCAGCTTAATTTCACTGCACACATCTCCTCAACATCCAGGTCTTGCAGGTTCACACTTTGCAACATCAGGAAAAACAGACCTTTCCTGTCTGAATATGCTTCACAGCTCCTGGTGCCCACATCAAATTCAAGGCTTTGACTCTGGCTTTTATGACAACAAATGGATCTGCACCCTCTTACTTCAATTCACTTCTTCAGGTCTATGCTCCAACTCACTCTCTGCGGTCTATGAATGAGCAACACCTGGTGGTCCCATCACAGGGACCAAGGTCTATTTCACGATTGTTCACTTTCTCTGCTCCTCTGTGTTGGAATTAACTTCAAACCTCCACACAATCTGCTGTTACCTTCTTAACATTCAAGAACCAGCATCTGTTCCATGAACACTTAACCTACCCACTCTAATTGCACTTACAAGTGCACTTAACCTGCACTTAATGTAAAAATACTTGTCTGTTTGGATGATAATGGCCATTATTTGAATCAGAAGTATTTATGCTAATTTCTGACGTAATGTCTCTAACGTCTCAAAAAACATGAAAAACCAACACTCCAGGAAACCTAATAAACATTTGATGAAAAAAAATCTTTCTATAGCTTGGAATTATTTAAAATTTCACAACTTAGTCCTGCTGTTCACATATGTGGACATACATTTTTAGGGACTTTTTTGTGCTTTTGTATTATGTGCTACTAGTTACAAAACAAAAGGTAAATGTTCGTGCTCATGCTCGGGTCTCAGGAGGTTAATGGAAACTATACAGTATTTGTCCCTTACTTTGGTCTCTATATGTAAAATGTTGGCTTCTAATGGTGGCATGTTATGTCTACTGGATACCATTAGGAACAATACATATCTGTAATGTAAACCAATACTAACCATTAAATCCTAATTGAATATGTTTGTTTTTCCAGCTGGCTGGAATATTTTTATTAATACAATTTTTCTTTCTTCCTTCAAATTCTTAGACTTATTTTTTCTCTAAGCTCATCACAATGCATTCTGGGATTTACTTCTTTGTGCAAGATACATGTGATGCTGCTTTAGAATTTGTCTAAAACAAGGTATCTTAGGAGAAAACAATTAAGTTACCTACTGCATCTTTTGGAACAGGCTGCGTCGGGAGCTCATCTATAATACCTTAAAATGCTGCCTTTTTAGGCAGCTCACTAAATTTCAGAACAGAGCAGTAGACCATGACAAGAGCAATGTGTCTCAGCAGTTACAGTTTTTCTTAATCGCTTTGGCTCATTTTTTGAAACAGTCTTAACATTCTCTAAACTGTAAGTGCAATTGTCACAACTGTTTTATGGGAAATCACAGCTCTATTGCATGTCTGCAAAATGTAGTAACGCACCCAAAAATGTAATTCATGCTTCAAAATCTAGTTATTTTGTCAGTAAATTGGACAATGCCACCAAAATGAAAAACATTTTGTCATCGTGTGAGCCGCACTGGTCAAAGATGATTTTTCACCATGGCAGTCAATGCTGGAAATCAACTCATCAGTTTTGATCAGCAAACCATGTGCATTTAGTTATTGTGCAAATTGTAGACTATTATATTTACTCTCTTGCACACATTCCAAAACTGTAATGCACGCACACATGGCTTGCTGTTTAATCTTCCCTCTCCAAACCTTTTTGTGCTGCACCATTTGACTGAAGCCTAAGGAAATTAAGACCCCTTTCATTTTAAGGATATTCTAAAGAGATGATAGATAGATAGATAGATAAATTAACTGCCTATATCACCACAGCCTTGTATGTGTGTTTTTATATGACTGTGCAGTCTTATTAAAGGATTAAGACTACTGTTATTTCTAAAGGAGAAGACGCCTGCTGACTGAGGTCAGACTGTCTCTTCTACTTCAGCCCCTCAGACAAATTAGGATGACTGCACCTGGATCAGTTTTGCCTCTCCAAACACAGTCACAAATATCAATACAGACAGTGACAAATCTGATTCTCGATCAGCATGTGTAATTTATGATTCTTCTATTCAGTCCCTGCATGCTTTTGGTTGAACTCTACTCCACAAAGGAGGATGTCTGTGGTCTGGCTGTTGGAGAAAGTTCAAGATGAGCACATTTAACATGGAGGAACTTCGGTCAGGCTTATTATGAAGAGATGGAGTGCTCTAATTGTTCATATCAACAAAATGTGCTTTATTGAATCCAGCTGAAGGCAAGATTAGAGACTTTTGTATATGCAGTGCAGATCATGGTTGCTTGCTTACACACACACACAAACAAACAGACAAACAGACGGTTGTAGACTGCAATCAGAGTCAAGTAAACAGTATCTGTGAGCTTCTCCTTTTGTTTTGTATCTTTGTAAACACCTCATGTGAGTGTTTGCTGGTGTATTGTGCCTTATCCAAACAGGGCTGGCTTTCACAGAGAAAATTTCAGGGAAAGCTCCTGTATACACTACAGAGCCCCAAACAACTGATGATCATCGCCGATACAGTATGCCTCTGTTTTGTGTGTTTGATATAAATGGGGAATATGATGTTTTTATGACGTCGCTTAAGCCTTATCGTTAAACTTAACAACCTTCTGCTAATTGACAACAGGCACACACATTCATTAATAACCTCACCTCAAAGTTTATAGCACATTACACAATGGTAATTCAAAGTTCTTTGCATAGGCATAATTACGAAAAAGATTAGTAAAGACATGAAAGTCAAATTTAAAAATCACCCAAGAATATACAAATAATTTATACTTGATTTTTTTATTCAAAGTACATAAATTGAAATAAAATAATGCAGTGCAATCTGTGTAGCACATTGTTTAGTCAGAGAATTTAAAGGTAAAGGTTTTGTTACTTTCATTCACATACATTAACATATGCACTATAAAATTAACAAACAAGTAAAATAAATCCAGTTAAAATATCTAAACCTTTTTATTATTTAATATATATATATTTTTACCCCATTTGCAGATTATAATTTTTGTTTGTTTAAATATAAATGTTTTTGTTTCAAAATGTAAAAAATTGTGACACAAAATTGCATAAGCTGTAAAATAAAAATGGGCAAGGTTTATGCTTTAAACAAGATATATATATATAAAGGTTTCCAATGGGGTATGAAAAATAAACTTAGACAAAAATAAACTAAGGAATAGTTCACCCAAAAATCATACTCATCCTTATGCCATCCTACACTGTTAAAAAAAAAATCCTGTTAAATTTACAATAAAAACTGGCTGCTGTGGTTACCAGAAATTCACCTTAAAAAATATGGTAACCATGTTTCAGGCTTTAAAGGATGTAATTTTAATGCCTGTATATTTTACAATGCATTACCATCGTTAATATTATTAAATAATAAAGTTTATATATTAATCTTTGCTTTTCACGTATATTATAAGTATTGTTAATCACCGTAGTAATTACAAATGGGCACATGATGACATGAAGTTCAACAAGAACAGTGGCCCTTCCTGGAGCTATAACCAATAAACATGTAGAGACAGTGCTCAGTGTCACTCATACAAACACTTAACACCATCAGGGTAACACATGTGAAATTAATAAATGTAATAAACATGAACTAAACTACATCAAATATAACACAGAACAGCCCAATGTACATAACTGATATTTAAAATAAGAAACATAGCTATTCCCATAAAATTTAATGAAAAACTGGGTCACTAAGGGAATTCTGGGAACGCAATTCTGGGAATGCCCAGAATTTTTACCTTAATTTTAACAATAATTTACCATAAAAAGTAAATTTACTCTCTTGCTAAACATAATATAAATTTTTACTGTTATTTATACAGAAAATCATACTTTTTTCATAATTTATTTTTATTTTTACAAACGGTTACCATAAAACTATGTATTGTCTTTTAAAACATTTTTCACCATATATTTTAAGGTAACTACCAATTAACCAATTAAAAATGTTTTACTATAGCATTTTTACAGTCTTTTACCATAAAAATTATTAACATTTTTTTAAATTGTAGATGTGTATGACTTTCTTTCTTTTGAGAAATAATGTCATACACAATCAAATCAAATAAAGGCATCATTAAATTAAAGCATAAGACTGGTTAAATCAATGTCTTCAGAAGAGATGTGATAGGTATGGGTGAGAAACAGATAAATATTTAAGAATATTTTTGCTAGAAATTCTCCCAGTAGGGGGCGTATGCATGAAGAAAGGGAATCACCAAAAACACAAGAAGAAGAATGTGAAAGTTAAAGTAGAGATTGACAAAGCAGAGAAGAGTATTTTTTATTTTTTAAATTGACCTTCGAATATTGATAATTTTCTCACCCACACCTATCATATCTCTTCTGCAAACAATGATTTAACCACTGAAGTCATATGGATTACTTTTATGCTGACTTTATGCTTAAAAATGTTGGCACCCATTCAGCTGCATTGTATGGACCTACAGAGCTGAAATATTCTTCAAAAATCTTAATTTGCATTCTGCTGAGGAAAAAAAGTCAAACACATCCGGGGTGGCATAGGGGTGTGTAAATGATGAGAGAATTTACATTTTTGGGTGAATTATTCAATTAATTCATTAAACTTAATTGAGATATAGTCTCTGAAAACAAGTCTTAACATGTAATTTTGCTTCCTAATGGAATATTCCAGGTTCAATGCAAGTTAAGCTCAATTGACAGCATTTGTGGCATAATATAGATTACCACAACAAACAAATTTGACTTGCCTCTCCTTTTAAAAATAAACATCTTGGCAAAAATCTTGGTTCCAGTGAGGCACTTACAATGGAAGTGAATGGGGGCCACTCCGTAAATGTTTAAATACTATTTCAAAAGTATAGCCACAAGACTTAAACAATATGTGTGTTAACATGATTTTAGTGCAATGCAATCACTTACTAACCATTTCTGTGTAAAGTTTAGCCAGTTTTATAACTTAATTTCCATGATGATGTAATGTCAAAAAACCCTAAAATGACTGTAAAAATGGCGATTTAAAAACTTTACAGCTCTAATAATACATGAGTTTGAACAGAAGAATTAATGAGAGCTTTTATAAAATCATAAGCTTCATATTTCTGCCTTTAAACTCTCCAAAAATTGGCTTCATTCACTTCCATTGTAAGTACCTCACTGTAATCAACATTATGCCACAGATACTGTCAATTGAGCTTAACTTGTAATTAACCCCGAAATATTCCTTAATACATTTTATTTTAATAACTCTTTCCCCGCCAGCGTTTTTTTTTAAAAAAAGTTGCCAGCCACCGCCAGGGTTTTTGACGATTTTCGCTAAAATTTAATGGCCCGCAGAATATTTTCTTCCATGAATATATGAAGATGCTATATATCAAAATAAAGATCTGGGCCTCTGCTTTTAGGCAAAAAAACGATTTTATTTTATCTTCATTTGTTATTTTTTTATTGCGACTTGAACAGAGGTAGGTTTTGTCAAAAAACAACATTTCAGACAAAAAGCTGAGAAAAAGGCATGTTTAAGTCTGATATTTTGAGCTTCTCATACTCCACTTCTTCATGTTTGAGACGATCGCAGTCTGTTTCTTTGATCAAAGAGTTGCGTACTCTTTCAAAACATGCGCAGGGGTCTTCCTTACCGTATAACACCTAAAACACGGAAACCCGGAAAATTCCGTGTTTGGCGGGGAAGCGTTTTTTCATAAAACACGGAAAATTCCGTGTTTGGCGGGGAAAGGGTTAAGGATGTTTAGATATTATTTTTGCTGAAAACTGAATACTGATTGAGGAAATTATTTTTGTCAGTGTGCACACACTGAGAAGAAACCCAATGATGTAATAGCAAACAATGTGTTGTCTGTTTTGGTTGTGGGTGGTTATAGGCAAAGAGACCTATGAAACAGGTCTCCCTCTCAGCTTGCTCTCTTTGTCTCTGTCTCTGTCTCTGTCTCTCTCTCTCTCTCGCTCTCTCTCTCTCACTCACTCCTTCATTATTTTCTGACTTTGGCTAACAGACCCTGACTATGTTTTGTTCCTACGCCTTAATCTCACCTGAAAGACTACATAGACTACAGTTCAAACACACAAAGCATGGTTTATCAAAATCAAGTATTAATCCCAAAGAGAAAAGGGCTTTCTCTCATCACCTGCAGACCAATCAGGACTCCTGTTCAAAAGAGCACTTGTGAGTAGAAGTGCTGATATAGGATTTTGGCATGCTGATATGATTCAGATATCGCACTTCTGGTTCAAGTTCTCTGTGAGTGGAGGTGTGTCTCTGTAGACTTTACCAGATTTTGTAATCTTAAATATTAGATTTTCACTCAGATTAGAAAATGCTCTGTGTAATCCATTACAGAGGGCATTACAGAATGTCAACCTAAAACAATGAAAATATTTTTGACAGTTTTTAGAAAGTCTATGACCTCATAAATGCAGCATGGGAGGGACTTGTCTTTGCCCCATGGTCAGGATAACTAGCATTAGATGTTTGTTTTGGTTCCTGTTTTTTGCTTGCTGCAATCATTAAACTGTTCTCTCCCCTCTCCCTGGAAAACTTGTGGTTCCAGAGATGCTCTTTTTATAGCCACTCTCTAAAGATTGAAAAAACAAACCTAACCCTCTGGAAGTATAAAACCTCCCATTGAGAGTATGCACTTAAAAGGACATTAAGAACACACAATAAATCTACCTGCAGCCATGTGCCCTAACACCCACATACTCCCATATCTCAAACTGCATTTCCTTTCCAATACTGATGAATTTGCCTACCCTCTTAAAACCAGACAGTATTCCCCATTAAGGACACATTTACGAGCAGAATAGCCATGTAAAAATTTTAAGTAAAAACCCAAAGAAATGCTGGAGCAAAAATAGTCTTGCATATTACTTTTTCAGTTTACATGCCAGCACATGCAATATCAGGATCTTGCATAGTTAGATCATAACCAACTTTAAGAGGTAGGGTTTGTGTGTTAACTTTGATGAATGAACTTAGCATATTAATCACTTCTAAAGGCCATTGTTAGGTACAGTATGCAGCACAATATCTGCATGCACTTTAGCTGTGACTTAAAAAGTGGTTACAACTCAGCAGGTGGGCTGAGATTTTCAAAGATGAAATGGAAAGTAGAAGCAGTGTGCAGGCAGTCAGAGCCTTACTGCCTCATTCAATCAAGCACAACTCTTTTCTCTTGGTCTTACTTCACTCAACCTTTCTGAAACAAGATTCTTTCATACTGAGGACAGATCCTCAGCAATGATGATGATTGAAATTTCGTCTGCTGTTTGGGAATGAGTTCCGATAAAAGCTCTTCCTTATTCATCACCACTATCAAAACGTAGGAAAAGTTCCAGAGTTTTAACTTATGATTCAAGTAGTCAAGTATGCATGCATCTGAATGTGTAAATGTTTGTTCGTGTGAGTTCAGCTGACAATGATGCAGGTGTTCTGTTCACCCAATCTTCTCTTTCTGGATGACTGGCACGCTGACAGTGATGGGGCAACCAAAGTTTTTATGACTCTCTCTTTCTCTCTGCTTCCCTTCTGTTTTTCCCATAGCATTTTGTGACTCACAGTGTGATGTCTGTAGATTTGTACAAGAGCAGCAGCTGCTAGACTTCCAAATTGAAAATGCAGTTGAGTTATTTTTCCTCATGTCAGCCTCTTTCTGTCTTTTTTATGCTTTTGTTCATTTCTCTTCTTTTTTTGTTCTCTGACTGTCTTTGTTTTACATTTACGCTTAAAAGCACAAGTAATTGTGTGATGTTTATTGAAAAGCAAGTTAACTAGTTTGCCACATGCAATGTCATTTTAATGGCGCTGTGCACATAATAAAAGATTGGTTGAGTTTTTACGGTATTGTACTTTTCAACATTGTATCTTTGTTTCTCATTTTTCTTCCGTTTAGAATATGATGAAATGCCATGTCATGATATTGTTTATTTCTTTATGATTGGCATTATAAAAGTGTAGTAGGAGAGAGTGGAGAGTGTTTCAACACTTTTTGTTTCTACATCTGTAAACCTGAGGGTTTTTTGTGCTATGTGTCTCAGACTTTGATACAAAATATTTATCTGGTACCAACTGAAGTAGTTTAGAAATACACTACTTATCCCCAAACTGTGTAAATTAGTAATAAATACAAAGAGTGCTGTTGTGTTACAACCTAAACCACTAGAGAAGTGGATTGTAACACTAGAAATGGAAAACATGGATTTTATTTATTTATTTTTGTTACATTGGTTTAATATGGTAATCAAATGTTCTTGTTCAAAATAATTATGCCATCTTCCATATCTATCAAACACCATCCCGCCCATTTTAATTCTAAATTGTGAACCTATATGGAAACATTTATATAGGGTGTTACAACTCTAGTCAGCTATGATATTGGTAGTTACTGTAAGTTGTCAAGCTTGTGTGGATGTTATATATCAAATTGATGTACAGAAACTGCTGGTTCAGTTTGGTTTCATTTCACAACTTTTAAAAGAATAGTTTACCCAAAATTGAAAATTTTATCATGATTTATTCGCTCTCTTGTTGGTCCAAAATTGTATGCATTTAAAAAAAAAAATAGCAATAGAAAACAAAAGGGAGAATGTTAGGGACTAAAAGCCTCGGTCTCTATTCACTTTTTCCCATAAAATGAAAAGTAAATGGTGACTGAAGCTGTCAGTACCTAACATTCAGTTTTTTTGTGTTCCATGGAAGAAAGTAGAATATGGGTTTGGAAAAACAAGGATGAGTAAAAGACAGAATTGTTATTTTTTGGGGTGAACAATCCCTTTAAAAGAATAGCAAAAATTACATTTTAAACCAGATGTGAAAGTTTACTTTTTCTTCTAAATTGTTTAACTTCTAATGTAAGATAGTGATACCACCCCTGTAGCTAATTTCTAATTGGTCGAACTGACGGTTACAAATCACCCTGTGTTAAAAAACTCCCCAGTCTCCTCTATAAACCTTTCTTTCTCTCTTTCCCACTTAATGTTGTAGGAACTCCTGAAGGACCCTCTGTACATCGGTCTGAGGCATAAAAGATTACGTGGGCAGGCCTATGATGAACTGCTGGATGAATTTATGAAGGCTGTTACAGACAGGTAGAGTAAACCCACTCTACCACTCCCACAAAGCACATTCTTCCTTCCACAGGCCAGTGATGAAATGACTGGAGAGCATAGTTGAGCCATTGCGCTGCAGAAATGTGGGGTGAAGTGTGTGCCTCTGGGTTTGTGGGCTTGTGGTCATCTCAGAGCGTTGACTCCAGTGGCAGCAACCCGAACCGGATTGCTGACTGCATGCTTCATCGGTTTTCCCCCCACATATCCTGCTCTGTACCGAGCCATGCAGTGATGTAATCCACCCTAGAACCAGTTGCCACAGCCTGATGTCTCTGCAGGCTCCCTGAATGGGTCCCAATACTTTAAAAGTTTCACGATCTTTGATCGTTTTGGAAGTTGGTATTTTGGGATATTTTGGTTTTTGTCATATTCTCTTTTTGAACAATTTTCTTCTTTGATGGCTAATGAGAGAAGTAATCATTTCAAATGGCACTCCAGAAACTTCAGCTAAGGCAAGCATCAATATTAGTATTGCTCATATATAGGGTCGAGGCTTTTTCTAAATCCCTAAAATGCATAGATTTCTTTAGATTCTCCATAAGTCCCATAGACCTGCACTGAAGGAGGAACCCAAGGCATGACATATCCAGGGACTAGTATATGTGGCCTCCATTGATGCAGACCAGTAAGCAACAACCACCCAGAAGAGCAGCTGCATAGCAACACATAGCAACATGGTAAAATCCCCTCAGAAGACCTTAGTAACTGCATAGCAATGCCCTGGAAACCACCAACATGCTAGCATCATGGCAATGAGTTTTTCTCTGACAAAAATATAGTGTAACATTACAGAATTTTCACCCATCGTTAGCCTGTGCTAATCATGACGACAAGGTATACATCCTTAAAAGCCAATTTACTGTACGTGAAGCATTGTTGTGGATTGGTCTTAAAGGCATACCTGCACTGATCCGATGCTGCAAACATATCTGCATCATGACACTTTCAGGTGTGCCAACACAAATATCTCCTATCATCGACAAGTGCACAGAGAACAAATGAATGGCCACTTGTTAATATTAATTAAATGTATTAATTTAATTGCGGTAGCCATACATTTATTTATTAAAGTTGCTATTCCACACCATTCAAAATAATAGACAAACAAATTCTGTGCACAAATATGTTTTAAATAATAATAATAAAAACAATTTTGGAACACTAACATAGCCCAATTCTATACAATTATTGTTTAGCTTTGAATTTTTTTTGGCAAAATTCCCTGTATTAAATAAATTGAATGACCAAATGAAAAAAAAAAAAAACATTAAATTAAAAAAGAAAAATTACCAAACAAATTAATTATATTGTTCGGCATATACAATTGCCTTTTCTTTACACTGACTTAAATTAGACTCACCCTGTTCTGTAGACAAAAGTCAGATGAATGACATTCACAAATGTTCAGCACTTTTTTCAAGACTATAAACTATCGGAACTATTTGTCCAATGCTGAGTTCAATTTCAGAAGACAAGCTTTTGAACATTTTAAAACTTTTAAATATTTAAAATCTAACCCTCTTTACATCGGATCGCATTTGCTGAGCTTCTTTCGAAAATTTAAATTGCATTATGATGCTAAAATGTATTATTGATGACAATCAAGTTCAGTTGGTCAAAAATTAGGGACATCGGGTAGGCGAAAGGTACACAGTTAGTGATATACACACATTTCTGTATGGAAACGGCTTAAGTGCAGATTTATTTTATGATAAATCAAACTTTATGAGACAAAGTGGTTTCTTTAGGCATGACGTCATCACGCACGCCATTTGTATCGATAAAAGGCCATTTTAAAGGAAACTGACAGAAGATGGCAAATTTTGCTAAATCTTTTTTTACGCATTTTTCACTTTATCGATAGCGAAAAGTGGATGGAAACTAGGTGATTGTTGCTCATTCTCTGTTTCTTTAGGCTCTGGTGTGGCTTGGTGTGATGGTGGTTGTCATAAAGACTGAGTGCCACACATGGCTCTATTTAAAGCCAAACTCAAAACCTCAGTGTCTGATTTCCCTCCAGTTGGCAGACTATCACCATGATTCTATAATAATGGGGTGGACATGAAACTACAGGGAAAAGCATCACTTTTCCCCAAAAGTGCAGAGTTAGTGGAAAATGAATGATTATGGGTTGCTGACTGAATACAAATTACAGTCTTGGTGATTTTTAATAAACTCATTATTTAAATTTCAGAGCCGTGATCCTTCACATTTGCTTGCTCATTGAATCTCAAAACTGTGACAGTTGTTTAGAACTTAGAACTTTTAAAAGTATTTAAAGACACTGATCATAAAGAATCCACCTTTTTCCTGAACAATGAAGTGTTTCATGATTCATATCGGAAGCCGGGTTTTTGTTTTCCGGTCTCCAGTGTTTTCACCTGCATCGTCGTATATGGGTAGATGACATGAAGCAATGGGCTGAGGTTAGTTACATTGATATAATTAACTAGATTTGCGGTCCACCCAAGGTTTGGCTGGCTTGCATGTTCGTCCCTGCTGGTAGGTGCCATAATTACACCGTCTTCACTTATCTGTCTCTATTGACGGCCATTTAAAAGTAGCTGTGTATTCTGACAAAATATATTTTTGCAAGCAACATAATTGCAAATATTTAATTTTGTGAAGGAAGTTGATGTTTTACCAGTGCCCAATTTTTAGAGGGCTCTTTAAAGCATGAAAGGAACTGTCACGCTCAGTTTACATCACAGCTCAGTATAGCTGCAAAGAAGGGCTTGGGACTGTGCACATTCTTGTGGTGCTATCAGCCAAGCCAATCAGCATTGTTGTGATGTAATTCTCCTGCAGCTCCAGAGTTATTTGTTACATTGCATTTACTCATTAATATCTCAAAACCTGGATGTGTAATTGAGTGGCTAAATGCAAAGAATTCTAAAGCATACCTTTCTCAAGACATTATAGACCCCTTTGTGTCCATCAGTAAATTGCTGGATGCAGCAGTTGACTATTTCAACCCAGAATATTAACATTTGAGTAGATATGACAATTAGTATTCTGGAATAAAATGTTTAAAAACACAAAAGAAAAGTTGAGTTGCATTCGGTCCACCCCCAGAATGCTGGCAGCAACTGGAGAACGGCCTTCATGGCTGCGGGGAACTGGACAGCGGCTGCTGCCTCCTCGCTAGGCGGGTTGTGCAAGCCCAAAAGGAAGAGCTGTTTCAAATGGGTCTTGTCAAAGCACCACCTGTGAGGCTCACTGACCAGCTCCATAAGTGCACATGCCAAAATCATGACCGTTCTGGGAGCTGGACATGGTGTGGTTGAGCTGGACGTTACTTTAAGAGACCGTTTCCTTTCGGGGTGGAACAGGATTAAAAAAAAAAGCCCATTGCCTCTGCTGGGTCCATTTTTGGTTAGACTGTTAAGTCACAGTTTGTTGAGGCAGGACCCAAACACATTGGCAAGTTTTAAAAGCTTTATTGAAAAATAAAACTAAATACAAAAGAAAAATTTCACAAGGGAGAAAAACAACAAACAGAACTAAAAACTCTACATATCAAAACAACAACGTAACTCACCGAAGTAACATACTGGGACCAAACGACTGGAAAAATATACAAATCTAGAAAACGATCTGGAACAGGACTGAACACGAGAGGAGCTATATATAGGGAAGGAACTAAGGAGGCCAATGAGGGAAGGCAGGTGAGGCTAATGAAATAATAAAAAGGTAACAAGGGTGCAGGGCCTAGATGTGAGACAATCCTGACGGAAGCCATGTGCTCACACAAAACACAACTTACAAAACAGAAGAGCACATGATGAATGAACACAATCATATGCCATGTGCTCAAACAAACAAACAAAACACAGCACAAAAGACAGAAAGAAGAGTGCATGGCAACATAACTGAATCTGAAGCCATGCACTCACAAAGACAAGACATGGAGCATGAGTGTCCGGATCCTGACACTAGAACCGAAACCAAAATAGACAGAAGTCAGAATCCAGGCAGCATGCTCCGAACTTGAAACACAAAATGGACAGAAGAGCACACAGCAAGGAAATACAACCCCAAGCTGCGCATTCACACAGAGACACAAACAAAGACAGACAGAGCACATGGACAGGAAATGAACCCTGAACCATGTGCTCATCAGAATCACAGAACATGGATGTAAGGATGCTGTACCAATAAACATAACTGACAAAGGTTACAGGATCCTGACAGTGTCTTGCCTTTTTCCCTTCAGAGGGGACTTTTGGTATGGCGTTTGCTGAAAGGCTTTGGCTTTTATGGGAATGTCTTACACAGGGTGTTTGAACTCAAAGAGCAGCCTCCCAGGCCCCGTGGGAGCCTATATTCGCTGGAGAGAAGCTCAAAAGGTATTCATTTTTATAAATTCAGCATCCCTGCTGGAAAGGTCCTTTTTTAGAGTTTGAATTTCTAAGCTGGTTTATGCTGTTTAGTGTTGGTTCAAATATGGTTATGCTACACAGTTCCAACAGTAAACAATTTAGATTTTTAAGTTGTTAATTTCCAGAAAAATCATGTAAATTGAGAAAATCCTACAAAAATCTTCCATATACCAATTTTTGTTTTTTAGTTCTGCTCTTTAAGTATTGCATAGGCTAGAAATTGCTCTCCCTAAGATGATTTTTTTGACTGACACCTCATTGTGATATTACCCCTACAATTCAGCACTCTTACACCCTTAAATAATTTACAAAATCCATTAATCAAAAACATCTGTAAAAGACATTGAAATTCTTTGGTCATAAGGATTGGGAACAGTAAAGCTGACCAGAAATGCTGGTCTTTTCAACAAGGATATGAGGAAGTAACAGTAACTATGACCTTTTAAGCGTGGCTTTAAGTGGTATATCAGTTTAATTATAAAACTGCAAACCTGTCTGGAATGCTAAAAGTAATTGTGTTTGTATGATGTGAGTACACAGTATTTAAAGATATAATTCACCCACAAATTTTTATTCTGTCGTAATATTCTTGCTCTTGTGTTCAATCAAACACAAGGCAGAAAGTTAACCTCAGTCACCATCCACATTTTGACTGAATCTCTCAGTACTTAACATTTGGCCTAATACCTCCCTTTGTACAATACTGTGCAAAAGTCTTAGACACATAAGATGTTTCACAAAACCATTTGTCTTAAGATGGTTATTTAAATCAGCTTTAATGTGTCAGTAGGAAATATAAATGTTAGATTCCCAAACATTACTTTTGCAAATATAGAAGAACAGGGAGCCCTGCAACAGATGTCATGGCCCCCACTAAGCCCCCCCACTGAACATCGTGTCAGTCTGAGATTACATAAAGAGACAGAAGAAATTGAGACTAAATAGATAGAAGAACTATGGTGAATTCTCCAAGAAGCTTGGAACATCCTATCTGCCAACATCCAAGAAAACTGTATCCAGGTGTACCTAGGAGAATTGGTGCTGTTTTAAAGGCAAATGTGGTCAAACCAAATATTGATTTAGCTTATGTAAGTTTACTGGACTTTGTATGACATTAAGTGATAAATGAAAACTATTTATTTCAGTATTTTTCAAGACATCCTAACTATGCAACGTGCCTAAATCTTTTACACATTACTGTATTCTGAGATTAGGTTTGGAACATCATGTTCAGAAAATGATGACAGAATTTTCATTTTTGTTTTTTTTATGTCTTTAAATCCTTGGTTGAACAGCTGTGTTTTAACAAGACCCTTACCATTTCAGACGTTTGATATGAAGGCCTGTGGTTTGTGTGGTGTGCATGGTGGTAAAATATAATATTTGAAAGCTTTTCAACCAGAATCCTTTGAACCAATCTATGCAAACTTTCTGATTGTTTGTATGGTGCCTTTCTGGATTATGCTAAAACTAAACCTAGTGGTTGTGTTTTGGTCTCCCTTCTCTTTACTCTATTGTTATGTCTGGGTGAACCACTTTATGGGAAATGCTCCATTCCCAACAGCAATATTGTTTTTCTGTTAAAGAAGGCAAACTGAAAGCTGCAGTGCAATTTGGGAAGCCAGCTTAAAACCTCAGAGCATAATCAGAGAAGACTTTGCCTGCTTTTTTGTTTGACCCAACAATTTACCTTGGGAAGAAACAGGCCTACAGATAATAAATGATTGACAAATGAAGCGATGTTGCACAAAGTGCCTTGTATTGTGTTAGTGATGGTGTATATGTGAGTTTAGCAGTCTGTCATGCGGTTCTGAGTGCATATACTGCATTCCTCTCAGGAGTGAAGGAGCTGGGCTTCTGTGCTTAGATCATTTAGACAGAGACTAACATGTATTATGGTTTCTATAGAAATTGTCTAGACTCCACAGCATCCACATGGCTAAAAAAATGGGTTTGGGGTTTGGAGATGTGTCTCCTTTCAGCTTTCAACTTCACCATAATG
Organism: Xyrauchen texanus; assembly: GCF_025860055.1. Lineage (NCBI taxonomy): Eukaryota > Metazoa > Chordata > Actinopteri > Cypriniformes > Catostomidae > Xyrauchen > Xyrauchen texanus. The sequence goes on from NC_068290.1 coordinate 15,660,060, forward strand.
TCATAGTAGAGTTGTTTTTGAATGTGGCTTTATATGAAATGAATAAATGAAGGCTCTGTATGACATACGGTGCAGGCAGTGATCTGGTGATATGGATAATATTCTTGTTGTTTCTGAGGAGTTTTGGCAAGTGTTAGTTTACATGTGTCATGTGTGTGTGCACTAATGTGAGGCTATGCTGAGGCTGCTATTCTGTTTGTTTGAGAGGTCCTTGGCAGAGTGTTACTGCTTATGTTTATGTGTGTTTGTGTGTGAGAAAGAAAGAAAGAAAGAAAGAAAGAGAAAGAAAAAGAAATAGGCCTATCTAGGTCACATTGCGGTACAAAATCAAAAGAGAACATACTGTACAATTTGCATAAAGAAATAAAGCCTTTAGGCCCATTTAGGATTTTTGAATTGTGAGTATTTTCATGTCAAATAAATAAGCAAATTTTCTCCCCAAAATTACTGTGAGTTGTCTGGACATTTTACTTTGAGGTTTGTAACGGCTAAGAGATGGGCAAGGAGGAAGAGGGAACTGGCAGAGCAGTCAATGTAAACTCAACTTAAACCAACTTAAAACACATAGACTACGCACACACACAGCAGCCATGTGTGTCTCTCTCTCTACAGCTTAGTCTCCGGCTCCCCTTTAGCTCTTTCTTCTGCTGATTAGTTGACTCAGCGCCAGCACTGTACCCTCACTGTAATTCACCCCACCCCATCTCTGGAGGGGAGACACTGCCCTTCTGGTCGTTCAGCTAGCCGATGGTCCAAGCTCCTGGGAACTTGGGTAGAAAAACTTGCTCACCAATCCCCGGACATACCGTCGCCTGATTCCAATCAATCCCCACTTTAACTTTCACATACTTCTTCTTTTGTTTTTGGCAATTCACATGCTTCGTGCATGGTCAAGGAGGAGAATTTATAGTAATAAATAGTAATAGGCTAAATATAAATCTGTTTCTCACACACACTTATTATATTGCTTCTGAAGAAATGCATTTAATGACTGGAGTCTTATGGGTTCCTTTTATCCTGCCTTTAAGTGCATTTTGGACCTTAAAAATGTTGGTACCCATTCACTTGCATTGTGAGGACCTACAGAGCTCAAATATACTTCTAAAAATCTTTGTTTGTGTTCAGCAGAAGAAAGAAAGTCATACATGAGTGTGAGTAAATGATGAGAGCATTTTAATTTTACTCGGCTGATACACACATATACATTCTCAAAGGTATGTTTCACCACTGGCCCATGCGATTTTCATTCTTGTACTTTTTGAGCAAATGAAATAGTCTCAGAAATCTTTTTTAGAAGGCTCTTACAACTTGTTATTCCAGCCTATAACTCTTCCCTATTCACATTTAAGGTTTTAAGCTGATTTGTGTACATAAAGAAGCTATAGACTACTTAGGACAGTACTTAAACTGTTTTGTTAAGCATCTTTTCAACAGCACAGCTGTTCCTGAAAAATTAGCTGATTTATTATTGGCCTTAAGAGATCCTCTCAACACCTCAAACATTCTGCTTCTGTCTGGAGGTGCAAGCAAAGGAGGAGAGAGAAAGTTCTCTTCCAGTTCTCCATGTCCTTGGGTGTGTCTGTCATTGTCTGGCCTGGTTCTTGCTGGAAAGGACCAGTAGAACTGATCCGTGGCCAGCCCTTTGTTTGAGTTTTGTTGCAGACACAGAAGCATTATATAGCTCATTGAACTAGGCGCCAACGAAAGACAACAAGCTTTGGTGAGAATGGGAATCCAGAATACAATGGACCAATGGGTGCTTTGTTTTGCTAGGCATCTCTCTTTCTCTCTCTCTCTCTCTCTCTCTCTCTCTCTGTTTTTCCATTTCTCTGTCTCTCTCCCTCTCTCTCACTAACACACATGCACACAAATAAACACGCCCAAGTTAACAGAGATGTTTTTTTTCACAGTCACTGATGTTCCAGATCAGGAGGTTAAGATCTCATTCATCTTCGTGCTCTGATGATACACTGCAAAAGCAGAGCAAGCTGGGATTATGACTCACTTTCTCTGCCTCTTATTTATATCTGCCAGGTTCTCCTCCAAATCCATGGCGATTATTCTGTTATACTTCTCTCTTGCCTCCTTTCCTGCCTCACCCTGCAGAGATGTTGGAGTTTAAACTGCCGTTTAATTATAGAGACAGATCTGAGCTGGGTCTCAGGGCAGAGGTTTCATGAAAACCTGCAGAACTCCTTGGATGATTGTCTGAACTCGGTTAACCTTGTTGCAGTGCTGCAAAGTCTCTAGAGACATTGAAAAGTTCATAGTTTTTCCTAGGGTCAAGGTTTGGCTTGTAAGCACAGGGCTAGTTTGCCTTAGATGCCGTAACTACACGAACTTAAACCAAAATGCATGCACTGAAAAAAATTACTAGTAGGATTTACTTAATTTTTATTTCCCAAGTTTTGCACAGTGTTTCTAAGTAAGTCTTAATGGTGTAAAACTAAGTAAAATCTACTTAACTTTATGGCATAATATTTATTAAAATGTGTGAGTAAATTGAACTTTTGAACTAAATTCAGTAACTTTTAATTTTGATATACGTGGTACTTAAATTGACTTAGTAAAATGTAAATACATACATTTTTAGAACATGTCACATCTTGAATTTTCCTTTCAAACATACTGTATGTTAAATATTGTACCTTATGATATACGGAAGCCTGCCACAGGAATACAATAGAGACAAGCTGCACAGACCTCAACAATTAATGCATATAACACTACGACAGTGACGATCAACTGCTAATTATTTTGATCATTAAGTTATTTTGAGTAGAAAATGAATTCAAGACTACACAGAAAAAGGAGTTACCAAATGCAACAACACAATTAACAATAACAACGGTGTCAATAAACTTGCAAACAGTTAAACCATGCTGGGAACACCATCTTCGAAAAGTTAAGAACAATTTTCTTTTTTGTAAAAATCTTATTTATCAGTGAAATGTACTCAAATGAGCAAATAATATGCCAAGATTTTCTACTTTAGGATTAATACACGATGAAACATTGTAAAAATAACACAATCATAAATAATATTTATTTAGTTTAAGCTAGAGCATTAATCTGTACATGTTTTTAATTTCTCCATTGGCAACTATTTAAAGGTAGCTTTATATTCTGATGAAAATGATTGGCAAATTAATTTAATAAATGGCAAATATGTCATTATATTATATTAGATGTTTTACCAGTACCTGATGTTTTTGTAGGGATCTTAAAAGCATGAAATGGATTTATATTTTGCCCTGCTGCTGACTTTGTTGTCACAGCTCTTGCTTGGGACTGTTCACATTCTTGTGGTGCCTTCAATCAATCAGCATTGTTGTGACATCAGAGTCATTATTCACATGACACTTACAGCTCAGGTAATTGGCTCAAAAACAGTTGTGCCCAGAACGAATTCATCTTTCAGATGGAGTCAGAAATATCGTAATTATGATTTCTGAGTACAGGAATGACCATGCAATGATGTATTTACCATTGGTAAACTCTGAATTCTAGATGAATCCCGAGTTGCTGAATTGTGATGTTGGAAAGGGTGTGTCGCTTTCTCAGTGTTATTTTTAATATTTCAGCTTTTCAAACTGATGGGAATATTTACCCTCTACTCTCCATAGGGGAATCAGCTGTTGGGCTGTGCCATTTATTTAAATTACAGTATACTTCCATGCTAACTGTAACAATTGCAGGGGGGCTATGAGAAATAAAATTACTGCTCTGGTCAATTCAAAGATTTTTCTTTCCTCTTTACTTGAGGTTGTTATACTGAAGAGAGACAAAATTGTGGACATGCTGTGGATTAAGCTGATTGTTGATTTTGAATAGTTTATTTGGTATTTTGTTCTCTGTGAGACAATTAAAAGCCACAGGGCTACCACATAATTGGCTAATTGATCATACAGGGCTTTGCATTTGCCTTTCTGACTATGAAGATTAGTGCTTGGCTTTGGAAACCACTTGGAATCAACAAAAACAGTCACAGGCTACAGAGAGAAGAGAAAAAAAAAGCCCTTCAGGGTTAAACGTCCAGTACCACCCCACATGCCACGAGCTTGAGGAGCAGTTAAATGGCCCCCTCTGCAGGTTGAAGTGGAGTGGAGTTAGATAGCCACTGAATGTGAACATGAGTGCCAACATTTGGTGAGGGGTTGGTTACATATTTAGACAGAATGTTTAATGGTAAGGGAAAATCAAAAGGTAAATGTTATGTTTTTGGCAATTGAAATTAGTTAACAAAAAGTTTTTACTACAATGAATTGGATATCAGTTCAAGCGAATGTCAAAATTATGATATTTTTTTATTTACAGTCGACTAGGACCGGTGGGATAGACCACAATATAATAATATGTTTCCTGCTAGGTTAGTTTTATGTTATATAATAGTTGTTTTACTTATGGTTCTTATATAAAACTATATGGATGTTTCTATGTTATGAACAGGTATGGAATGAACTGCCTTATCCAGTTTGAGGACTTTGCCAATGTCAATGCCTTTCGTCTTTTGAGCAAATATCGGAATAAGTACCTTACGTTCAATGATGACATCCAAGGTATGAGATCACACACACACACACACACACATACACACACACCTCAATCTTCTAATCTCTTTTAAACACAAATCATGAAAGCACAAAAAACACCTACTGTACAATATATGAATTCAAGTTATGACTTAAATAAATATAGAAGAGTCATAAAGTTAAAGTTCACCTAAAAGTTCATCCTCTTGTGTCACCCTTGACACAAGAGGATACATTTTGAAGAATCTTTCTTGAAGGACACATTTTTTTAATGTTATTTTTAAATTGATCAAGAATGGAGATTGAGGTAAATATTCTGCCTTACATTTCCTTTTGTGTTCCACGGAAGAAAGAAAGTCATATGCGTTGTTGAAATAAATTTTGGCATAATTTTCATTTTTGGGTGAACTATCCCTTTAAGCAGATTCCCTAAACGACGTCTTCAGTCACACACTGTGCAACAGTGCAGCTATTAGGTCTTTTGTGTGAAAAGCATTCCCATGCCAAATTTATTACACCTTACTGAGAAGCCAGTGATTTTAAGTGACCACATTAAACCTCATGTCTCACTCTGATTTTCCTTCCTAGTGTCACTAAAATCCCACTTGCATTATGGCAGCAAGGCTGGGCTGTTTAGCTGAGCAAAATTTTTCAGTTAATTTTCTCCTGTACCACCCACCATCTGTCTCTTTATCTTCATTTTACACCATCATTGCATATGCATGCAAATCAATCTCAACACAATTGCTTTGTTTGAAATGGAAATTCAATCAAAAGTATGATTGAAATGAAATATTGAAGCATTTTCATTTAATCTCATCATTCATAGCGCTAGGGATATATAAGTATATAGTCCTCCAGCAACCCTCTTCCATATAAACTCCTCATTAAAACAGTTAGTTTATTCAAAACTTTTAATTCAATTCTTGGTTACCTTCATTCAGTCATTTCAAACATGTATGACTTTCTATCTTCTGTGGAACACAAAAGGAGATCTTAGGCAGAATTCAAACGGTTGGTAAATGATAGCAAAATTAGCATTTTTGGTTTAACTATTTATTTTTTATTTTGAGGTTCGGCAGTGGAAACTTAAATGTTGAGCTCCTCTTGTGGATAATGCTCCTCTTTGAAAAAATATTTTAATCAGAGACCAGATGAACATGTGGACTCCTGAATGAAATGTAAATGTGTTGCCTGTCCACTAGGTACTGCTGCGGTGGCTGTGGCTGGACTGCTGACTGCCCTCTGCATTACCAAAAGCAAAATGTCAAACCATACCATCGTGTTTCAGGGTGCAGGGGAGGTGCGTGTGTCACCCACACTTTTTATTATGGGGTCCAAAAGTCTGAAACCACATTGAATATCTGGGTTGTTGTTGTTTTTTTTTCATGTAAACCTCAAAATAAACTAAGTTTGAGGATTTTGAAAGATGTAAAACATAGAAAAATTATGATGTAAAATGATAAAGAAATATTTAAACTTCTAAACAAAATGAAGGTTCAGGTTTTGCACAGGTTCAGGTTTTGTAAAGTCCATGCCAGATCGAAAGCATAAACTGCACTCAAATTTTTATTCTGATAATCTAATTTGCAGTGAAAGATTTTGTATTGAATAACAAAAATGCAAAATAGAAGAATTTGCATGTGGTCTCAATTGTGTCCCAGTATTATTATGGTTGATAACCCATACTGAATGTACAATTGCTCTAACAACAGACCGGCACATCAATTTTCCATTCCATATTTGTTTTTTAATCAACTGCTTTTGTAGAGCTGGACCACATTATATAAACTAAGCAAATTACAAATTCAAATGAATGATTACCTGAATGTCCCAATGAACACGTCCAAATTGACTTGTCTATGTGTTTAGTTGTATCTGTTAAATGTAAATGTATCGACTTGACATCATTGTCATGTTTTCAGGCCGCAATGGGTATAGCTGAGCTCATTGTCATGGCAATGGAGAAGGAGGGGCTTCCTCGAGAGCAGTGTCTGAAAAAGATCTGGATGGTGGACTCTAAAGGACTTATTGTTAAGGTGAGGTCATCAATAATGACATGCCATAGGCAGTGTTGACATTCAAGCAAACCTGGTGAGGTTTGAAATGGTTTTTATACCTCTATCAATCAGTCATATGATTTAAAAGTTACATTAATGTTAGATCTTCATAAGAAATGTTGATCAAATGGGCAAGATTAGGATAAGATGATACTGTTGGCTAATCAGAACCATTACAGAGAAAAAATACTATAGTCATTTCAGCAGAATTGAACAGAAAATGGATGAAGATTTGACAATGTTAAAATTATTAAGACACTGAGGTCATTTGATAATGAGCTTTTTGACAGACAATTTCACCCAGGTGACTTAAACACCTTTTGACAAAAATCTCCTGACAAAAAAGACCTGTGATCTCAGCAACTCCCGTGTTTTGCTCCTTTCCCCTCCTCTGCTGCCTGGGGATAAATCCTCAACAGTTTAGTTACTTGCCATGAGCATAAAATAACCAAAAATGCAGTGGCCCCCCAAACGTATTTGGGGCACTTTACATGAATAGCATACAAAATAGGGCTTGAAGCTCTCAGAAAATGAAGTCACATATTTGTACCTTTTCAGCAAAGTATCAGTGAGGTGCTTAACCTTAAAATGTTGTTTGTCCAAATAAACATATGTTCTTATATGTTTTAAATGTATTTCATATGAGATACAGACATTTGATGTGTTTAAATATGAGCTGCTTTTATCTGTTTTATTTTAGATAATATTTTATCTAATAGTTCTCAGTCAGAAGAACATGGAATTTGTGCCTTTATTGCTTTTATAGAAATAATGGGACACCATTCTTGGAAAGTGCCTTGGACACTTTTGAAAAAAAAGTTTGAGATTCATTACTTGAGTTTTGATAATAAAATATTATACTAAGTGCCATTTGCTAGACCTTTTCTCAGAACTACTGTAGCCTCGCTTTTCATTGCTATTTTTGCAATTACTTTAACCAATTGATCCTAATGTTATTTTAATGGATTTATTTTCTCTCCTGTTCTCGTTCTCCCAATCAGGGCCGGGACTACCTCACCCATGAGAAAGAGAGGTTTGCACATGAGCATGCACAAATGAAGAAACTTGAGGATGTTGTGAAGGAACTGAAACCTACTGCTATAATTGGTATTTATATGAATATTTATAGATTCAATGTTCAAACATACCCTCCATGACATCTGCATTTCTTATATATTAGAGGAAGAAATATGTATGCTATATATGTAAGAACATAAACTATTTATATATATATATATATATATATATATATATATATATATATATATATATACACACACACACACACAACATAAATAAAGAGTTAAAGATTAAGAGAAGACTATTAAGAAGAAAATAACAAGTGTTAAAGGGATAGTTCACCCAAAAATGGAAATTAACTTTTACTCATCTTTATGCAGTCCCAAACTCGTATGACTTTATTTCTTTTGCAGATCACAAACAAATATATTTTGAAGAATCTATGAGGTGTTTTTGTCCATACAATGTAAGTCAATGGGGTCCAAAACTACAAACTACAAGCTCCAAAAAGGACATAAAGATAGCATAAAAGCTATCCTGAAACTTGAGTGGTTTAATACATGTCTCCTGTAGATATACGATCGATTTGGGTAAAAAAAATAAAACAGGACCAAAATTTAAGTTCTAATTCACTATAAATCTTGACATCCTACCCAACTGGAATACGGTGCAGACATCAAGATGGAGATTCTTTGAAGCTGCACGTGGTTGCTGGGGTACTCCGCGATATATACATAAAGGCCTATTCACACAAAGACTGAATTTTTGATGCAATTGTTAGTTCCGAACGAGCTTTTGAAAAGGAACAATGGATTACGATGGCGCTATTCACACAGGATCCAACAAGTAGCCAGCCGACAATCTGAATTAAAAAAATAAATAAAATTCAAAAGAGCAGTCAAATTTGGTATTTTTTTTATTTATTTTTTGCGGACAGCGATGAAAACTGACTGACCAATGACATATGAACATATGATTTTTAAATTTTTCCAGAGTCGCTCCTGCTGTACATTCCAGCGCGTTGGAGCTAATCTACTAACAAATACAGGTGCTATGCTCTTTTACTCGTCTCATGCACAAAAATTCTGAATTCAATGCAAATATGCAGTAAAAAAAATTGCAGTGAGTTTCAGCAGTTAGTTAAGATTTAGTAAAAAATAACGACTCTGCATGCAGTACTTTATTACAAGTGTAAACAAACAAATTACAAAATACCACTTCTATTTTTATCGCAAACATAAAATAACACACAAAGTATTCCTGTAACAGTGTTTTTCTCACCATGTGCAGAAAACCCTGAATTCAATACAAATATTCAATAATTAATAGGAATTTATGTTATGCATTCTATTTTATGCTATACCTGTTTTATTAATGTACATTATTCCATGTGTATTAATATCACTGTACCTTGTGTTATGTTATCCAGGCATTATCTAGGAGAAGCTTGGTTATATTCTCGTTAAACTCCTAGCAAAATGTATGCATTAATATAAAGACTGAAACACACTTTACTCATCTCACTCGCACAAAAAACGTATTCTGTATCACTCAAAATGCATAAAAAATATGAAAAGAAAATAATAAAACAATTATGCCAAATTAGGTAAATAAATGCCTTAACTGCGCTAAATATACAGGGTTGAAATTATTTGTCATTTTATTTGCTTCTGTCTCAATGTGAATAGACATTTCGTCTGCAGTTTGCCTCACTTATTTATCACAAATTTGGTGTGAATAGGCCTTAAGACATTGCATTTAGTGTTTACTATCAACCTTTTGTCGACAGTGGTACATTTGAAAAAAATCACTGCTTGACAACACTGTGTTCTGTTTCTGTACAATGCTCTGCACTTCTGTCAAGATTTATTGTGAATAAATACTTACATTTTGGTCTGTTTCTTACCTAAAACCAAACATATTGCTTCTTTGTCCATTTGTTCTTTTTGGAGCTTGAACATTTTGGAACCCATTGACTTTGTATGGACAAAAACACCTCATACATCCTTCAAAATACATCCTTCAAAATATCTTTGTGTTAATGTTTGCATAAGTAATGAAAAGACTGTCAAAAAGAGTGGGAACCCTGATAGTTGTCTGTTTAGGGTATTTGTATGTGTTTGTCTTGTGTAGAAAGTTGTTCAACAGGATTGCTCAGCAGTTTCAGACACCTACTGAGTACGGTGCTGTTGTACTACAAGCAAATGAAAGTCATCCCCAATTGACTAGAGACTTGGTCCCTAAGAGATTTCTGTCCTGTCTTTACTTGTTCAGGGGTGGCAGCCATTGCCGGTGCTTTCACCGAGGAGATAATCAAGTCAATGGCCTCCTTCAATGAAAGACCGATTATCTTTGCTCTTAGCAACCCTACCAGCAAGGCAGAGTGTACTGCAGAGCAGTGTTACACACTCACAGAGGTACTTTTAGAGGTGCTACGTGTGTGTGTGGATGTTTGAGTGAAAGATTCAGTTTTTTTAATTTTCTGTTTTGTATTGCAGGGAAGGGGTATATTTGCCAGCGGGAGTCCCTTTGATCCGGTAACTCTCTCTGATGGGCGGAAGTTCTATCCTGGCCAGGGCAACAATGCCTATGTCTTCCCTGGAGTGGGGCTGGGGGTCACTGCTTCTGCAATGAGACATATCACAGAGGACATTTTTCTTGTTGCAGCTGAGGTGATTGATTCTCTCTTTATCTACCCAAATCTTTTTCTGACTGACCTGTTTAGCTCCCAATCTCTGAACGCTTCTCTTATTTTTTCCACAAAGTCTGTATTGCTTGGTTTATATTTGATCTATTGTCTTCATCTTTTGTTCCCTCTTTTTCTATTACATGCTATGCATATTTAATATAAAATCCCTTTACAATATACAAATGACTCCCAACTCTTTCCCATTTATTGCTGTGAGTCACTATCTTCTCATATTCTGCTGAATTTATCTAGCAAGCTGTCCTCTATGCTTTGTCAAAGATCATCCAGACAGTGTTTCAGTCAGGTACTGGGGTTGGTTGCATCAGACAGAATGAACAAGAGAGTCAGTTTGAATCTCAATGAACCACTGTACTGTTGTGGTGAAAAAGGGGAGCCAAGGCCACACATGGGCAAACGTAAAGACATTTCAGCATGTGCCACTCAAGCTTCTTTTATCCTCTGAGCAGCTTTAGTTAAGTGGGAGCATGGATGTTGGAGAACTTCAAACAGCATTGAACAGCAGGGGAGGAATACTTCATTTCTCAGTCTCTGCTGGTGTCATACTATGATTTTGTGTACTTCAATACATTATGAGTCTTGGTTCAGTGTTTGACTGTCAAATCAGAAGACAGGCGCAATTCGTCTTTTTTGTGTGTTTTTTTTTTATGTTAAGTTTGGGGCCCACGAACGGTTCTGGTTGAGCTTTTGTGGATCTATAGCATCTGTGACGCTTTAGAGTACGGAATTAAAAAGCACTATCAAGTCTCTGAGCATTCAGGAAAATCTATAATCACTGACTGTGGCAGCCCAATATGACCTGAAATAGCTAAACACTACCCTACTGAGAAACCAACTGAGAGAAATAGAGGGAGAGACAGCAAATGAATGTAAATGAAGCCAATGGAATAAGTGACTAGAATAATAAGCAGCTACTGCGGGTGTTGCTGGAGAATTTTGTTGCTCTAATCAGTTAAAATGGAAAATGACAGTAACTGTGATTTCGTATTTGGTTGTTATTCATGTTCAAGGTTACAGTTTTTGGTTTTAGCTCCATTAGTATTTTACCTTTAAAAGAGCCTTTATTTTGAGGAGGGCACAACAAAGTAGCACAGCTTTTTGATTTTTACTAATTAGAGCAGCAAGAAATTCTGGCAGTTATTGAACCGCAAGATCTACAGTCATTTTGTACAAAATACAAAAGCCCAAATGAAATAATCGAGACACACCACAAAGGAAACACAATTTTAGCTGATGCAAACATATTGAAATGACAAAGCAATCAAAAGTTATAGCATTACACATATAATTTATCCTAGTGTTAAAAAACATCTCCAAGTGTGTAAAAGCCTCTCCAAACAAATAAAACATAATAATTGCAAATTCCATATCTAATTACACATGCAAATACAACAATGACTAAAGGTATGTTCTCTCTCCAAAGTATGCAGGCATTAATAACGAGATTTCATTCAGTTCCTTTCTTTGTCATTTGAGCCATCATTGAGTCTGTGTCATGAACTTGGCATCCTCTCCTGGTGTCCATATGTAATTAGAGTGACCGATCCTCTCTGACCATATTTGGATGACTTCCACCTTTGGTTGCAACGATCTGAATCCTAATACAAATGGTTTAGTGTTCCATGTCACTGGACAAAGTCATGAAGTCATCTGATCTAGGAAAGCTAACGTGTTTTTAATCAGATAGCACATTATGTGCACATTGTGCTTTGATGGATTATCTAATACACATGCATCTTATTATGTTGTGTGTGGGCTCGTTTTAACAGGAATCTCCTCCTCTAAGTAATGCTATGTGATATTTTATGTTCTGTGTATTTTTGTGAAGTTATAAGTGAACGCACAGCTTATAAGCAACAGCTGTTTACATGTTACTTGTGTACAAATGCATATACTTAGCTATTAACCAATGAAATATGACTCATTGCTATTTGATCAGTTTTATGTTTTTACCAATTACAATAATTACAAAATTATTAATAAATTATCAAAATGGAAGATTTTGGATTTGTCTTCAAATTTCAAAGCACTTATTAAGTTTTGGTCATAATGCCTACATGCATTGTAAAGTAGTGCTTCTAAGCTTTAAATCAATACCTATTTTGTGTTGGTCAGGACTGTAGTTTTTTTCTCGGCGGTCCCAAACTTAAAGGGTTAAGTGAGTTGGCATAATGTCGCCGATCCTAGAGTACCAAAACATTAGAAACAACATGCTGACTTAACGTGTGATCAAGTTGGATCCCAGGCACAACAAACCTGCTTGTTACTTGCTAAATTACACTTGTCTGTAAGCAATAACATAACAGAGGGAGAATATTAAAGAGATAGTTCACCCATAACATGAAAATTCAAAACCCTCATGTTGTTCCAAACTTGTATGACTGACTTGCTTCCATGGAACACAAAAGGAGATTTTAAGCATAATTACAGCCTCAGTCTCTATTCACTTCCACTATATGGAAAAAAAGAGATGCAATGCAAATGAATGATGAAACTAACATACTGCCTAATATCTTCTTTTGTGTTTCACAGAAGAAAGAAAGTCATACAGGTTTGGAACAATATGCTAATTTTTTTGAATGTTTGTCAATAATTGTTTTTATTTTTTTGTCTTACAGGCTATAGCGGAACTGGTGACAGAGAAGGATCTTGCAGAGGGGCGGCTATATCCTCCTCTCAACAATATTCAGGATGTTTCGTTCAAGCTGGCTGTAAAAGTGAGCACAACACAATATGCACTTGACATTTAAACAATAACTAAAGTTCCCAAGCACTCTGAACTTTTATCATTAACCAGTTATGATTTAACGGTGTAGCTATTTACCAATTATATACAGATACAGATTTACAGTTTTGCTTTAATTATTTTATGTGCATCTGGACAGATTGTGGAGTACGCCTTTAAACACAAAATGTCAACACTGCACCCGGAGCCACATGATAAAGAGGCTTTTGTTCGTTCACTCATCTACAGCACAGAATATGAAGAATTTGCAGTTGACTCATATAGCTGGCCTGAGAACGCTATGACCGTCCAGACATGCAAACTCTGAAAACCTGAGATACACAGACCAGAATGAGACTTATACCCAGTATAATAATGTAGTTGTTTTAAATGTGCAAATGTAAGCGTTTTCTTGAAATTATCACTGTCCGCAACCCAAAAATATCCATAATAAAATGTTTAAATTCATTTATCATAAATGTGTGAAGCAGTGTGTCATTTATTACAATGTACAGGGGAAACACTATGAACATATTGTTGTCTAACAAAACATTTCAAAATGTGTGATAAAGAGAACACGTAGATCAAGTAATGAGAATTTTAAATAATGAATATTTGAAATTGTAAATTAAACAAGCTTCTAATCTGGCTAACTACTTAATCTGAAGCTTTATAAATATGTAATTGTCACCTCTGATTCCTGCCACAAAGGCTTATATGATGCCATTGGTCTTACTATGTTATACATCAGTATGATGCAATTAGAAGTGAAACTGTATGAACAAATATCTGGACAATGTTTAGATTTGAAGTCAGAATTTGGTAGATTGATCTAATCCCACCTGAAAAAGTTCTTAAATAGTCATATTTAATTAATAATGTGGTCAGGGGACACGTCTTCTGATTACTCTGCCTACTGGTATGATCTCAAGGAAGATGTTCTCTCATTTTATGAGCTATCTTGGATGCATTGTTTCAGACTAAAACATTTCCACTAAAGAAATGCTTAGAGTAGGTGTAAAGATCTGTTCTTAATGAGATATTTAGATTTCAGAGTGCCTTTGACATGTTGTGTTAAGTTCACGCACACATGCTGTGGATGCTTATCATTTGCCATTCATAATTACACAATGTGAGTGACACATTCTGAAATACTCAAGTCTTTATCGATTGCACTCTAAAGTTGACAAGATTTATTTTGTAACCTCATCTACCAGTATTCTTGCTCTCTTTCCCCAACCTCTGTTCTCTGCAGCTGATCTCCTCTGTTAGCTGTGTTGCAAGACTCACTGAGATGTTGATGCTATCCTTTAATCTCTGTGCAGCTCTGCATGGTTTTATTTAATTACCTTACCTGGTTTTCTCTTTGTGCATGTGCTTGTGAGCACATGCCTGAAATAAAGAAAGAAAGAAAGAAAAATAAGAAAGAAATAAGTACAGTAATGAATACATTTTATAATTCTCTAATCTCTTCCTCCTTTAGTTGACACGTCAAACAGAGGTCTTTGTACCCTGCGATATGTGATATTCCATTAACTTTACTTAACCATAGTAAACTTGCCTCCGTCTCCATATGCATAGTACATTGAGTAATATTCATTCATTTCCTGTCATCAAAGCAAACATTCCACTTACTACACTGCTGTGGGCTAGGCTAGCATCATATACTTTACTTTGTGCAAAATTCCATTAAGAAAATCACATTGGTGTATTTGTTCAATTTAAAAACAATCTGATGGTGAGATTTTGCTGCTGATTTAACCGAGGGCTTCGATCTACGGAGCTGGAACACAGTGCTTCTTCTTAAAAATAGAGTTCAGATACACCATCTTTAATGCAAATGGTGGTCATTTAAGTCTGGATTTATGTATATGTGTATAATATATTTTTCTCTGCACATTTACATCTTTCCCACAGTGGAAAATGATGAGATTTGCATGTTAATAATTTTTTTTATAGCAGCTGTCGCAACAAAGTGCTATATTACAGATATGTTTTTTTTTTACGAAATAAATACAAAATCTCATGATGGCTGAGTCCATTGAAGAGGCAGTTGCACCAAAGGCTTTGACGAATCTTTAACAAACCTTAAACACAGTAAAAATAAATTGTCTGTCTGCACCTGTTATTCATATCATCTGTATGCACAGTGATTTCTGAAAGCATTGATTTAAAGGAAAATTCCAGGTTTAATACGAGTTAAGCTCAATCGACAGCATTTGTGGCATGTATTAATTACCACAGAAAAAATATTTGACTCGTCCCTCTTTTTCTTTAAATAAAGCAAAATCAAGGTTACAGTGAGGCACTTACAATGGAAGTGAATGGGGACAATTTTTGGAGGGTTTAAAGGCAGAAATGTGAAGCTTATTATTTTATAAAAACACTTACATTAATTCTTCTGTTAAAACTCTTCTGTTAAAAATGTATTATTTGAGCTGTAAAGTTCACGGGTGTTGAGGTCACAAATACTATAACTGTCCTTTTTGGTCTTTTAATATAGTAAAGGCGCTGACTGCAATTTTTTTAATAAAGGCTTGAAATGCGATAAAGGCCCAAAATTGTATAGTTCTTGGTTTTAAAAGATACAAACACTTTGTCTGCATTGCTAGAAATTTGCCCAGTTTAGTCATCTTGTCTTTTGTTTTTATGCTGTCTCAAAGAAAAGATGAATATATTTAGAATTTGTTTTCATCAGATGAATTTGTAAAATGACACGACTGTGTCAGCTGGCTAGCAAAAAGATAATACAGAAAACGATTTACTGCCCTCAAGTTGTCCCTCAATGTTTTTTTTCTCCCAGAACAATATTTTCTTCAAGAATCCTAACGCTGCTCTCTTCCATACAAAAACAGTTCATATTGACCACTGCCTTCAAGGTCTAAAGAGAAGAAAAACAAATCCTAAAAATACCACAGATGTCATCCATACTACACTAAGCTGTTGTGTGGCCACAGAAAGTTCTGAATATAGTGCACAAGTCTTATAGACTATACTGTTATGATGTCTTTATACTGAACCTTTAATAGTACTTTAGTATTTGTCCTTTTTGAAGCTAGACAGCTCCTGCTCTCTATAAACTGTAATTCTATGGAATAGATCTGCTTAAAAAATAATAATTAAAAAAAACAATTTTTATGTTCAAGGAAAAGGTAACAGCATATGAATTTTGAGTGAGTAAATGAGTGAGTGAAAGTACATTTTCCATTTTTAGGTGAACTACTTTAACTGGTGGATTGAGCACAGACCTGACATGACATCCTCAAAAAACAAAACAAAAAAAAATAAACATATATATATATATATATATATATAATTACAATGTGAGATGATGTACAAAATTCAGAATTAAAGACATTTAAAATGTATTTAAAATTATTACCTAATAACATTTGCATTAAAATATATGACCATGTCCTTGCCAAAATCTGAAAGCACATTAGAAGTTACAAGTCAGGTCTCACCATGTTCTCGTTCTAATCTGTGTGTGATAACGCTCTACTTTGTGTTCTATAGATCATTTTATTATAGACAATGTCAAAAAATGCTACTTCAAAAGCCTGCCAGATTACATAATTCCTTCAATTCCTTTAAAATGTACACTCTTTCACTCTGTCTTAAGCCTGATATGATGAAAACTGTTCCGTTAATGTTTTCACAATAATGAATGACATACGAATCACGTATTAAGTACATGACATATTTTCAATTACAAATGGCAAATTTCGCCAAATGGCGAATAGTTTGCACCCTTGGAAATTACTGTCGGTACAACATTTCAATTATAAAACAGTGTACAAATATTTTATGTTTAGTTAGATACTTACAATACATCTTACATGACACTAACACTCTTAACCTGAACTGCTTGCTGATGTGTGGCGCTGGGATAAACCACAACAATCTGGCCATATCTGATTATATTTGGGGCCCTGATGCAATGCAGCCTTACAAAGGTAATTAAAGGAGCAATATGTAACACTGAGATCAAGCGTTTAAAATGGGTACTACAGTCCAAATTCAAAATATTGGATAGAGTTGTATACCCCACCCTCTCCTCCCCCCCAGACCAGAGTATGTGAATGGAGCGGTGTGGGAGCAGATCGAGGAGTGGCGCGGTATTGTTTTCTCTCGCTCCAAGAGCGCTCCACTAATGCTCTATCACGGGCAAAACACCTGTGATATTCACCACATGTTAAGCAGTGTTAAACACTATTGGCATGAAGGAAAGATGGGATTTCTAACTAAGAATGTGATAAAAAAAAAATATATAATTTTAAATCTTGCAGCACTTAGTAATGTTCGACCTCCAGCACGAAGGTTACTTTCACTTTCTGTTTTCACTCTTCCTATTATTGAGTTAAGCTTGCGGTAAAGCTTGACTTAACTACATGCTTGTGGCTCGTCTCTTTATTATTACATCAACTGTTATATAGTGAAAATGAATGAGGGAATGGCGAAGGAGAACACGAGTGGGGAGGTGATTGCCACGATCAAATGAAATCCTAAAAGATGATAATTCGTTCAAATGTGGAGAGAAAATCTAAAGGTCAGTAATACATGTTTACCCTATTCATTATTTTTAATAATCATATCAACATTCTAATCTATTATGTTTCAATCTAAACTGTAGGCTATTATGTCCCGCATTAAATAGAATTGAACTTTTAATGATGTAAAACACCAACTGAACTAAACAACATGTTAATATTGCATAGTTTGACTTTAATCGATTGCCATCTAAATGTTTTTTTTGTGCTGTAGGCTAATTAATTCTTTATACATTTGCAGATGAAAAAGATCAGCAAATGCAAATAGAGAACAATTCTCAGAATTATAGGGCAAGGTTAATCAAAAGAAGTGCAATAATATAAAATAATAGGCAATTATACATAGGCCTAATAAATAAAAAAAACATTTGGGGGGGGGGGGGGTAATTTATTAATTTGATTTAATTTTATGTTTTTTTTGTTTTTGCATCTAGCAA
The DNA here is from genome assembly GCF_025860055.1 of Xyrauchen texanus. Taxonomy (NCBI): domain Eukaryota; kingdom Metazoa; phylum Chordata; class Actinopteri; order Cypriniformes; family Catostomidae; genus Xyrauchen; species Xyrauchen texanus. Next base: position 15,678,091 of record NC_068290.1, read on the forward strand.
TTTATTTAATTGATCAAACCCAGAGAATGCTGCCGATACCTTTCAAAAGTGAGCTATAAAAATTATAAAATTTTGTCTTGGGCTAATGTTAGTGTTCTAATAAAGCACATTGTAGCTTTTCTTCTAGTATTGTCTATTTATTTGTCATTTAATACATCTTTTGCATGGAAGGTTGTGATATTAAAAAGCATACTGAAATACATTTACAGTGTTATACTGTAATAGGTAGGCACCAATTTTGCCATGGAGCGGGGTTCTCTAATCCAGGATTGCGGAGCAAGCGAGGAGCGGGAAATGGACAACCCATAGTGGAGCTGGAGCTGAATGATTAAAGAATGCTTTGAGCACGGAGGGGAAATTGTTTCCACTCCACTCCACTCACATACTCTGCCCCAGTCTCGAAGCTCACGCGGGTTGCCAGGTTGAGGACACGCAACAGGAACGAACAAACTGACAGTAGCAAGCCATGAACCTTATACTGTAAGTTGGTCAGCTAATGTATACGTTTACAATGTGTTTATTGTTTGCAAATTATAAACCAGCTTATGAAGATTTTTTATAACTCTGTCAATGTTAGCTAGATGTAGGCCCTATTGCTGGCTTCCATGGCTGCAGCCTGCTGTATTTGACTGCTAGGGGTATCGAAATACTATTGGGAAATGGGCAGTGGGTGGGATCACACAGGCCAAAAAAACAAACAGAAATTCCAGCCGGAAGGGACATTTCGAAGTAGAATATTCTGGCTGTAGCAATGTTTTCACAGAAGAAAGTATTTCAATTTAGCATTTTTCCTAAAACTCTGATAACATATGATAATTTGGATAACATATGATAATGGTTGACTGGTCTTAGCTGGTCAGTTGAATGATTTTAGAGGGGATTTGCATGCTTATTAGCTGGTCAAGCAGGCTTTGCCTTTTCTTTTAGCACGGATGATATAATTATATTGCACTTATAACTTTTGATAAAAAAGTATAATGTGTAATCTCCATAACAACATTAGTGCAAATGTAAACAACGTTATCAGGACTATTTTGTACTATTTGTTTAGCCGTTGAAGAAGGATGGAAAGTTAAAATAATGTGCGATAAGAGCTTGCTCCATACATGTCAATAATATACCTTTTTCCGTCTTATTTAGCAGCATAAATCTCGCAATTTATTTATTTATTTTTACATTTAATTAAACATTGAGTGTAAATGTAGCCTATAACATGCTTATTGTTATATTACCCTGGAATTAGTTTTAAAAAATGAATTACCACAGCTGTGAGGGGGTTTCGATTACTGCTGATAGAGTGACAGTAAATCTGGCATAATCTTAATTTTGGTCTTAATCCACCGCTCTCGATTTTTTTCCTCTTCTGGAAATTCATTCAAATTTAATAATGGATTTTTTTTTCCTTTGGTCTTGGAGCAAATGTGTAAGTGAAAATAATATTTGATGTGGTCTCCCATTCACCGCTATCGAAGTTTACCCTGTAAACGTTTACCTCCTCGTTCCAAAACCCGGAGTGTTAAAAGGGTCTGGGTTAAAATGCGTCACATACTGTTCGTAGAGGGGGTGCGCGCGCACTGGCATAAGTGGAGCCATCAGCGCGCATTGTCTACTTTGAAGAGGATACTGAAAACTTAAACGATTTTCAATGTTAATGCAAGCACCGGGGATGTTACCGCATTCTTGTCGATAAGAATGAAACGCAAATGATCTGCTAAACGGGTTATTCGCAGCCTCTGGCACCGTTGCGCACATCCTCGCCATGGTGGAGTTGGAACCTGCTGTTTGGAACTTTACGCTCAAATTAGATAATGGCACACGCACTAATGAGACAGTACCAGGATATCCAGCTGATGAGTATTATAACATTGTTTACGTCACGGAAACCAAAATCCTTCCAGCATTTATTGGATTTCTGTGCTCCACCGGGCTTGTTGGAAACGTTCTTGTTTTGGTGACTATTTTAAGGTAGGTTTGTAGGTGATTGTAGTATTTTGGGTATCTTCTTTTATTTATGTTCTTATTTTAAATATCTTCCAGTTTGGTGATGAAACAGCTATTTAAAAACTGATACTGTGCAGTTCATTTTGACATGAAAAAAGACACACCACATAACAGTCAGCCACACCAATCTTTATTGAGGCTGATGTAAACAGAGAGAGCACCACTGGAAATGACTGACAAAAGTAACCTCTTTTAATTAGTTTAAACCCAAACTCAGTCTGCTTTCAGTCTCTAGAGGTTATGGAACCCTGTTTAATGTTGTTTGCAACCCATCAATCTTTTCCCTTCACACATCTCCAGATTGTTTCTTTACCATCATTTGATTGCAAATTGAGTTATTTCTTGTTTTTCATACAGGTCAGCCAAAAAGACAGTACCAGATGTGTATGTGAGTAACTTGGCTGTGGCCGACCTGGTCCATGTGATCGTCATGCCATTTCTTATTCACCAGTGGGCACGTGGAGGGCACTGGGTCTTCGGCAGTACCCTCTGCACAATCATCATCTCTCTTGATAACTGCAACCAGGTGGCATGCTCTGCAGTCATGACCGCTATGAGTTTGGACAGGTTTGTAATAAGTGAAATAATTATGCCGTGTGGGCGCTGGTGGCTAAATGGGGCCTGATAAACAGAAATATCCTTCATTAAACCCTGTGGAAAGCAATTCCTTCCATTTCAGGGGCACCCTTTCACAAAACCTCTACTTCAAATGATGCGGTATCTACGCTGCACCACATAGTCAAAATGCAGCAAATATGCCAACAATTATGGCTTTAGTATTTGATTGTCAAGTCAAATGTGGATAATAAAAGTCTCATTCCATTTTCTCTAAATATGAGCACTATTGAGCCAAACACATCTGTCCAACACAATCCACATGATGAATCATAATCTGTATTTCTAACGCAAATTCAAAATGTGTAGTTACTGCTTTTGCCTTTGCAGGGCAGCATGACAACCCTCTTTCTATAGAATACAATATAGAATAATATCTAGTAAACTAGGTACAGTTAAAAAAGATGTAAAATTCAAGAATAAAAATAAAATAAACGTAATTATAAAAACTGAGCATGTTTATGGATACTTAAGAAAGGAAAATGCTTTTCAAGTCATGCTTGAAAGTATAAACTTATAATTGGATTGCCAGATAACTTTTTTAAATAAGTGTCAAGTGAGTGTTTTCGGTAAATATAATAATACACAAATGTTCTCCCAGTATGCATTTTACATCTGATTAATGGCCCAAGTAAACTTTCATAAAATAACCCTACCCTGAGACACATTTACTGCAGTTTAAAGTGTGATTTTTATTTTTTAATTTTTTAAACATTTTTCTGAATTTTTCATTAAAAACCATCATGTTGGAGAAAGAATCGTCATTGGCTAGTACATTTTTTTTTTACTCGCCATGTAAGCATAATGCAGCTAAAAAATATATTAAGCAAACTGAGAGAGGGGGCCTCTTCATATATATTCACGCAATATAGTATATTGTAATTTCTTTTTTATATTTTAATCACATTTTAGCTTTTTAAAAATGTATAAATTTCACATTCTATCAATTTATATGATGTCATGAATTCACATTTTTAATAATGTTACAAGCTGTTTCCAATTTCGTACACATTTTTAACAAAACTATTCACAAGGTATGAATCTAATAATGAAAATTAGGGGTCACGATTGTGAAATTTGTCTGACAATTAATTGTCCAACAAATAATTGCGATCATGACGATTAATTGCCTGTTTTAGGGCTATGATGATTAATTGTCTGTTTTAGGTGTTTCACGAATATGATGATTAATTATCATACAAACTCACTATGTCATTTATACAAATTTAGTTTGGGTCATATAGTAAAATAAGGGTATATGATTTCCTTTTCAGGCTTCAAAAACATATGAATGACAGTCAAATATAAAAGTATAACATTTAAAATAACTAAAACAATATTTTAATTATCAAAATATGTCTAAATAACTCAAATATATCTGTTTTATTTGCCCTTATTTACTTTTGATCCATTGGACTTTTTCCATGTTTTGTTTTCTTTTGCTTCTTTTGTAAACCAGCCTACCTGTATAGCTATTTTTAGTGATTATGTTATATTATAGTAAAATATTTCTTCCTTAAATTCTTCACTTTCACACATTATTTTAAGGCTCTCTTATTAACTCACAAGCCCTAAATTCTTGTGAAAGTAAAACTTAGAGATTCTGTTTCCTGCATTTTTTAATCTCCACAGAAATAGAGCAGGGCATCTCCTCTGTCTCACTGCTTGTTATTAACACTGCATAAATAAACCCACAATGACCATGGACATTTGCCATTACATGTCCATTAAGTGAAACTTGAGTGCTCTGCGTTCACAAAATGTGTAAGTTTAAACCTTGTTCATATTTTCGCGGGAGTTTGTTGCAAGCCTCTGTAGACGGCATGCGCATCAGAGCGCTTGAGAAGTGGTTCATCTTCATCCGAAGTGTAGTTCCCTGAGATGCTCGGAGTTCAACTGAAAGAGACACAAGTGCTTTTTCCTGCATGCTCATGAGACAGCATGCAGGGAAAGATGAGGCTGAATCCAGCTTATTAATCAACTGCTTTTTATTTAGTACATGGAACCCTCCATCCTCCCGGACGTGTACTTTCACTTCTCGGTTTTACCTTGACACAGACCTTCCTATTGTTTGCTTTCGACGGCCAGGCATATCAGTACAAGGTCCTTCCCTTCGGCCTGTCCCTGTCCCCTCGCGTCTTCACGAAAGTCACAGAGGCAGCTCTTGCCAGGTTAAGGGAAGTGGGCGTCTGCATTCTCAACTACCTTGACGACTAGCTGATTCTAGCACACTCTCGAGAGTGGCTGTACGCACACAGGGATCTGGTGCTAACACACCTCAGCCGTCTTGGGCTTCGGGTCAACTGGGAAAAGAGCAAGCTCTCCCCAGTTCAGAGCATTTTTTTTCTCTGCATAGAGATAGACTCGATGTCGATTGTGGCGCACCTCACAAATGAGCGCACGCAGTCAGTGCTGAACTGCCTGAACTAATTCAGCTGGAGGACAGTGGTTCCACTGAAACACTTTCAGAGGCTCCTGGGTCATATGGCATCCTTGGCGGTGGTCACGCTGCTCGGGTTGATGCATATGAGACCCCTTCAGCTCTGGCTTCAGACTTGAGTCCGAGATGGGCATGGCACCGCGGCACACATCGTATGGCTTATTTTTACGCCCCTCTGCCACCACTTATTCAACCTTTGGATAGACCTTGCTTTTCTACGGGCAGAAGTTCCCCTACAGCAAGTGTCCAGATGTGTCATGGTCACTACAGACGCCTCCAAGTCGGGCTGGGGCGCAATGTGCAACGGGCACGCAGACAATGGTTCCTGGACAGGACCACGGCGCTTTGCTGGCTGTACTGCTCGCCCTATGGAGGCTATTGCCAATGATCTGGGGCAAGCACGTGTTGGTCCGGTCCAACAACACAGCAACAGTAGCGTATATAAATCGCCAAGGCGGCGTACATTCTCCATGCATGTCGCAACTTGCCCTCCATCTCCTCCTCTGGAGTCAGCAGCGGCTGAGGTTGCTGCAGGCAACTCACATCCTGGGCAGCCTCAACACCACAGCGGACGCTGTGCTTATGACTGAATTCTCTCTAATTTTCCTAATTGTAATATAGATGCTGATCCATAAGCCATACATCCTGGGAATCCTCCCACTGCCGGCTCTGGTATGCAATGACGGGAGTCCCCCTCAACACAGACGTGCTGGTACACAGCTGGCCCCGGGTGCTGCGCAAATACACGTTCCCCCAGTGAGCCTAATTGCACAGACCCTGTGCAAGGTCAGGGAATATGAGGAACAAGTCACCCTTGTGGCACAGTGTTGGCCCACTCAGACTTGGATCTCGGACCTCACGCTCCTCACGACAGCACCTCCCTAGAAAATTCTCCTGAGGAAGGACCTTCTTTCTCAGGGAAGGGGCACCATCTGTCACCCATGCCCAGACCTCTGGACCTTAACATCTGGTTCCTGATGGGACGTGGAAGACTTAAGTGGTTTACCGCCAGCAGTGGTAAACACGATCACTCAGGCCAGAGCTCCTTCTACAAGGCAGCTGTATTCCCTGAAGTGGCGTGTGTTTGCTAAGTGGTGTTATTCCCGCAGTGAAGACCCCCAGAGAGGCGCAGCTGGGTCAGTGCTTTCCTTCCTGCAGGAGAAGCAGTTGTCCCCTTCCATCCTGAAGATGTACATAGATGCTATAGCAGTGCACCATGACGCAGTTGAAGTTAAGTCCCTTGGTATGCACAACCTGATCATCAGGTTCCTGAGAGGCACCAGTATGCTGAACCCTCCTAGGGCGTGCCTCTTTCCCTCATGGGACCACTCCATGCTCCTGCTGGGCCTTCGGAGAGCCCTGCTGAGTCAGTCGAGTTAAAGGCCATCTCATTAAAGACCGCCCTCCTGACCGCGCTCACTTCCATCAAGAGGGTCGGAAAACTGCAAGTGTTCTCTGTCAACGAAACGTACTTGGAGTTCGGTCCAGAAGACTCTCACGTGATCCTGAGACCCGACCGGGCTATGCCAACAAGGATTAATGATTCTTTCAGAGTAAAGCTGGTGACTGAATTGTTAGTCACCTGTAATATACACAGTGTGTAACAATACCACATCTGATTACAATGTTTCTAGACTAAACGGTTTCTGATTTCACAAACAGTAGTATTTTAAGACTGACAAACTTAATATTAATAAAATTAACATATTAATTATTATTATTTTGTTTAATTTGAATTAACTGCCATTTCAAGAGAGGTTTCTCCTATAGTGATTGTCTGTTTTGGTTATTCTTGTCTGGTTTGTTTTGAATTTTGTCATTCGGATATTGTTTGCCTTATTAGAAAACAAATCTTTGCACATGGATCCTCACTCTTTTGTCTTGGACAGATTCGTCACACATAAGCAAATAAAACAGGGTATTGTGGGAAACGATATCCGAGAAGCATGCACAGGCAAGGGACAATCTGCGAAGAGTGTGCTCGTAGAAAGCTAAGTGAGGTGCAGAACAATGCACAGCTGAGATGGGCAATCTTACTCCCAACACACAGGCAGAGACGAGGTATCCTCAGTGGAAGACCAGCTGACACACAGCAAACTGGAAGGCAACCACACACACCGACAAGCAGACAACCAACAGATACACGAGACAGGACAAACTAGGCAGAGAGAAAGAGTGTGGTTAGTTATTTAACATCAAACTAATATATAGCAAAGATGCTTCTTCTTTTTTATTGCCACATTGTTAAATAGAGCATTACTTCTATCTACTCTGGGTTGCGGATCAGAGACTCTTTTCCTTCTCTCTCCAGATCTTTTAGGACTCGTGCTTCCGATGGCGCTGCATGTTCAGCTCCTCCATTTCAGCCCCAATTCCCTCACTGCACAGAGAGAGGAGGAAAAACAAAAAACAAAAAAACACCTTTTATTGGCCTAGCTATATTCTTTCAATTAACCGAGTTCTATTCAGAAATTGTATTAATAGACTATCCCCTCTTACTGGATTTAAAAGCTTCTTTAAGGTAAATTGCTGTTCTCCTTTGTTCTGTAATTCATCTGTTAGTTTATTTCTTTCATCTGTATATCTGTTACACTTTATTAATACATGTTCCACTGTTTCTCTAACTCCACACCTCTAGATAAAATACAATCTTCTCTTTTTCTCCCACCTGGATTTCTTCCTCTTCCTACTAATGGTTGTATTAAATGTAGATGCCTACTTTTTTGTTCATTATCCCAATAAAATTGCCATTTTTGATTTAACTCCTTTTTTATTATTGATTTGAGTTCTGATTTACTATACATTATATGCATGTCTATATTATCCTTTGCAATATCTTGTTTTGCTAATTTATCTGCTTCCTCATTCCCTGATTCCCATAAAAACTGAACTGTCTTATTTGTATGCTGCATTATATATATATATATATATATATATATATATATATATATATATATATATATATATATATATATATATATATATATATATATAAAATATCTGAAGAATCTCCATCAATATATTTCGTCTAGATTCAGTCTGTTGAGCTTCCAGACTTAACAGGGCAGAGCTTGAATCTGAACATATGAGAGTTTTGTTTAATCCCATGTCTTTTTTAATCATAATAGTAAATAACAATGGACTTATGACACTACCCTGTGGGGTCCCATTCTCAATCAGAACTTTTTCTGATATATATTGTCCAATCTATACTTTTATATTTCTTTCTATACATTTTTTTAATCCAATTATATAACCTACCACCTATTCCAATATGATCTAATTTTATCAGCAAACCTTCCTTCCATAACATATCATAAGCCTTTTCAATATCAAAGAAAATCATCTACTACTGTTTCTTTATTTATCAAGGCTTTCCTTATATCCGATTCCAAACTCACTACTGAATCCATTGTGCCCCTTCCACATCTAAATCCACTTTGATGCAGAGAAAATAACGAAATTTCTTCCAAATGATACATTAGCCAGTCAGTAATACTTTTTTACATTAATTTACATAAAAGTGTTGTTAAAGCTATTCGTCTGTAATTTAGAGGTACATTTGGATCTTTACCTGGTTTCTTTATAGGAATAATTAAAGCTTCCTTCCAACACTGAGGTAAAATCCCTTTATCCCATATTCTGTTGTACAACTTTAATATTACTCCAAGTGATTCCTCACTTAACTTTTTTAACATAACTTTTTTAACATAATATAACTTATTTCATCTTGTCCTGAAATAATTTCTTTTTTAAATGCTCATTTTAATTCAGGGAATGTAAATGGAACATCCAATAAACCATCCATTGCTATCCTACTTTCCAATACATATGGATGTTTTCTTTGCAGCTTTGCTCTCATTTCCTTACTCTCATTTGTCAAGTTATTTGAGCTATTTATTTTTAAAAACTCTTTTTGGAACATTTCTGCTTTTTTTTTTTTTTTTATCACTTATTGCATTTTCCTCTTCCATACTTAAAACTGGATATTCATATTCTCTCCTAATTCCACTCATCTTCCATAATCATGCTCCACACTTCCTCAACTGGAGTACTTTTACCAATTTCTTCACAAAATGATCTCCAATACTCTCTCTTTACTTCCCTAATAATTTTCCTTGTTTCTGCTTAAGTTTTCTGATATATTATCATATATTCCCCATTATGTGTTTTCTTCAGTATTTTAAATGCTTTCCTTTTCTTTCTGACTGCTATTGTACACTTCTCATTCCACCATGGAACTATTTTCTCCACCCTCTTTCCTTTACTTTTTGGAATATATTCTTTTGCAGAATTCTGTATCACTGAAACTAATTCTATATTTATCCTTTCATTATCTTTTCCTTCATTAATCTTGATCATTTCCATTCCATCCTCGCTCATTATTTTGTATTTTTCCCAGTTAGCTTCCTCAAACTTCCATTTTCCTATATTTCCTAATTTTTCCCTCCTTATCTCATTATTTACAATTGTACTTGTTATAGGATATGATCACTACCAACTGTACATTTCTTTGATACTTCCCAATTTATTATTCCTCCTAATGTATTTGAAACAATTGTTCCCCTTCTGTCGCTCTCTTACGTTGTGTCAGAGAACGACACTAGGGGTCTCTCTTGAGCGCCGATATTCACCTCTGTACTATGAAAAAAGGCCAATGAGAGTTGGCAGCCAGTATTTGCATGTCCCGCCCCCGGACATACGGGTATTTAAGCGGCGCAAATACGGGAGTTCATTCAGAAAATTTCTTCGGAGCCGATGGTCGTGTTTGCAGTCTGCTGCGTTACTACACACCGAGTTCCTGCTATCCTCTGCTGCATGCTGTTGGATTCTGCGGCGTACAACAGTGGCTTTCTCCTGGTTGCACGGCTGTGCACTTCCTGCCCCTGAGCGCATCGACAGTTGCAGATAGAAAGATCTCTCACGAGTCTTTCATTCATAAAAGAGTGATTTTATTTAAAAGAGTAATTTCCTCTACAAGAGCAAAAACACAGCGGCGTTGAACGTCCTTTTCAGGACGCGTCTTTTTAAAGATGCCTTTCCACCCCTGTGTTGTTTCTGGATGCGGTAGAGTACTCTCCGCTTCCGACGGCCACAGGCGTTGTCTCGTGTGTCTGGGCAGCGATCACACCGAGGCTGCATTTGTGGATGGTTCATGTTCTCATTGCGAGAACATGACCATGACAACGTTGCGGTCACGGCTTGCTTACAACCGTAAGCAAGCCACTCCAGCCGCCCCCCGCGTCGCTCCTTCTTCCCACGGGATTGAGGACGATGCGGCTGGCGATGGAGGTGATTTGGGGATGGCAGCGGGTGCAGCTCCGCCGGGTACGCCCCCTCGGACCACCCGCGCCCCAGCACGCTCGTTGACTCCCGTCCCCGCTCGAGCTGGCGGCGACTCGCCTCACAGCCAGTCTGCCTACCCTCTTGCGATGGAAGCAGATGAGTTCGCCGCGACATCGGAGGGCGTGGGCTCTGACGCTGAGGGCTCCTCTGGGCTGCCGCCTTCGGGCTTGCACGCCCAGCAGGAGGCCGACGCGCAGATGTCCGATATGCTTTCCCGGCAGCCAATAGCGTGGGCCTGGATTGGAACCCTCCATCCTCCCCGCAGCCATCACGGCTAGACGATTGGTTTTGGGCGTGGGCGCCGCTCACAGCCTCGCCCCCAGTACCTTTCTTCCTGGAGGTGCATGATGAGCTGACGTCTTCGTGGAGAGCACCCCTCTCCACTCGTCGTGCCACCTGCTCATCCGCCCTCGCCACCCTCGACGGCGGAGCGCGCCACGGGTACACGGAGATCCCCAGGTGGATAGAGCTGTTGCGATCCATCTATGCCCCGGAAGCACTACCACCTGGCGGGGCCGCCCTGTACTCCCTTCCCGGTCCTGTAGAGCAACATCCTCGCTCACCGCGAAGGCCTACAGCGCTACCGGACGCGCCGCTTCCGCCCTGCATGCCATGGCTCTCCTGCAGGTCCACCAAGCCAAGGCACTCCGCAACATGCACGGGGGTGGCCCTGATCCCGACACGCTGCAGGAACTGCGCTCAGCGACCGACCTCGCCCTGAGAGCAACGAAGGTCACAGCGCGGGCACTCGGGCAGGCGATGGCCACTCTGGTGGTCCAGGAACGTCAGCAATGGCTAGACTTGGTTGAGATGCGGCCTCTTCGGCGACACCGTGGAGGACTTTGCCCAGCAGTTCTCCCTGGTGAAGAAGCAGACGGAGGCCATTTCTCAAATCATGCCGCGCCGCAAGCCTGCCGCCACGGCCCAGGCCCCATCTGCTCGCCGAGGGCGTCCTCCTGCGGCCAGAAGACCTTCTGCTCCGCCCCAACCTGGGCCCAGCTCTCAGCCCCAGCGTCGAGCAAACCGCAGGAAGCGTACGCCCCCTGCCTCACGGACCCCGTCGAGGACCCGGAAGGCTCCCAAACGTCCCTGAGACAGCGGACCCAGAGGACGAGAAGTTAGCTCCGGAGATGGTGAGACCGCTCCGTCCCCCGGTGGAGGACCGGGAGGAGAATCTTGTGTTTTTTCATTAATTCTCAATAAAAGAGCTATTTCCTTTACCTCTGGGTCACATGGCCCGCAAATGCCGTTCTCACGGCACTTGTGTTTCAGGCCTCAACAGTCCCGGTGCCCAGGATGCGGTGCTCCCGCCCTCAGCCCCACGACTGTTCCCCGGCCGGCCGGTTCAGACGAGTCCAGAGGACGCCGACATCAGACCTCCTCCTCTGTCACGAACCCGCCCCCTGCCGGGTGCGCGGAACAAGGTAAGTGCTTTGAGCTTATTCTCAGCACCAGAGCCTTGGGACGCCACAGAGCCTCCCGACACTGCGTTACCTGTTCCGCACCGCTGCGAAGCCCCGCCGGGTACGTCCAAAATACTTGTCCCCTTGGTGCCCCTAGCACAGAGCGCAGAGGCATGGCTTTCTCTGCCCAGCTCGTCACGCTGGCTGCACCGGACCATTCGACTTCGATTCACGCAATTCAGTTTGCCAGGTCTCCGCCCCCTTCCTGGGTGTTACGTTCCTCCGCAGTGCACGGCGAACATGCCCTCTCCCTGCGCGAGGAAATCGCCTCCCTTCTAATCAAAGATGCGATAGAGCCTGTCCCTCCAACCGAAGCGAAGAAGGGTTTCTACAGCCCTTACTTCGTTGTACCCAAGAAGGTGGTGGCATACGACCGATCTTGGACCTCGCGAGTTTTCAATCGGACCCTGTCCAAACTCCCGTTCAAAATGCTCACCCAGAAACAAATTCTATCTGGCGTTCGGCATCTAGATTGGTTACAGCGGTAGACCTGAAGGGCGGCGTACTTTCACGTCTCAATTCGCCCTCGTCACCGACCCTTTCTACGGTTCGCATTCGACGGCCAGGCGTATCAGTACAAGGTCCTCCCCTTCGGCCTGTCTCTGTCCCTCGCGTCTTCCACGAAGGTTGCAGAAGCGGCTCTTGCCCCGCTACGAGGAGCGGGCATACGCATACTCAATTACCTCGGCGATTGGCTCATTCTGGCCCCCTCGCAGGAATTACTATGCGCACACAGAGACCAGGTGCTCGAGCACCTCCGCCGCTGGGGCTTCAGGTCAACTGGGAGAAGAGCAAGCTCACCCCAGTCCAGAGCATCTCTTTTCTCGGTTTGGAGTTAGACTCAGTCTCAATGACAGCACGCCTCTCCAGCGAGCGTGCTCAGTCAGTGCTGGAATGCCTCGCTTCCTTCAAGCCAGGCACCGTGGTCCCGTTGAAGCGTTTCCAACAGCTCCTGGGGCATATGGCATCCTCGCGCGGTCGCGCCACTGGGGTTGATGCATATGAGACCACTTCAGCACTGGCTCCAGACTCGAGTCCCGAGGCGAGCATGGCGCCACAGCACGCACGGCATGGAAATTACCACTGCCTGCCTCCAAACCTTCAAACCCTGGACAGACCTCTGCTTTCTTCGGGCAGGGGTACCCTTGCAGCAGGTGTCCCGTCGTGTTCTGGTTACAACCGGCGCCTCAAATTGGGTTGGGCGCTGTGTGCAACGGGCGCAGCCGCAGGCCGGTGGAACCAAGGCCGCTGCGCTGGCACATCAACTGCCTAGAGCTGCTGGCCGTTACGTCTTGCCCTGAAGAAATTTCTTCCGATGATTACGTGGCAAACATGTCCTGGTCAGGACAGACAGCACCACGGTGGTGGCTTACATAAACCGCCAAGGCGAGTACGCTCCCCACATGTCACAGCTCGCCCGTCGTCTCCTCCTTTGGAGTCAGCTGCGCTGGCGTCACTCACATCCCGGCAACCTCAATGTGATAGCGGACGCGCTGTCAAGACAAACCTTGCCTGGCGGAGAGTGGAGGCTCCACCCCCAATCGGTCCAGCTGATTTGGGACAGGTTCGGCAAGGCCCAGGTAGACCTGTTTGCCTCCCAGGAAACCTCCCACTGTCCGCTCTGGTATGCCCTCACAGAGGCTCCCCTGGGGACAGATGCTCTGGCTCACAGCTGGCCCGTGGGGCTCGCGCAAATGCAGCTTTTCCCCAGTGAGCCTTCTTGCACAGGTGCTATGCAAGGTCAGGGAGGACAAGGAGCAAGTCACTCTGGTGGCCCCCTACTGGCCCAACCGGGACGTGGTTTTCGGATCTCACGCTCCTTATGACAGCCCCTCCTGGCGAATTCCCTGAGGAAGGACCTTCTTTCTCAGGGGCGGGGCACAGCTCTGGCACCCGCACCCAGACCTCTGGAAACTCCACGTCTGGTCCCTGGGCCGGGCGCGGAGGGTCTAGCCGGCCTACCTTTAGCCATCATAGACACTATTAACCAAGCCAGAGCCCCTTCGACCAGGCATCTTTACGCCCTGAAGTGGCGTCTGTTCACGAACTGGTGTTCTTCCCGAGCCGAAGACCCGCAGAAGTCGCGCAGTTAGGTCAGTGCTCGTGTTTCTTCAGGAGAGGCTGGAGAGGAGGCTGTCCCCCTCCACCCTCAAGGTGTATGTTGCTGCTATCGCGGCCCACCATGACACGGTAGACGGCAAGTCTCTTGGCAAGCACGACTTAATCGTCAGGTTCCTAAAAGGTGCCCGGAGGATGATTCCCTCCCGGCCTAACCTATTTCCCTCCTGGGATCTCTCGGTCGTCCTGAGGGGACTCCGGAGACCCCCCTTCGAGCCGCTTGACTCAGTTGGACTCAGGGCCCTCTCTCTCAAGACTGCCCTGCTGATCGCGCTCGCCTCCATCAAGAGGGTCGGGGACCTGCATGCGTTCTCTGTTAGCGACGCCTGCCTGGAGTTCGGTCCGGCAGACACTTTCGTGATCCTAAGACCGCGACCGGGCTACGTGCCCAAGGTTCCTACCACACCCTTCAGGGATCAGGTGGTGAACCTGCAAGCGCTGCCCCGGGAGGAGGCAGACCCAGCCCGGTATGTGCCTTACGTATTTACCTGGACCGCACACAGAGCACCAGACCCTCTGAGCAGCTCTTCGTCTGCTTTGGGGGACAGCAGAAAGGGAACGCTGTCTCCAAGCAGAGACTCGCCCACTGGGTTGTCGATGCCATTTCCCTGGCTTATCTTACCCAGGCCGTGCCCCCCCCTTTGCGGGTCCGAGCCCACTCCACCAGGAGTGTTGCGTCCTCATGGGCACTGGCTAGGGGCACTGCCCTAGCAGACATTTGTAGAGCTGCGGGCTGGGCAACACCTAACACTTTTGCGAGATTCTACAATCTCCGAGTTGAGTCAGTTTCGTCCCGTGTTCTCTCAGGTACCGAGCCCGTGAGAACTCGGTGACACGCCGACGATCTGACCGGGTGGATCGCTTGCACCCAGCCCTTCCCCTAACCAGGGGAAACAATGCGCCTTCTTCCCAGGAGATCCCAGGCTTGGGACACTGGTTGGCTCCTCCCCTAGCCCTTGCGGGTCGCAGTTCTCGCGGAGGGACTCGCCGACCCAAACCACTGCGGGTACCGCTAGCTACCCTGTACTGGTATAGGGGCCCCACAGGTAAGGCCTCCTGCTCGGACTCCCCTGTGTGTAAAACCACGGTTCTGTCCCCTCACGTGAGTTGACGCCGTGTTTCCCTTAGGCAGTCACAGCTGCCTCAGGTGCCGTGCTGTATGCTCCCCCTCTCTGAGGCTGGTGCTACCACCGCACTACTGTTCCGCATAAGGCCTAGGTATAGGCCATGCGATGTATGTGCCACTCAAATTTGCCTCCCCTCCGGGTAGGTGTGGCCTCCGCAGGGTCTTCCCCGCCCTACCAAGGGCTAAGACTCCCTTCCCTCAATGCGTGTAAGGGCCCGGGCCGAAGTGCTCTATTGCGAGAAACATAGAGAGAAAAGAGGCCCAGCCAGGCTGGCCCGTTCCCATGTTGGCGGCCGTCACCTTGTTCCCTCCTCCGGGGTAACGATAAGGAATCCTGATGGCTTAAATGGGGCATTGGGGAAGGGTACGTGCGGCTGATACAGTTGGTCGTTCTGCACGTAGGAATACCTGCTCGCTCCTGTATCAGCGGATCACATACACGGCTCAACGCATGGCGCTTTTTAAGTGGACCCCTAGTGTCGTTCTCTGACACAACGTAAGAGAGCGACAGAAGGGGAACGTCTAGGTTACGTATGTAACCTCAGTTCCCCGATGGAGGGAACGAGACGTTGTGTCCCCCTTGCCACGTCGCTGAGCCGAGCCCCTGTTGTGGCCGGACCATTTCCGGCTCCTCAGAAAAATCCTGAATGAACTCCCGTATTTGCGCCGCTTAAATACCCGTATGTCCGGGGGCGGGACATGCAAATACTGGCTGCCAACTCTCATTGGCCTTTTTTCATAGTACAGAGGTGAATATCAGCACTCAAGAGAGACCCCTAGTGTCGTTCTCTGACACAACGTCTCGTTCCCTCCATCGGGGAACTGAGGTTACATACGTAACCTAGACGTTAGATTTATTGCTGATTCCCTTCCTGAATTCACATCCATTTTTGTGGAGTTTCCATCATTTAAGCAAACAAAGTTTTTCCTTTCGATCAGCTATTCAATAACCTGACCATTTGTGTCTGTCATTATTCCTCCCCATAAAGTATTATGGGTATTAAAATCCCCACAACATACAAATCTGAACAAAAAACTAATTGGAGCCATGACACAGTCCGGTTTAAATTTTTTATCTGTTGGTATTTGAGTCTATGATGCCATATATCCAAACAAGAGGTCCAAGACCTCTGGCATAAAAACAGCCCCACAACATTAAAGATTGTCCACCATATTTAAGCATGGGCATGTGTTACTTTCCATATGGCTACCCCTCTGTGCTCCAAACCCATCTCTGGTGTTGGCTGCCAAAAAGCTCTATTTTTGTTTATTCTGACCATAGAACCTGGTCCCATTCAAAGTTCCAGTAGTGTCTGGCAAACTGAAGATGCCTGAGTTTGTTGTTGGATGAGCGCAGAGGCATTTTTCTTGAAACCCTCCCAAACAACTTGTGGTAATATAGGTGATGTCTGATTGTCGCTGATTGTGGATATCTGGCTTTCTGACCCCAAGACCCAACTCATTTCTGCAATTCTCCAGCAGTGATCCTTGAAGAATTTTCGGCCACTCTAACCATCCTTCTCATTGTGCTTCAAGACAATCTAGACACACGTCCTTTTTAGGATGATTCGTAAAATCTCCAGTTGATTTGAACTTCTTAATTATTGCCCTGATGGGGGAATTGGGCATTTTCAATGCTTTACCTACTTTTTTTAACCACTTTACATTTTGTGAAGCTCAACAACCTTTTCCTGCAAATAATAACTTTATTCTTTGGTCTTACCGATTGTGATGGATGACTAAATGAATTTGGCTTGTGTATAACCTCATATTTATACCCATGTGAAACCACCTTTGCTTCATATTTACCAAGGATGCCAATATGTTTGCCCACAATTACATTTTTCATAATCCATTAATTTTTTCAATTGCATAAATCATACATTTTTTATTATAATTTTAATAATTACTTTATTGTAACTCTGTTCATTCATTTATTTACTTCAGATATCTGGCCCTTGTTCATCCATTCCGCCTGCTGAGCCTCCGGACCAGATCCAGGACAATTCGTATTAACCTCTTTGTGTGGGCGGCCTCCTTGATCATGGTTCTACCAGCCTGGGTCCACTCCAAAGTGATCCGCTTCAGGGATGGGCTGGAGAGCTGCTCCCTCAACCTGGTCTCTCCCAAAGAGGTGCTCTGGTAATTGGGTCTGATCATGCTTCCTTCTCTCATCAACTCTTTTTTCTATTGTCAAAATCTTGCTTTGATGTCAAATCGTTATCTGCATTATGTCCTTGTCACTTTACTGTGACATGATTTTCTATAAAAAAAAGCACTAGACGGAGAAGAAAGGGACGAATACACAAATGGTTGTTTACATGGTTGTCCTATTGTAATTATGCCACATATATTGTATATTCAAGTTTATTATTTTCATCTGTCAATATTGTGTTTGAGAACTGTGTGAGAACTCTACAAAGACTGAAAAGTTATATGGAAACGTTATGTAGTTATGTAATTTTTACTTTTCTTTTTTCAGAATTGCAAACTTTATTTGTTGTAAGATAAGATATTTTCTGTTATCTGCACTGAAAGCTGCAATTCACCATGATGGCACACATAGGTGTTTATTAAGGTTTAATGTAGTCCTGTTGCTTCACTGTTTAATAACATAAAAGCAACAGGACTACATTAAACCTTTGTTTAATTCTAATCTTTTTACCCCTCCCCAACAATGTGCAATTTTGGAAGTCTGGGACTTTGATGTATCCATTATGTTTATACCATGGGGCTGTTGAATGCTTGGTTCCTTACATAATGCACACCCGAGGTATTACAGCCGCATTACCACCTCGGGTGTGCATTGTTTTTCAATAATTCAACAGTCTGTTGTCAAATATTCCTTTGGGTAATTAACATAATAAATTGAGTCAAACATGGAGAAGATATAAAGGGCTTAGAAATAGTAATTTTAATGACTTTGTTTTCTCTCACCCAGATGGTTGACAGCATGCATTTACCAAGCCCTCGTGTCTCTGCAGGTACACACTATACCAGACAGTGACCTCCTTCTTCCTGCCATTACCTCTGATCCTCACCTGCTATATACTGATTCTCTGCTACACCTGGAGAATGTACCGCAAGAACAAAAAGGCTAACAGGTAAATTTACCTTCAATACTGCCAATATGATAGCAATGTCTTCAATGTCTTGAAACCTTAAATTAAATTAGCTTGCAGTTAACTTTAGTACATGTATTACTGTACCTCTACCCTGCAAATTGATAACATAATGAGTTATGACTGTGAGAGTGAAGGCAAAAAAAAAAAAAAGTTTTGTAAATGCTGCTCTAGTTCTTGAATTTTTGTAAGGAGACACTAAGTATTCCACTGATGTTTTTTCATTTAAATTTAATACAAGGGAATATTTTATAAAAGTCTATTTCTTGTGTTAAAACTTTCAAATGTTCAGATTACATACTTCTGTTTGAAGATTCACAGCATACTAAATCACATGAAATATAAGATCATTTTATTGCCAATATTGAAATGTTTTTGTGAATTTCATGAATGAACATACAGTATTAATGGTAATTACCATTTTTCAGGATTATATATAGTGTTGGGTGTAATCTAATAAAAAAGTTATTAATTATTATAATCTAATTATTACTTTTTAGTACAATAAGTATTTCAGTGCATTACATTTCAAGTTTTTGTAATCAGATTACAGTTACTGGTTTTAATTGACTTGTTACTTTTTATTACTTGGAATACACATGATATTATACTGTATAGGTAGAACACATAACATGAATTATGTTACTATATGACAGCTGAAGGGTGTGCACCACCTAGTAAATTAACATTGAGGAAATATAGACATCATTTTGAATTCGTTGAGCTAAAGTGTTTTAGAAAGTAACTTAAAAGTAAATAGTAATGTGATTACTTTTTTGATGATGAAATCAGTAAATTCAATAATCTGATTACAATTTTAGAGTAGTAATTAGTTTTTTTTTTTTTAAAGTAATTAATTACTAACTCAACACTGATTAAACAGTATATTAGAACACCTTAGAATTATATTAGAATATCTGTACACTTTCTCTTTAGGTATAATACTAGCCTACCTCGGGAGCGTGTGGTCCGCCTCACTAAAATGGTCCTCGTTCTGGTAGCTGTTTTCCTGGTCAGTGTTGGACCCTACCACGTGCTGCAGCTAGTTAATCTTAGTGTACCTCGGCCCTCTTTAGCATATCACACCTGCTACTACCTGTCTGTGTGCCTGAGCTACGCTGCCAGCAGCATAAACCCATTCATCTACATTCTGCTCAGCGGACACTTCCGCCACAGGCTGGTCTGTCGAGACACTCCCAGCATGCCGAGTGTGGAACGGGAGATCCAGCCCCGCTCCAGTTTTGAATCCCAATTAAAAACCCTTTGGAAAATGTGAACTATTTGTTTTCTTTAAGCAATTTTAAATAATTGCTGGCAGGGAACTAATAAAACAGGCATGGGATGTTTAATGTAAGCATGTTTGCATGTCTTGCACTTTAAAGTTGGACTATGTTGTAAGTGCTGTATTTATTGATTATTGTAGTGTTTTGGCTCCCTCTACTGTTACATTTTCTCTCAAATGCATACATTCTGTGCACAATAGTTTATTTGATTACAAAATTAAATGAATGCTTTGAGGGGGCATTTGGCAATATGACTTAAGAAAGTTTTGATTTTTTTTTTTAATAAAGAACTGTTAAAGGAGCAGTCTCAGATTTTTATACTACATTGAAGTCTTAAAAGTTAGTTCACCCAAAAATACAAATTCTCTCATCATTTACTCACCCTCATGCCATCCTAGATTTGACTTTCCTCTGCTGAACACAAATGAAGATTTTTATTAGATTATTTCAGTTCTGTAGGTCCTCACATCATATTACTTCTGAAGGTATGGATTTAACCATTGGAATCTTTATTCAAATTTGGTACCCATTCACTTTCTTATTTGGCACCCATTCACAGTTCGCATTGTGAGGACCTAAAGAGCTGAAATATTCTTTTAAAAACCTTTGTTTGTGTTCAACAGAAGAAAGAAAGTCATACACATCTGGGGTGTCATGAGGGTGAGTAAATGATGAGAACATTTTCTTTTTTGGGTGAACTATTCCTTTAAAGGTTAAATACAAGTTAATAGTACTGAGTTAAAGACACTCAAATGACAGCATTTGTGACAATGTTGTTGATTACCACAAAAAAACTAAATGTTGACTTGTCCTTCATTTTATTTTAAAAGAAAAAATGTATGGGTTCTTGTGGCTATCCTCTTGAAACTGTTTTTCATGTTTATGGACTGGTACAATTCACTTCCCATTCAGCCCGGAACATCCCTTCAATCCTCACAGACTTCTAGTCTGATCCTATCTCCTGGTCCTCCCAAAGTTTTTATGTAAATATTATTTACTTATTTTACTGGATTTTATCTTGTGAATGTTTTATATTATTTCCATTGTTCACAGCTTCAAGGTTCTAACTTTTATGTGCATTGGGGCACATGAGCATGTTTTCATTACTTTTGTGTAAGTTCTTGATACGTTTGAGTTTACATATATGATCATTGTTACAAATAAGAGAAATCAATGTTGCATGGGACAAAAAGTCACAACTGTGCAGAAATCCTTTAAGGGCATTGTAGGACTGTCTGGTGGGTACTGGACTTCATGATGAAGTGGCTGACAGCTGCATGATCAGCCTGAAGAGTGAGGTCACTGACCTGACGGGCCTGTTGCCTGCCAAACTCCCAGAGTGGAATCAATACTCAGACCAGAGACAGACGTGCACTGCGTCTGACCCAAAGCATGCCCATCAGCAATGGCTGGAAACTCATCCCCCATACTCTCTTTCTCACAATTAGACCTACTATGGCCTAGTAAACCTGCCAGAAGCAAAATACCAACTCATGTGTTCAAATACTTGTTCAATATTAGTGTTTCAGTGTCAACATAGTCTGTTGTGACCATGCATTTCAATAATACTATTCAATACAATAATAAAAGTCACAAACTGTTGTATTATTGGCTTTGTCAGTGATTCCAGTGCTGCAACAGAGATTCTACCATGGAGCTGCAATGTACTACTGTCACCTTTTCCTGGTTCGTAGCTCAGTTTGAACACTTTATGAAAATGGCTGGGGCATTTTTATTTTATAATTATTAGTTATTTACTTGTTTGCTTGTTTTTTATTTTAATCCGGTTTTCACTTTTAAACTCTGAAGCATTATTGCGTTCTCTGACACTGCAAGCATGGTGACTGACTTCTGCTGCTAATCTGACATTGTTTGACCTTGTTTGACCTTGTTTGCCTTGTTTCATATGACGACCTTGTTACTTCCACCCCAACAGTTTGGCAGCCTGTTTGTGCCATGACTTTAATACACAGTTTCAGCTTTTATTCTTATTTCATTTGTCGAGTCGAAAGATCCTTAATTGTATTATAAACATTCATAAAATTGGTGATGTCAAGTTTATTTTCGCTTAATAATGCGTTTACATTTAACTTTCAGGTTTTTGTTATAGTAGTAGTAGTAGTAGTAGTATGTTTAAAAGCTGCTTAAGTTAAGTTTTTTCACTATTGAAATGAACAGGTCAGAATTGAAACAATTGTCCTATTTATTTCACAGTAGAATAAATAAAAAAATCTCTATATTTGCCATACAGTAACCCCATCTCTTGCTACAAAGAACAGTTTGGACAGACACATTGCAACATCTGATGGAGAAACAAAGAGATGCTGCTCCCTCACCAGTAGAGGGCATACATTAATCAATTTCGTAGGTTTTGAGCATTTGTGGAAGCTTTTGATTACGATAATATAAGCAATATATAGTAAATAGAATCAATCAGTTCAGTATGTATTTTTAATATTTAAAACCCTGTGTATCTTGTATACAATCTCAGAGCATATATTATTGACCAGCAGTCCATACATTTAATAGCCTATAGCAAGTAGCATTGTGTTAGGAAAAACGGCCTAGAGACGGATTTTAAAGGCTTTTTTTTTCCTAGCTTAATTTTTTTTAGGAGCATCACTTTTACCAGCTTTCTACTTTATATATTTCGTATGTTGTGAATGCTGAGAGACTTGAAAAAAAAATAATTATTTTACTTAACTGAAAAATGAATTCATAGGACTATGAATTTTTGGCGGGAATGACAAGGCCGTGAGGGACAGATTGTGGTCTTTTCAATAGACTGCAGGCAGGGCAGGACTGGCAGTCTGGCACAACGTGTATTTAGGGGGCCTATCAGGGGCGGACTGGACAGCGGGAGAACCGAGCGGGCCGATGTGTCGTCGGTCGCGAAACGTGCCGAATGGGCCTCCGCGTTATGCGGAACGGAGCACAAACGGCGCAGCGATTTGCATAAAACCCCATCAATCTGTAAAGCTATTTAGCAGTGGCACTTTCGCTCTCAGACAAATAACTTCTTGATGATTTAATCGTATTTATGCAAAATGAATACTCCCCAACCCGACATGTCTGTGCATGGTGAAACCTATGTGCAGAGAAACGCACAGGTTTTTGCCTGTGAGGCAATGGTGCGCACAGGTTTCCTGACAGCCTGTTGTTACTAAGGCGGGTACCATGCACAGAAACCAAGTGAGAGTGAAAGGCCTGACAACTTCTTTGTTAATTGGAAACGGCTTCTCGCTATGTGTGCAGCGAGAGTGCTGAAAAGCCAGAGATACAATATGACAAGTGTGAGCACAAAGTTAAGTCGCCTTTAATTAATTTTTCTCTCTCTGGTGGGAGCCGTGCTGTGCTTGCTATAGGCTATTTCTAGTTGTAATCGACGAAATAACTAACTTTGAAGGTGCTTTTATGTTTGTGGAATACTTTTTTGGGGGAAACAACAACAAGATTAATGCTGTGTATGCCAAACATATTTTAAAGTGTAACATTAGACCTAATAACTATTTAGAAGTGTTATTGAAAATGCCCTTGAGCTGTTGGTTTAAAAGTTGAAATTTGGTCATCCAAGCAAAACATTCTGGTTTCAGAATTGATTATTTGATAGCTATGTTATCTTCATTGTTTTTGTGGCTCATATAGACTGTTCTGATTTAGAACAGTGTTATGTGGCCCAAAACAATGATGGTCTGACATTAAACAAAATTAAATACAAAACATTAAATTGAACACATACATTTATACTAAATACAACTAACAGAATTAGAAAATATACTTTTATGTATTACTGTGTCGAAAACATGATACACAAAAACAATTTAACGAAATATTTATTTAGCTTCTAAATGAGAATATTCGGTACCTTTTGCATAGGGACGCAAATTAATCGGTGAATCAGTTGTACTAGTTAACATGAACCTTCTGAGCAATCCGATTCACTAAAATAAATTGTACTTCACAACGCTATTGTGAGAAAAATTACGCTTTTGATTAGCGTGTTTAATTATTGTTTGTATTGCTGTTTGCGCAAAACATTTTGACAAATGGGCAGGCCGTTTCTAGGCATAGGCGAACTAGGAAGTCGCCTAAAGCGCCACCTGCTGGTAGAGCACCAAAGAAGAGGCCCACCCCACACCAATAGGGACCTCTCCTAGGGCGCCAGAATGGTCTGAAACGGTACTGCTCATTGGGGAAAAAGCTACACTGTTATGAAAAGCTGTCATGCTACTGAAAGATTTTTTAAAGCTATTTAAAAGTTAAAGTTTGCCATTTCTGCAACACTAGCACCACCGAACGGAATTGCAAAACTAAACAATGTTTTCAAAACAGCTTTCTGAATACGCCACTCGCCTGCAGTTGTTCAAACAGTTAGAAACCATTGGTTGAGTAATGTTGTTGGGGCAGATCTAAGCGGGCCGCTCAATACAAACACAGGATTTTTTTATGGCGCCACAGAGACAAAGTGTTTACAGTTTGTGAGATAATAAACCTCAGAATGGCTTACTTATAGTGGTCTCTGCATATTAAGCAGGGATAGAAGATAGTATTTTAACACTGAAAAAGTTACATCAGCTTTAAGTCAGTAGCGTCACTACATTTAGCGTCACTAGTTATTTACCACAACACTGAAATGTTAAAGTTTTGAAACTACAAGATGATTTTAAACATATTTTGAAGCAATTATTTCAGTTTGATTTAGTAAAGTTAATATTAGGCTTGCATAGGTTTATACAAAATATAGGCCTTTAAAAATGCATATTTACCACCAAAGCTTTATTCATCTACATTCTGTAAAGAACTTCCCTCAGTTTGTGTAAGGTACACGTGATGTTTATTGGGGCAAAAGCGTTGATTCGACTGTGCAAAAGCATGATGCAAATTGCAAACTTCCCGCTGCCACAAACGAGGCACATGCTAGTGTGGCTTGTGCTGATTATCCAGCCTCCACAACTCCAGATGGATCAACACATGCTGAAAATGCAACAAACCAAGACACCGTTTTCCATCTGACCTCAATCTATCACTTCTGTTCCACTCTATAAATGTCAGCATGCTTCCACTCTCAGGCTTAAAGAGTAAAATGAAATGTTCTTGTCATCTTTTATGTTGGTTTAAACAGGATTAAACAGGGTTTGTTTGCTTTGCATGTTAAATGAACCTGTGTGAGTGGAAATTGCTTAAACCTGTTGTCAGTGGCGTGTGGTGGACTTGAAATAAGAACACTGTATTTCTTTTTTTTTTTTTGTCCAATTTAAATTTAAATTTCAATTACATTTGACGTTTACTTAGTTTTCAGGTTCAATCCACTTATAAATCTGATATATCACAATATGTAAAACACATAGGCCTATAATTTGTATGGTTTGTTCATGTATGGTTTTCACTGATTAAAAAGTCACATACTTGCAAATGTGCACAACAACATATTTTTCAAAATACTACATAAATGGCTGCTTTCATGTATGTAACCTATATTTGTCCAAATAATATTGCAATTTGAATATGTAGCCTGCATATTTGTCCAAATATATGAACTATAATTGTATATGCATATTCAGGCCATATATCAGATTTTTGTATGGAAAGGTTTATGAAATACCCTTTATCTTTCAAGTCAAGTCAAGAAATGTTATTTTTATTTGTATAGCATCTTTCACAACACATATTGTTTTAAAGCAGCTTTATAGAAAATAACTACAGAAAAGAACAGTTTATAAGCATAATATAAAATTGTTGTATTCTCATATTAACAAACAATTTAAGTCATATCGAAGACTATGGCCAGAACTTTTAAGGTTCAAAAAGCACATAAAGGCAACATAAAAGTAATCCATGAGACTCCAATGGTTAAATCCATATCTTCAGAAAAGATATGATATATATGGGTGAGAAACAAATCAATATTTAAATCCTTTTTCACTATAAAATTTCCTCCCTGCCCTGTAGGTAGCGATATGGACAAAGAATGCAAATTCCAAAAAAACTAAAGAAGAAGAAAGTGAAAAGTGAAAGTGAAAGTGGAGATTGATAGGTAAAAAAACCCACACTTATATCACTTAAGAAGACATGGATTTAAACACTGGATTCGTATAGATTACTTTCATGCTGCCTTTATATTATTTTGGAACAATTTACTTGCAATGGATCAACAGAGCTGAGATATTTTCTAAAAATCTTAGTTTGTGTTTGGTAGAAGAAAGTCAAACATATCTGGGGTGGCATGAGGGTGAGTAAATTATGAGAGAATTTTCATTTTTGGGTAAACTATCCCTTTAATGATCTTACTTTTCTTGCAATGGAAAACCATTATTGTATTTCAAGCTTTGTATTACAAAATGAAAACAACATAGGATGTACATGATCAGATTAACCTAAGTAACAGGTTAGAAGACAAAGAGCATAGAAATCACCTGTACTGAACACGAGCTGGGCTGCTTTAATGGTTTTTGAAATGATTACATGCATTCTAATGGAGCACATTAACATGCATGTGTTTGAAACAATAGCGCCCCTCATTGTTTATCCATTCCTCATTAATGCTGTATTTTTGACTGCCAAGTTTTGTGAACATCAAAGCTTATGTATATATATATATATATATATATATATATATATATATATATATATATATAAAATATAAATTATTTTCCCCTAACCAGAAACCCCATTAAATTAACATGCGTATTGAATATTTTGCCCAATCAGTTGCTTAATGTATTGTAAGAGACATTGACAGCAGACAGGACATTACATTAATGTCAGAATTAGACATAAAAAATATTGTGTGCATGTGTGCATTCCTGTGTGTGTGTTTAATTTCAAATCAAACAGAGATAGTGTGTAAGACGAGTGTGGTCTTCAGCGCTCTTCATGCGCCATTAATATCCTGGCCTGCTTTGAAGTAGCAGTGTTGAGGGAGGTGGCTCTTTCTCTGCATCACTTGTGGCATGTAAATCCAGCCATCATTTTATCTCCTTACCTGCTCAATGGGCCACAGGATTTGCTCTGTCTGCCTGTATGCATTTAGTGTAGCATGAGTCATCAGATGTCACCTACCCATCGGGCCACTCAGAGACGCTTTGGGAAAAAATGCGTGTCTGTGTGCATTTGCTTTTCCCTTCATTTGCTAATACTGACTGCCTATGTGTGACATTCAGTTAATGTAACAATAAGCATGAGTATGAACATAGTAATGCTCTATTCCTGAAGGGCTTGTACTGCTTGTAACGAGGGCTGGTCTAGCTTGTTTGTCTATTCAGATAAAGGGTAAATTGGGTTGATGTGGTGTAAAAATGTCTATAATGAGTTCTATAGTTTGGTTTTAATTAGTTTCTTTTTTCAGTATAAAAGCACTTTCTCCTATCCCAACATAAAATGAAGAGACAACTGTAAGTTATTCATTGGTGGATTTCCCCAAAAAGTGTAGATACCGTGACTCTTGACTACCAAAACATTACTCTTTTTGTTTGACCATCTTACAAGCCCTACATAGCAAAATTGGCTCAACCAATGGTGAGATTTGGGCGGGACATCTGACCAGTGGAAGACGTGAGACATGAAGTTTTTTGGGAAATTCAGTTTTTTTGTTGCTAGAGTCACAGAAATGACTCACTTTAACTTTAATGCAAGCATTGCTTACTTTAAAGGATTACAGTAGTTCACCCAAAAATGACAATTCTCTTATCCTTTATACCATCTCAACTCATATTTATTTATTAGTTTAACAGGGACAGTGCAGAAACACTGCTACAATTTCAAACAACCAATGCTCAATATACAGGCTTCTAGCTAAAGGCTAATTTGCAGCCCCAGTCCCAACGACTTACTTTCTTCTGTGGAATACAAACAAATATATTTTGATTGAAATATGAGGGGTCCATACAATGCAAGTCAATGGTGTCCAAATTGTTACAAAATAGACAGCATAAAAGCAATCCATACAACTCGAGTGGGTTAAATCCTGTTTGAGTCAAAAGATTAGAGTCTCTAGTTTTATCCGATTTATTGCGAAATGCTATACGCTGATAAACACAGTGTACACTTAGCGTGTTTTCCTTGGAAATCCTAAATTTACTCTGCAGTATCACATTGAGAATAAATGGGTTCACCAAAAAGCTGAGAAGTGTTGCTTTCAGGGTTTTTTACAGTTTTTAATGAAAATTAGATGCATTACAAATACTTTTTTCACAACTTTGTTCTGCTGTCCACATGTTGCCATACATTTTTTAGAAAACTATTTGCTCAAGAATTTTTTTTTTTAATGTTTATTAGGTGTTACTAGTTACAAATCAAAAATGGAAATTGAAGATGCACACAGCAGTCACGCACAGGTCTCATGAGGTTAATCCATGTTTAATGAAGTAATAAGATTGGTTTCGTGTAAGAAATAGATCAAAATATACATTCTTTTTCACTATAAAACTTGACATATTTGGTCTCCTTTACCCGGTTATGATTTAAAGCTCAGTTCCACTTCCTTGCACTTAACACTTGCACGCTTCAGAAGACATGGATTAAACCACCTGAGTCATTTGGATTACCTTTATGCTGCCTTTATTTATTTATTTTGGAGCTTCAAGGTTTTGGACCACATTAACTTGAATTGTTTGGAAAAAAAACACCTAATATCTCCATCAAAATACATCTTTGTTTGTGTTCTGCAGAAGAAGAAAAAAAGTCATTTTAGTTTGAGATGGCAGAAGGGTGAGTAAATGATGAAAGAATTATAATTTTTGGGTGAACTATACATTTAGCATCATTGAAACATTTGGAGGTAAGCTTAGTCTCATCACCTGTCAATCATGTCTCTTAATCATGTCCTTATTTAAAGGGCTTTATTTGATTTCTGAGATTAGTTCTGGCCGAAACATCTCTTAGGTAATCATACGCTGGCAAAAACGCACTTCAGTATGCATTTAGTTGGTTAAAAACGCATTTGTTGTCTTGTGCTAACCCAGAGAAAGCATGTCTGATCGCCCTCTTGAACTTGAGAGAAATGGCCTCCCAAACCAGTCCCTGCTACACATTACCATTTAAATGGACCAAGGAGAAGGTTAGGTCAGCTTATTTGATGTTGAAATGCAAACAGAGATCAAAGGAGAGAACTCGCAGTGGCCTATATTTACAGTAGTTTGTCTTGGATTGTTTTGTTCGGTGGCAGAGGTGCGGAGTATATTGTCTGTGTGTATGTGTTAGACGAGAGTTTTGTAAGAGAGAAGAGCACATTGTCTGTTTGTTCTGCTTGGTGCTCATGGTTAGCTCATTAAACATTGTGGCCTGGCACAATAGCAAAGAGCACCGACTACACGGGTGCAACAAGTCCAGCACAATACCTGTAAGCAGCCAGCGGCTTAATTGAAAATGGCCCCCGGGATCACCAGACTGTCATAACAATAACAGATTTCTATAGGTGCATAATATCAAAATTATAGAGGCACATTGGTGGAGAGTACATGTTTGTGATTGTGATTTCAGAGAAACAGCTGTTTAATTTCCCAGTTGACGATGTTACATATCTATTTCAACAGCTACAGTGGCAAGAATAAGTATGTAAATCCTTTGGGATTACCTGTATTCAAGTATACATTTGTCTTAAAATCTAGTTTGATCTTCATCTAAGTTGCAATAATGAACAAACACAATCTGTTTTAAATAATGACGCACAGATTATTTTAATGTTCTTGTACATATTGAAAACATCATTCAAAAATGTACAGTGTAGGTTGGAAAAAGTATGTGAACCCCATAGGCTAATGACATCAAAACAAGCTAATTAGAGTCAGTAGTAGGCTACTCTGGCATCCAAATAATGAAATGAGATTGAAGGTGTGGGTTAAAGCTACTTTGACTTATAAAAACTAGGCTAAGGAACGTCGCCTTGTCATACCAAAACAAAGAGGCACCAAAACACTTTCCCGGACTTTCAGTTTCATCATACCACGGTGGTGGAATGACCTTCCCAACTCAATTCGGGAAGCTAACTCGCTCTCTATCTTCCAAAAACGGCTAAAAACACATATTTTCCAAAAGCACTTAACCGGTCACAAAAAAAAATATATATATAGTATTTACATTTCTTTTTGCACTTAAATCTGTTTTGTATACTATTCTGATGATAGTGAAACTTTGTAGTATGTCACTTTTCGTACCACTGTCTCTTTAAGATGATTCGCTTATGTTTTCCTCTTTTGTAATTCGCTTTGGATAAAAGCATCTGACAAATGAATAAATGTAAATGTAAATGTAAATGTAAAAAGCACTGAAACATTTTGAGTTTACTGTTCACAAGAAGCGGCTGCTGATGTGGACAATGCCTCACAAAGAAGAGATCTTAGAAGGCCTACGACCAAGAATTGTTGCTTTGCATAAAGCTGAAAAGGGTTATAAAGTTATCTCAAAGAGCTTAGATATTTATATGTCCACAGTTAGACAAATTGTCTATAAATGGAGACGATTTATTATTGTGGCAATTCTCACTATAAATGGCCATCCAGCCAACATGACTCAAAGGGCACTCTGCAGAATGCTCAGTGAGGTAAACAAGAACCCTAGAGTGACACCTAAAGACTTGAAGGAATCATTTGAACTGGTTAACATCTCTGTTCATGAGTCTAATATACAGAAAACATTAAACAGGCATGGTGTCCATGGTAGGACACCACGAAGAAAGACGCTAATTTCCAACAACAACGCTGCTGCGTGACTGATGTTTGCCAAAGATCATCATGACACTCCACAACACTACTGGGAAAAGGTTTTGTGGACTGATGAATCTAAGGTTGAATTTTTGGGAAGAACATGCTGCATTATGTAATGTATGGAATAAATATGTCACCACACCAACATGAAATCATAATCTCAACAGTGAAGTACGGTGGACGGAGCATCATGATTTGGGGCTGCTTTGCTGCTTCGTGGCCTGGACCGCTTGCAATCATTGAGGGAAAGATTAATTCCCAAGATTATCAAGATTATCAAGATATCCTACTGGATAATGTCATGGTGGCTGTGTTCAATCTGAAACTCAGTAGAAGTTGAGTGATGCGGCAGGACAATGACCCAAAACATTGAAGTAAATCCAATACAGAATTGCTTAAAAAAATGAAAATCTATCTTTTGGAGTGGCCAAGTCAGAGCCTAAACTTTATCCCAATACAGATACTGTGGAATGACCTCAAGAGAGCCGTTCACACCAGACATCCTAAGAATATGGCTGAGCTGAAGCAGTTCTGTAAGGAACAATGGTCCAAAATTCCTTCTTTACATTGTGCAGGTCTAATTTGCAGCTACCGGAAACAGTTATTAAATCCAAGGGTTCACTTACTTTTTCCACATAACTGTGACTGTTTAATGGGATGTGTTCAATTAAAACACGACAGATTATAATTGTCTGTGTGTTGTTAACTTAAGCACATGGTGTTTTGTCTATATGCTTGTGTCTGTTGAAGATGAGATCATATTTTATGACCAATTAATGCAGAAAACCAGCTAATTCCAAAGGGTTCACATATTTTTATTGCCACTGTTGGAGATGCAAATGCACCGGTTGATTTTTGTGTAATCCATGGTATTCTTTCTTTTCTGTTTGTTCCAGTTAGGTCAATGAATGGACACAAGCGCCAGCATTTCATTACGCACCCTTCGCCTGCAATCATCACCTGTGACAAGAAAAAGCGGAAAGATCTTAAAGAAGAGGCTGGAATTTTTCATGGGCAACCACATCCGATAATAATAGTGATTCAATCAGATAAAAGACTAGTCCACCTTTAGGTTTTACCTGATTTGTCTGGAACTGTGTGCACACTGCAAATTTATTAGTTCCTTGTCAACTTGTTGGCTCCTATTACACTGTACCATGATGGTGGGGCCCTAATTCCTCAGACCATTGTTCTCTAAGTGGGCAAAGCTATTAGGCTCAGGCTCTGAGATACATCTTCTAAAGCTGCTTCCAATGCTGCATGTGGACAAACAGCCCTGGTTTTGCCAGGATTAATCCCTAATCAGACCCCGCAAGTGTTTATTATGACTTTGCTTGTTAGAACTATAGCTCAAAATAAGAAAAAATACAGCTTTTCTCCACAGCATTTTTGTTATTTTTTTGGTTGGGCACGAGTACCTCTTTGAAAGCGTATTTCATACTGTATGAAAAAAAAAACATTCAGCAGGTGTTTCCAACAGAGAAAATTAAAAGCCCCCTACACAGTCTTTTCTTTTGTGGCTGTTTAGTGAGTTCTTGCTAGCCTCTCTGAGGAGTTCATTCGTAAATGCCCTTGGTGACACCCGCCAGCTGTTCCAGAGGGGGTTATGTGATACGGTGGCCGTGCTGCTGGTTTCTGGGTCGTCCAGCTGAAGATGACCCGGGGCAACAGGACTGGACAGAGATATCACAGGCCATGACCACAGGCAATGGTAAACTGAGGCAGGTCTTTGGCCCAGCAGTGCCACCTCACATTTAAGCAAAGTCCATGTGATAGACCTAACTGCTGGGACTGCAAGTTATTGGGTCTGAATGGTACTAATACGTTGGGCTGGTTGATGCGGGTTGGGAACTCTGGTGCCCCGTTAAGCCTAGCTGGGAGAATCATATCTGGTTAGAAGTTCAGGGCCTCATTGTAGACTGGCCCGAGGTAATATGATCTGAAGGTCTTCTTTACAGTGACTCAATTCCACAATGAAGATTATTAGAATAATAGACAGAGAGTGAGATATCTCAGTGCCGACAATCCTTTGCTCAGAAAAGGTTATGGGAATTTTTATGCAAATCCATTGAATGCCAGTACTCTCTAGTTGCCAGCCAAAGGTTTGAATGTTTAATCTCATGGCAATTAAATTTATTGCGGTCTGGAGAAGAAGTTGCTTTGGGGAGATCATCCATGTGACTGGTATACCACATGTTGCTTTGGATAAAATAAATAAATTAAGTTATGGTCAATCAATATAAATATAGTCAGTTAAAATCAGTTATATATATATCAGTTAAAAACAACTATTTTGGCATAACCCTGTACAGTCAAAAGTATTGCCTGACATACAGATCCAAATGAAAGCTGGTGTCCCTTTCAATTATATCCCCAGGACATGTCGCCTTTAGGCCCCTTTTTGAAGGATCGCCTCACAATGCTAATTGGGTCTTGTCTCACACCAGGTTGATTGGACATGACACTTAGTGCAGGGCGAGAGCTCCAAAACTCACTGGAGCAAAGAGAGGGGAAAAAACGGGCAAAATTGAATTACTGACCAGTAAATTTGGTAATTATGGCCCATTAGCCTAAGCACAGAGAGGTGTGAAGACAATCCCAAGCCACACGCCTCAAATGAGTCTCCTGACACTTTGACCTATTATACACAGAGGAGCTGTTTAATATGCATACAATGAGGGGCAGAGTCATCTATATACTGTAGGCTAAATTCATGCCATTCTTATTATTATAAAGTAACAAATATATCATCTGAATCAGAATTGTGATTCTAATAGCTTTCAATATTTCACCTCAATACTTTAGACATATTTAGAAGGGATAGTTTGCCCAACAATGAAAATCTGATCATTTACTCGTGCCACCATGCCATCTTAAATGTGTATGACCTTCTTTCTTCTGCTGAACACAAATAAAGATTTTTAGAAAATTATCTTGGCTCTGTAGGTCCAATACTAGTGAATGGTGGCCAAAACTTTGAGGCTCCAAAAAGCCCATAAAGACAGCACAAAAGTAAACCTTATGACTCTAGTGGTTAAATCCATATCTTCAGAATTGATATGATAAGTGTGGGTGAGAAACAGATCCGTTTAAGTACTTTGTTCTATCAAAATCCACTTTCAATTTCACATTTATCTTTTGTTTTTGGCGATTCAAATTCTCATCTTGCATTCTTGCATATCACCAACTACTTGGCAGGAAGGAGAATTTATAGTACAAAAAGTACAAAGACTTAACCATTTATCTGTTTCTTACCCACACATATCATATTGCTTCCACTTGAGTTGTTTAGATTACTTTTATGCTGAATCTATGTGCTTTTTGGAGCTTCAAAGTTTTGCCACCATTCACTAGCATTGTATTGACATACAAAGCTGAGAATAAAGAAAGTCATACACATCTGGGATGGCATGAGTCTGAGTAAAATATTCATACAATTTTCATTTTTGGGTGAACTTTCCCTTCACTTCTCTTAGGTAGTCAAAAAAATCTGGACAGTGCTGTTTATATCATAATGTTATCAATCTGATCACCTACATTTTTATTCTGTCACTGGCTGGTTGATCTTTCCAGTAATGTGTGTTTCATTCCCTCTCCCTGATCGTAGAAAAACTTCCAAAGCCTTTGCAACAGAAATTATATTTTTGAAACTTTACAAGCACAGATGACAGTAGTGACTTCTGAAAAGGTTGGTCTAGATCTTTTTAAGTAGCCTTTTCCAGCCTGAACCTCATTCTCTCACTGTCACTTATTTGTTTTTCCCTGTCCGTGAGTTGAACCATGTAGGGACAAACCAGGTCATATTATCTTTTGATCTAGAGGAGTAGAAAGATGGATATTCTCACATAATGCCACTATACATAACACCAGCACTTTAGGTGACTATTCTATGGTGTGATCTTTTGTTCTGGTTGTGACACCCACCTCTTCCCCAAATATCTAAAGCAGTTAAAGTGCGCAGTATATCAGTTAAAATGCTCCTTTTCTGCCCTTTGGAGGAGGCAGGGGTACAGGTCCAAATATTTACATTAGGGCATATCAGCTTGACGGCTGTGTGGTGGAGCAGAGAGAAGGGTCATTTGGTGCATCAGAAAGGCCATTAGCAGAGTTAAATGGCTAGAAAGAATCTGGAACAGACAGGTTTAAACACAGGACAACTAGACCGTAACTACGTAGCTGGTTAAAAACTTCCGTCGTTCAGTAAATAGTCATGAACTTGAACTCAGGTTTGTAAATGAGTTCTCATTGAAGAAACAAATTTGCATGGACATTTGCAGTTTGGGCAAGTAAAAACACAGTTTGATGGTCAATTGAACAGTTCCTGTACACCATCTACCCCAAAACCTTGTGATTTATAATACTGTGGTGCTATCACCACCTTCAAGGGGGATAGAAGGGATAATGCTATTTTATTTCACAATCTGTTTGCATTCAATAGTGACAGTTCAAGAGTGCTGCTTGTTTAGACCTTGATCCTTTCAGTGCCCTCTGAAATGTTTTGTACCATGTACAATGGGCCTCATTCATGAAACTATCTTAAATATATGATTAAATTCGGAATAATTTGCACTTAAAATGGACTTTTCAGAAAACTTTCACTGGATACACAAATGCTTCGTACTCCCCAGATTTGTTTGTAAAACGTGTGTACTGTATGTTAGTGAATTACAAACATTCGTAAAGAGGGGATGTGTGCACATTCATACACAATTATCATATTCCATGCCCATGAAAACGCCATATAAGTAAGGCACTAAACACGCTAGTAAATGCGGCTAACATCTGTGCAGAACGGTAATTGAATCGTTTTTATGAAAGAAGTGCATTCAAATCATCCATTTTTGATTTAGCAAGCACAGTAGTGTCTCAAAGAAAGTGAAAACTTACTGTCATCACATGTTGTTGCTGTCTTCGGAGGCTATTGTGTGAATCAAACAGTACAAGAAGTCAATAAAAATGGTTTGACGTGAGTGTAAAAATTTTCGGGAGGAGGATATCCACCACTATTAACCTTCCTTGGTTCAATTTACAGTGCATCACCAGCATCATATGTGAAACTTCTCGGGTAAATCATGATAGTAACAGTGATACACATGCAACTGTAAGAATCTTCAGAGAAATTAATAGAATGCCTGAAGAAGATCTTTGACTGAAATGCTGTAAGATATTACAGTTTTGCTAGCTATATGACAGTGTGTGTGCTTTTTCTATTTTTCCCCATTGTATTGTATATGCACCTGCCGTGATGTATTTATTTATGGATTTAACAGCATTAGCATTGACCATACATTATCAACTGAATGCAATTTACCAGTGATTATACAAAACTATGAAACCTAAATTATTGAGCACAAATCAAATAAAAAAACTGTCCAAAGTCACATTAGAGGGCATTCATTTCTTTAGATAAAAATCAAGCACTTAAGCAGGAAAAACGCTAAGTAGAGTTGGGGAAAAAATAAGCAGTAAAGAAATTTTCTAAATAAGTATAGGTTATGGTTTAAAAAAGAAAACAAAGCATTTTTTTAAACTAATTTATGTAATATTTTAAGTATTCACTCATTTAATAATTAGATATTTTTTCATTACTTATTTCACTTCTATCAAAACAAAGTCATGACAGTTTGCCTGAAACAACACCAGACATTCCTATGTCTTACCCACGATTTACATGTGAGAGCAGGTGTAAATTTCGTTTGTAAAATTTTGAAAATACGAAAACTTTCATGAATCTGAGAATTTAAGTCAGAACGGCTTTACGAGCGATTTACACAAACATTTGTTCTGTTTGTGTTTCATGAATGATGTCCATTGTTTGTAATCCTGTCTAATTGGTAAGGATACGCTGTTGTGTTTGCCAGACCATCAGAGGCAAAATTTTCAGTGCTTTCAAGTATCAAACCAAATAATAAATTCTTGTCAGAGACAGAGGTAGGAGAGACCAGAGGTGATTGTGGAATTAGTTACTATAGGTAACAACAATAGTTCCAGCACTCTGGTACAAACTAGAGCAATGCAGAGGAAAAAAAAATTCTTAGAGGTTGATCTTTCAAAGCTAAGTCAGGAGACTGTGAAAGAGCATACATTTCTTGTTGTTTTTATTTAAGTAGGTACGTCCCCATACTGATACTGGTATCGGAATTGGGTCTGATACCACGCTCATGTACTCATACCCATACTCGTAAAAATACGCTGATACAATAAAACGATACCATCTGACACAGGAATGGCATTATATAAACATTAAGCACACATATTAAAATCACATTATGTCCTATTGAGATAATTTAACCGCAAATGCTGTGATTTAATGAAATAAATATATAAGTTGCATGTGTGGCGCTCTTCAAATGTGAGCAGAGCAGTAGTGATTGTGTGGAGAAAGTGTTGTGCCAACGCCAGCTGCACATACTTTTTAAAGCATCTCCTTGTCTCATACATGGAAACGAGCATTGCAGGCTCTGTTTGTACCAGATGAAAGTGTACAGAGTGCAAATTCACATTGTATCACCATGCACAGAGTACATCCCTTTTTTTTTTATTAAATACCAGCCTTGAAGTCATGTAGGGTCTGGCTTTTCTGGATGAAGAAAACACATAACACAGAAACACTTCAAATTAAAAGCTCTGTCAAAATAAAAGTTCAATTTTAAAAGTAAGACAGAAATATATAGTTATGTAATATTCACTGTATTACTACTACTTCTACTAAAACTAATAATAACAATAAATCAATAGTACTTGTATTATTATTTAAACAATATCTCCCAACTGTGATGCTCTGCGTACTTATTAGGTACAAACATGTTGTTGCATTGTAATTGCATTTAAAGTACCTGCATTTAATTGCATTTGTAGTTACACTGTTAACTTTACCACTAACCCAACCCTTACCCCAAACCTAACTCTAACCCTTATCCTTACCCTACCCTTACTCCTAAACCTACCCATACCTCAACCTCAGTAGTAGCAAATGTGGATATTTTGCAGAACAACATGTAGTTACACAGTAAATACATAGTCTTGTATTTATTTAATGTTAGTACATAGTAGTTAAGGCAACCTAATATAAAGTGTGACCAAAAATGCCATATTACTCTGTTAAAAATTAATAGTTATATTTTCATTTGATTTTTTTGTATTATTAATTTATTTATTTAAACACCATTATGATGATACAATTTAAATAAACTCTTGATATGGAGTTCAGGAAAAAAAAAAGAAAAAGAATAAAAAAACAGGTATCGGACTCTGTATTGCTGAGTACCAAAATGAGTGTAGAGAAAGAATAACATTCAGGTAGCAGATTTGTGCTATGACATGGATTAAGTCAAGTTGAGGTAAAAAAAATACATAAAAAAGGTTAGTCACTGACTGAAGTATCTATCCAACATGTAGAAATTGTTGAGACTTTTCAACAACTGTTTCACACACGCACACACACACACACACACGCACATGGTCAAGTTGTTCCTATATTTGTTAATAAAGGCTACAATGCAAACAGTTTTCCACCCAATTTTTTCGTTTATCTTTTTATTGTTAAACTTTATCAATAAATTGAGTGACCTTGTGTTTTAAAAAAGGCACTATAATAAGATAAAATAACTGCAGGGAATAACAACAGACACACAACTCTTTCGAGGGGCCCTAGCTGCTCCCTAATGATCTTCCTCGACTTCCTCTTCCGGAGCTCTCTGTCGGTCTCGCTGGCTGCTTGGGTGTTGTAAACTCTGCTGCTTTGGCGAATTGTCTCCATCCGTAACATTCTGTGCCCAGCTTGAGATGTCTGTGCATACAGAGATAACGCATTGGCCTGGAGTGACTCGAAGAATAGTTAGGCTACTGTGGATCCTCAGCATTAGTAAGATTATTGTTTATGGCTCTCATCTCAGAGTGACATCTCTACTCTTGTGAGATTATGAGCACTGTGTGGTCCCTCTCCAGGTTGGTTCTCTGGTTTGTGAGGTGTGAATGTGAGCATAGGCAGAGGATAATAGATGGTCTTTGTTAACCTTATTAGATAAGCCACAACCTGGGGTTGCATATTCCACCCCTGAGCCACAAACAATAACACACAACAGTCGCTATTTTGTTGTGTTTATATATATATATACAGTATATATATATATGTATATATATATATAACACAACAAAATAGTGATTTAAGACAGAAATTACTGCTAATGCTAATAAGAATCAATCATCATCATCATTTTATTTTATTTTATTTATATATATATATATATATATATATATATATATATATATATATATATATATATATATATATAGGCCTATATATAATGTCTTTTTGAATTGTTATCTATTAAATGTTTTTAATATGTGTCTGATTTCCATGGTAAATAATAATTATTTAGGATAATTAATAATAATTAATAAGGATTCCTTATGCTCATAAATTTTGAAATGTATTAAACAACTTTCTTTAATCATCTCATATTTTCAAGATCTTGTATGACGATATTTGAATTTTAGCATTTCAAAATCCTAAACTGAATGCCTTGAATCATTACAAAATATTGTATTATTATTATTGTAAAATTGAAATAACATATAAATGTAATGTCTAGTTAAAGAGGCATGTGTGGATAAGAAAAAATGTGCAGAAAATCTGACCTTATTTTAAGCTCTTTAATTAAACGCCCCCTCCTGAGTCGCACTATTGGATAAAAACACTGCCATGCTGAATCTTTGAGGCTTCACTGTCATCCAGTCAAATCAACTCAAAAACCCAATTATCGTGATGAAACACATGTTGTAATGCTGGTTGAAGTTGGTTCGATTGCACTCGCTGGCTCATATTTTAAGAAGCTCACTCGAGGGAAGCATAACTGAGTTTCCAATTATCATAACAAGAATGTTCTCATTTAAGGGCAGACAGCAGCAGAGAAAATGTTGTTTTATTCTGCTTGATTTGGCAACTTAAGGAGGTCAAGACGTAAATTTGTGTAGCCTTGAGCTATATTAAGTCTGCACAAATGCAGAAAAGGGGGATTAGTGCTGTGTCTTTACAATTCGGATTGGATGGAATTGCATGTACTCTGGTGTGTTCAGTATGTCCTAATACAAAATCTCCCTTCAGGTAACACAAGCGCATGGCCTTTTCAATACCTCAGGGAATGTCGATTTATGGAAGGCAGTGCATTTATTAGTGCAAATTTGGTGCCAGAACACATTTAGGAAATAAGCTATCATTAAATTATCCATGTTTCAAAGAGCACCTGGAGGTATGTGAATAATATGTTGGACAATCATTTCAGTTGTGAATTAATGTAGAAGATGAAGAGAAACAAAATGTTATCCATGACTGACGTTAGCGTGTTTACATGCATGATCTTATACCAATTATTCTTAAAAAGTCAACAATGGAAGGTCATGTAAACACCTTAAACATATTTCTTATATGGAGGTAAAGCCATAAATGTTTAAAGATATAACTGTTTTACACACCTTGATTTATGCCTACTAGCCTTATTTTGCGTTTGCATGTTTTGACGTCAAAAATATTCCGGGTTCAATACAAGTTAAGTTCAATTGACAGCATTTGTGGCATAATGTTGATTACCACAACAAATAATTGGCTCCAACACACTCACAGCAAAATCATCAGGATTCATACGACATTTGGCTAATTCGTATGATATCGTGCCACTGCACTTATTTTTGAATTCCTGCGACTTCCACTAAAGCCAATGACATCGCTGGACATCATTTCCATCTAAAAGGCTATAATTACTTGCTTCCGTCACACACAAAAGCTTCCGATCATATTTACACACTCTACTGAATGGATAAGTTTAGATAAGGAGTATGGGTAAGGGCTTAAAATTAATTAGTATGTCCTTTACACCTCGTGCGGAGAACTCGCGCTTCCTCGTTTGACAACCGGGAATTTGCACGTGATGAAGTTGTACGAGTTTATGAACAACATCGTGCAAGACTATACGAAATAGCCAACTATGTGTATGAATTTTCAGGAGAACGGTCCCCTCCTTTTCTGTAAAAAAGGCAAAAATGTAAGTTAAATTGAGGCACTTACTCTACAATGGAGGTGAATGGGGCCAAATTTTGGAGGGTTATAACTATAAAATGCATGACTTCTTCTGTTAAAATGTATGTTATTTGAAATGTAATGTTGTTCAAATTGGCGATTTTACCGTAATGTTAAGGCTTTTGGGTTTATTCACATCACACCGTCATGGCAACACAGTTGTAAAAATGGCTATAATTTTAAGGTTAGTAAGCGTCACATTAAAATCATGTTAACACAAATATTGTTTAAATTTTGTGTCTATACATTTGAAATAGTGAGTATTTTAGCATTATGGATTGGCCACCATTCACTTCCATTGTAAGTGCCTCACTGGAAGCCAGATTTTAGCTTTTTATTTTTTATTTTTTATATTTTTTTTGCTGTCAGTTGAGTTTAACTTGTATTGAACCTGAAATATTCCTTTCAGGGGTTTCTTGCAACTGGGCACATATAATTTCAAATGTCATGTAAAAGTGGCTTTCTTGTGTTGTCATGTTTTAGATTGAGCAGATTTTGATAGTTATCAGCGTTTTGCTTTGCACATAAATTAATTGACTTCCCAATATAGTGGAATGCACAGGGAGTGAAGAAAAGGGCAACAAAAAAATCTCAGTCATTTTTTTTGTCACTTTAATAAATGCATGGTGTTTTCACTGTTCTCAACGAAGTTAGTTTTAAAAGAGAAAAAGATTAAAAGTGCAGGAAAGACATGTAGAAAGAAAATATCTTTACAACAATCAATGACTAATATAATTAAAGTTTTAATATTCATGTAGTGTATCTGGCAAAAATATGTAAGGATGT
The DNA here is from genome assembly GCF_025860055.1 of Xyrauchen texanus. Classification (NCBI taxonomy): domain Eukaryota; kingdom Metazoa; phylum Chordata; class Actinopteri; order Cypriniformes; family Catostomidae; genus Xyrauchen; species Xyrauchen texanus. Next base: position 15,719,166 of record NC_068290.1, read on the forward strand.
TGGCAGCATGTTGTTTCAATTATTCCTAAATTCTTCAAAATTATGGTATTGTATGGAAGCATATATCCAGCTGTGTCTTAATCTGTGATGTCAATTTTGCTTCTACGTGCAAGAAATTCTTTGAGGTATTTATGAGTAATAATTGAAAAACGTCTAGGTTACGTATGTAACCTCCGTTCCCTGATGGAGGGAACGAGACGTTGTGTCAGAGAAGCGACACTAGGGGTCTCTCTTGAGCGCCGATATTCACCTCTGGACTATGAAAAAAGGCCAATGAGAGTTGGCAACCAGTATTTGCATGTCCCGCCCCCAGACATACGGGTATTTAAGCGGCGCAAATACGGGAGTTCATTCAGGATTTTTCTGAGGAGCCGGAAATGGTCCGGCCACAACAGTGGCTCGGCTCAGCGACATGGCAGGGGAGACACAACGTCTCGTTCCCTCCATCAGGGAACGGAGGTTACATACGTAACCTAGACGTTCCCCTTCTGTCGCTCCCTCCACGTTGTGTCAGAGAAGCGACACTAGGGGTCCACTTATAAAAGCGCCATGCGCTGAGCCGTGTACGTGAACTGCTGATACAGGAGCGAGCAGGTATTCTTACGTGCAGGACGACCAACTGTATCAGGCTGCACGTACCCTTCCCCAATGCCCCATTTAAGCCATCAGGATTCCTTATAGTTACCCTGGAGGGGAACAAGGTGCTGGCCGCCAACCTGGGAACGGGCCAAGCCTGGCCGGGCCTCTTTTCTCTCTATTTTTTTCGCATAGAGCAACTTAGGCAGGGGCCCTTACACGCATTGAGGGAAGGGGGTCTGAGCCCTTATTCAGGAAGGAGAAGACCCTGCAGAGGCCACGCCTACCCGAGAGGGGAGGCAAGTTTAAGTGGCAAAACCATCAGAGGCCTGCTTAGGGCCTATGTGGAAAAGTCAGTGCGGTGGTGGATCCAGCCTATAGAGGGGGGAACATACAGCACGGCAGCCGAGGCAGCCATGACTGCCTAAGGGAAACACGGGGGTCAGCTCGCCAGAGGGGACAGAACCGTGGTGTTACACACAGGAGGAGGCCTTACCTGTGGAGCACCTATACCAGTACAGGGTAGCTTACAGTACCCGCAGTGGCTTGGGTCAGCGAGTTCCTCCGCTGAACTGCGACCCACGAGGGCTAGGGAGGAATCGACCGGTGTCCCAAACCTGAGATCTCCTGGGAATGAAGGCGCACTGTTACCCCTGGTTAGGGGGAAGGGCGCTAGGTGCAAGCGATTCACCTGGTCAGATCATGGGCGTGCCACCGAGTTCTACGGGCTCGGTACCTGAGAGAACACGAGACGATACTGACTCAACTCGGAGATTGTAGAATCTCGCAAAAGTGTTAGGTGTTGCCCAGCCCGCTGCTCTACAAATGTCTGCTAGGGCAGTGCCCCTAGCCAATGCCCATGAGGAAGCAACACTCCTGGTGGAGTGAGCTCGGACCCGCAAGGGGGGGGGCACGGCCTGGGTGTGATAAGCCAGGGAAATGGCGTCGACAACCCAGTGGGCGAGTCTCTGCTTGGAGACAGCATTCCATTTCTGCTGTCCCCCAAAGCAGACGAAGAGCTGCTCAGAGCGTCTGGTGCTCTGTGTGCGGTCCAGATAAATACGTAAAGCACGTACTGGACACAGCAGTGAAAGGGCTGGGTCTGCCTCCTCCCGGGGCAGCGCTTGCAGGTTCACTACCTGATCCCTGAAGGGCGTGGTAGGAACCTTGGGCACATAGCCCGGTCGCGGTCTTAGGATCACAAAAGTATCTGCCGGACCGAACTCCAGGCAAGCGTCGCTAACAGAGAACGCATGCAGGTCCCCGACCCTCTTGATGGAAGCGAGCGCGATCAGCAGGGCAGTCTTGAGAGAGAGGGCCCTGAGTCCAGCTGAGTCAAGCGGCTCGAAGGGGGGTCTCTGGAGGCCCGTAAGGACGACCGAGAGATCCCAGGAGGGGAACAGGTTAGGCCGGGAGGGAGTTATCCTCTGGGCACCTTTTAGGAACCTGACGATTAAGTCATGCTTACCAAGAGACTTGCCGTCTACCGTGTCGTGGTGGGCCGCGATAGCGGTGACATACACCTTGAGGGTGGAGGGGGACAGCCTCCTCTCCAGCCTCTCCTGAAGAAACACGAGCACTGACCTAACTGCGCACTTCTGCGGGTCTTTGGCTCGGGAAGAACACCAGTCCGTGAACAGACGCCACTTTAGAGCGTAGAGATGCCTGGTAGAGGGGGCTCTGGCTTGATTGATTGTATAAAGAAGGTCCTTCCTCAGGGGAATCCGCCAGGGAGGGGCTGTCGTGAGGAGCATGAGGTCCAAAAACCAAGTCCGGGTAGGCCAGTAAGGGGCTACCAGAATGACTTGCTCCTCGTCCTCCCTGACCTTGCATAGCACCTGTGCAAGAAGGCTCACTGGGGGGAATGCCTACTTGCGCAGCCCCACAGGCCAGCTGTGTGCCAACGCGTCTGCCCCGAGGGGAGCCTCTGTCCGGGCATACCAGAGCAGGCAGTGGGAGGTTTCTTGGGAGGCAAACAGGTCTACCTGAGTCTTGCCGAACCGGTCTCAAATCAGCTGGACCGACTGGGGGTGGAGCCTCCACTCTCCGCCAGGCAAGCTTTGTCTTGACAGCGCGTTCGCTATCACATTGAGGTTGCCGGGGATGTGAGTGGCACGCAGTGACTTGAGTCGCTGCTGACTCCAAAGGAGGAGACGACGGGCGAGCTGTGACATGTGGAGGGAGCGTACTCCGCCTTGGCGGTTTATGTAGGCTACGACCGTGGTGCTGTCTGTCCTGACTAGGACGTGTTTGTTCCGAATTAACGGGAGAAACTTCTGCAGGGCCAGAAAAACAGCCAGTAGCTCTAGGCAGTTGATGTGTCAGCACAGCGGGCCTCGGTTCCACCGGCCTGCGGCTGCGCGCCCGTTGCATATGGCGCCCCAACCCAATTTGGAGGCATCGGTTGTGACCAGAACGTGTCGGGACACCTGCTGCAAGGATACTCCTGCCCTTAGGAAGCAGAGGTCTGTCCAGGGTTTGAAGGTGTGGCGGCAGGCAGAGGTAACTTTTATGTTGTGCATGCCGCAGTGCCATGCACGTCTCGGGACTCGAGTCTGGAGCCAGTGCTGAAGTGGTCACATATGCATCAACCCCAGCGGCGCGGCCACCGCGGAGGATGCCATATGCCCCAGGAGCTGTTGGAAACGTTTTAGCGGGACCATGGCGCCTGGCTTGAAGAAAGCGAGGCATTTCAGCACTGACTGAGCACGCTCGTTGGAGAGACGTGCTGTCATTGGGACTGAGTCTAACTCCAGACCGAGAAAAGAGATGCTCTGGACCGGGGAGAGCTTGCTCTTTTCCCAGTTGACCTGAAACCCCAAACAGCTGAGGTGGCTGAGCACCTGGTCTCTGTGTGCGCATAGTAACTCTCGGGCGGTGTCGAGGGCGAATTGAGACGTGGAATTACGCGTCCTTCAAGTCTACCGCTGCGAACCAATCTAGATGCCGGACACCAGATAGAATTTGTTTCTGGGTGAGCATTTTGAACGGGAGTTTGGACAAGGTCCGATTGAGAACTCGCAGGTCCAAGATCGGTCGTAAGCCGCCGCCTTTCTTGGGTACAACGAAGTAAGGGCTGTAGAAACCCTTCTTCGTTTCGGCTGGAGGGACAGGCTCTATCGCGTCCTTTAGTAGAAGGGAGGTGATTTCTTCGCGCAGGGAGAGGGCATGTTGGCCGTGTACTGCGGAAAAATGTACGCCCACGAAGGGGGGCGGAGACCTGGCAAACTGAATTGCGTAACCGAGTCGAATGGTCCGGTGCAGCCAGCGTGACGGGTTGGGCAGTGAGAGCCACGCCTCTAAACTCCGTGCTAGGGGCACCAAGGGGACGAGTTTTTTGGACGTACCCGGCGGGGCTTCGCAGCGGTGCTTAACAGGTAACACGGCGTCGGGAGGCAACGTGGCGTCCCGAGGCTCTGGTGCTGAGAATGAACTCAAAGCACTTACCTTGCTCCGCGCACCCGGCAGGGGGCGGGTTCATGACTGAGGAGGAGGTCTGATGTTGGCGTCCTCTGGACTTGTCTGAACCGGCCGGCCGGGGAACAGTTGTGGCGCTGAAGGCGGGGACACCGCGTCCATGGAGCCGGGACTGTTGAGGCCTGAAAGCAGAGTGCCGTGAGAACGGCATTTGCGGGCCATGTGCCCCAGAGACAAAGGAAATAGCTCTTTTATTGATAATTTGGGTACCGCAGCCCGTGTTAGGGGGTGCGGCAAATAAAAAAACAAAGGATTCTCCTCCCGACCCTCCACCGGGGGACGGAGCAGTCTTACCACCTCCGGAGCTAACGTCTTGGGCTCTGGGTGCGTTGTCTCAGGAGCGCCTGGGAGCCTTCCGGGTCATCGAGGGGGTCCGTGAGACGGGGGCGTGCGCTTCCCGCGGTTTGCTCGACGCTGGGGCTGAGAGCTGGGCCCGGGTTGAGGCGGAGCAGGGGTTTGCCTTCTGGCTGCGGGAGGACGCCCTCGGCGGGCAGACGGGGCATGGGCCGTGGCGGCAGGCTTGCGGCGAGGCATGATGTGAGAGATGGCCTCCGTCTGCTTCACCATGGAGAACTGCTGGGCAAAGTCCTCGACTGGTTCCTGGCGCCCAGACCCCAGGAACCAGTCGTCGAGCCGTGATGGTTGTGGGGAGGATGGAGGGTTCCAATCCGAGCCCACGCTGTCGGCTGCCCGGGAAAGCATGTTTGTCATCTGTGCGTCGGCCTCAGCCTGGGCGTGTAGGCCCGAAATCGGCAGCCCAGGGGAGTCCTCAGCATCAGATAACCCGCCCTCCGATGCCGCGGCGAGTTCATCGGCTTCCATCGCAAGAGGGTCGGCCGACTGGCTGTGAGGCGAGTCACCACTACCTCGAGCACGGACGGGAATCAACAAGCGTGTCGGGGCACGGGTGGTCCGAGGGGGCGTACCCGGCGGAGCTGCACCCGCTGCCATCCCCAAATCGCCTCCATCGCCAGCTGCATCGTCCTCAATCCCGTGGGAAGAAGGAGCGACACAGGGGGCGGCTGGAGTGGCTTGCTCACGGTTGTAAGCAAGCCGCGACCGCAACGTTGTCATGGTCATGTTCTTGCAGTGAGAACATGAACCATCCACAAACGCAGCCTCGGTGTGATCGCTACCCAGACACACGAGACAGCGCCTGTGGCCGTCGGAAGCGGAGAGCACTCTACCGCATCCAGAAACAACACAGGGGCGGAAGGGCATCTTTATGAAGACGCGTCCTTAAAAGGACGTTCAACGCCGCTGTGTTTTGCTCTTTTAGAGGAAATTACTCTTTTAAATAAAATCACTCTTTTAGGGAAAAAACTCGTGAGAGTTTTTAAATCTGCACTGTCGATGCGCCCAGGGGCAGGAATGCACAGCCGTGCAAACAGGAGAAAGCCGCTGTTGTGCGCCATAGAATCCAACAGCATGCAGCAGAGGGATAACAGGAACTCGGTGTGTACACGCAGCAGTTGCAGACACGACCATCGGCTCCGAAGAAATTTTCCCGAATGAACTCCCGTATTTGCGCCGCTTAAATACCCGTATGTCCGGGGGCGGGACATGCAAATACTGGTTGCCAACTCTCATTGGCCTTTTTTCATAGTCCAGAGGTGAATATCGGTGCTCAAGAGAGACCCCTAGTGTCGCTTCTCTGACACAACGTGGAGAGAGCGACAGAAGGGGAACCATACTGCCATGCATATTTATGTTAAATGCACAAAATGAATATTCACCTAAACTAAATATATTTTCCCCATATTATATACAGAGCTGTGAGTCAAAACACAAGATCTTTCCAACTGTCTGTCTAATTAATTAATTAGAGCCTGTACTGTGCACTTGTAACAGTGATGCACACAATACAAGCACTAGGAAGAACAAGCTGGATTCCCTGCACCCTGTCTCCGTGGATCCTGTCACTGTCAAAGGATCCAAGGCTGCTCGCCTGAGAAACAGCCCAGCCAAGCAGGCAGGAGCGTGCGCCAGTCCACCCTCCAAACCCCAGGCTTTTCTTTTGGATCCATCCCATTGCCCTGCCCTCTCACCTTAGGCCATGTTTCCTTGCTGTGCATGACAGTTTCCAACGTCTCCTGCCATAAATGTTTTTTCCGAATGCATTATGATCTCTGACGCTATCAGCTTCCTGACCTCTGAGTTCTGTGTCTCACACTTTTTTTTTATCCCAGCACGTCAACAGTTTCTTACCGGCTTGTAAGACACTGAGCTTTGTGTATCTGTATGTGTCTATTTGATTTCAATCTGTGAACATGTTTGTGAAGATGCACTTCTTCCCCTCCATAAGATAAAAAGAAGAAGAGGGCCCTGTCATTCCTCCACAGCTTAATCAGGAGCTAAACAGAGGAGAGGAGCGCAGCAGCACGGACCTCCCTGATCATTCTAATGAGGACCCCTGGCGATGCAGTCAGCGAAGTATAATTGACTTGTTCGTCTCTTATTTTCATAATAGACGCTCCCTGACCCAGAGCACATTTATTTTGCTGTGAGAAATGTCAGAAAGCATTGGAAGTTTCCTCAACACACCCATTAAAACTGAAGGCATGCCACCCTTTCTACGGCCAGCCAGAACCGTCATTGGCTGCCCAGCTCATTATGCAAATAGCAATTGTAAATAAATGATTTCCAGATTGGCCGAAAAACTCCCTTACTCGTACACACCCTACGCCCCCTCCACCCTGGAGCCTTTCCTGCGATCTGACCAGAGATTGTAAGGCTGAAAACACACACACACACACACACACACACACACACACACACACACACACACACACACACACAAACAAAACAAAAACAAAACAGGGAACATTAGTTTGGTTGCTCTAAAAAAAAAAAAAAAAGTAAATAATAAAATTGCAGTGCTCCACCCCCTGAAGTGAAAACCTGGTGAAGCGTGTGGATGTCGTTGTTGCACCAAGGCCTGCCATCTACCTTTCAGGACCAATTGAAATCAAATTACATTAGCCGCATATTTTTGTGGAGGTAAGGGTTAGCTAGAGAGGGTACGCCCTGGATTTCTGTCCCTGCCAGCTGATATGAAACAGAACAGCTGTAGATATCAATGCCCCAGTGCAATTCTCCACTGACCGTGTCTGGTACAATTTTTGGAGCTGTCGCATTTATTGCTATGGAGGCCAGTAATAGGATACATCCTCATCTGGCATTGAGAAGACTGAATTAGATCATTATGCCTTAAATAAACCTACTACTGGCACATTTTAAAATATCTGCAAGTCATTTACTGCTTCACAAGTATTATGTATCATCCAATGTCTCATAGCACACATGGAGTCCCAAAAAATATCACCTCTTATGGGGTTTTGCATTGGATGTGTGAGAAACAGCCTTTCCTTCTATTCTTTCTTCCTTCTCTCCACTCTGCATCTTTAATGAGATGAGTGTTCCTTCCATGTGCCTTCACTGAACTTTTGTTTTGTGGTCAGCCTTCTATTGCTTATGGCAAGGCGGCTGAGATGGGACATCATAAAATAATTACAAGCTCAGATAGTTGTAGGCAAATTATATGGTGGAGGGTAGTCTTTTTTTACACTGACAGAAAAACACTCACCAAACATTTACACTGCCATGATTGTTATTTAACATTTATCACATTTCCTGAACCATTTAAAGGGATAGTTCACTTATGAATAACAATTGTGTCATTATATACTCACCCTCATGTCGTTTCAACCCAATATTCCTTTTTTTTTCTTCCTCTGTGCAACACAAAAGTATATATTTTAAAGAATTTTGCAATACTGATTTGTATACAATAGCAGTGGATAATTACTCACTTTAAAGCTTAAAAATCAGACACACCATGAGAGTGCCATAAAAGTAGTCTGTGTGACTCATGCATCATATTCCAAGTCTCCTGAATCAATTTGTATAATGAAGAGATCGAAATGTAAGTTGTTATTCACTTTAAAATAAAATCAAACCATTGGTAAATAACATTAAACCTCCTTGGTTCTTATGGGATGACATTTGGTCATGACACATGCAAGATCCATTGAGGTTTGACACTATTGTGTCGCCATATTGCATTTATGATTTTTATTAATGATTTGATTTAATTTGTGAATAACTGCTTATATTTTGGTCTGTTCATCATACAAAGTTTTTGTATGCCTTAAAGTTGCACTCAGTAACTTTTGTGTCATCTTGGACTTACACTGACACTTAATGGCTTGGATGCAGCATCATTTAAAATAAATAGTTTTCAGTTTCAGATGCCATTGCTGAAATGTTATATTCACAGTCGCCATGATTACTTTAATCAATGAGTGAAAGTGTCAAATAACAGGACGTTGACTGAGATTAAGCGAGTAGTATTCGGCTGGTCATGTAATTCTTACATGGTAGCCCCCATGTGCGGACCCTCTCCATGTAGAATAAAACAGCTTTTCATTTTAATGTGAGTGGTCATGATTTCCTACATATATTGCTAAATTATAGTGTGAGTGGTGGTGGTGGCACAGTGGGCGAAGGCACATAACTGGTAATCAGAAGGTTGCTGTTTCGTTCCCCATAGCCACCACCATTGTGTCCTTGAGCAAGGCACTTAACTCCAGGTTGCTCCAGGGGAATTGTCCCTGTAATAATTGCACTGTAAGTCCCTTTGGATAAAAGTGTCTGCCAAATGCGTAAATGTATATGTATAAATACTGAGTGCAACTTCAAGAAGACTTGAAATATGATGCACAAGTCACATACACTATTTTTATGTCACTTTCAATGCTTTTTTAAGCTTTAAACAGAGGCACTGTTAAGATGGCACAATATGAAGGAAAAATGTGATATGCATTACACAAATGCACCGATAATCCTATGACACCATCAGAGTGGTGGAACATTGGAACCCCACCACCCAGATATCCTGAAGTACACAGTACTTCTCAACTATGTACACAAACATAGTTCAGCCACAACTACTCTGGGAAAGATTTAGCATGTCACAGTGGGAATGACAAATTGATAGGATATTGACCTTGGTGGATTAGATCTGCTACGTTGCTGCTGCAACTGCTAGAAAATACACAGACATACTGAGTTTAAGTATGTGGACATGCTGCTGCACAATTAGACCAAACCCAAAATATGCTGCACCGAGAATGTAGAACATGCTGCTGCACAAATAAAATACAAACAATCCTCATGTAGCAGATACAGACAAAACACTCTCAAAATCATCAGGTGAAATCATCAGGATCCATACGACTTTTAAAAAATTTGCTAATTCGTATAATATTGTGCTACTGCACTCGTTTGAACTCTTAAGATTTTCACTGCAGCCAGTGACATCTCTGGACATCGTTTCAACCTATTACGAGACAGTTAATTGCACCACTAGCACCATTAGCTAGGTAACTCCAAGCCAATCACATCTAAGCCATTGCTTTATAAGTCTGCTCACAATCTATCAGATTGCTGTTTCAGTGTGCTAACACGGCAACCTACACCACCTCACCACCACCAGTTGAGTCCCGTCCTGCACGGGTGTAGGCTCCTCGCCCCTGCCTCCTATCTGTGGCAGGATAGGATGGTTCCGAGTACAACTACTTTGGACTGCCAGACGGGGCTTACACCAAAGAGAGACATTACATTTAATAATAATTAATAATAATAATAATTTAATAATAATAATTTTATATACATAAAATAAATGTCATCTTAAATTACAATCAAGTCAGCCAGTCTTCATGATAGAACTCACACTTACTTCTGCATTTAACACCCGAGGTATTTGCACGTGATAAAGTCGGGCGAGTTTATGCAAACAAGATGTGCAAGACCATACGAAATAACCAACTTGTAAAGTATTTATGAATTTACATGAGATTGTATGCATTGGATCTATACAACTGAAGCTGGGGTAGAGGTGGGTTTCAGAGAAAAACTTGCATTGTGTGGTAGTGAAACTGGCTTATCTGCAAAACTAAACAATTTAAATGTTAAACTAAGAGAGAGATGCAAGTTGATTGGCTAACCGATTACATGTCTGCTTACACCATGCAAGTCAATTGGCTTAACATGTCACATGTGAATGAGCCAACTGGCTACAAGATCAATTACAAAGAACCTTGCGCCACATGGAGTTTCATGGCTGAACTTTGGTCATTTATATTTCCAAATTGTATAAAGACTGCAGACTCAAAGCTGCAAAGTTTTTAACACTCATGTGTTATTGCTTTTGAGCACTTTTTTTTATATTAGTCATAACTTTAAAGTTGAAAATGGCCTTAACATTTTGTAAAAATATTTTTTTTTTAATTAGTGTACATTCATTTTAGTCAATTTATCTTTGACTAAAACAACAACAAAAAAAACTTTTTGAGTTCACGATAATGTGAAAAATTATAAAAATGTTATATTTGTCATACATACAAATCAAATATATTGACCTTACGGTGTTATAAATCAATTTTGGGACTGTTATAAATTTTCCCTGTGTAGACAGTGTGTCAAAATTCAGTGGCATAATAATAATAATACTTCAAGACAAAATTCTTGTTACAGGTAATTATGGTTTGCATTGCATGTAGCGCATTTTTACTGAAACAGCGTATTCAGAAGGCATCCCGACTAGCAAGCAACTCACTTTAAGTTCACTTGTGTATTTGCTTCATTGTCTGTAGGCCAACATATGTAATATTGTGTTTTATTTGTAGATGTAACTGATTAATCTCATACAGTTTATAGGATGCGTGAGAGAGAGGAAATTAACCCAGTTTACCAGTGTTTAGCTTTCAACAAGTGGGGAAATCCCAATACTACTATGATTGAATTAAATTATTTAAAAATGTTTATTCTTCTAAAGACATTGCTAGTGCATTGTTATTGACTTGCTGTATTGTTTGTATTTTCTTGCCACATTGTAATAAACAGAAAATTTGTATTAAAATAATACAATTATCATCATGATCTTCTTTTTCGCATCGTGTTTGTTACAGTTTTCGAAATGAAAAATACTCCTAAACATTTTGTTCATTAATTTCCTTAATGAGATTAAAAGAATCTGCCTCCTTTCAAATATATCCTTTTGTGTTCTGCAGAAAAAGTGAGTTATATGGGTTTGGAATGACATGAGGTTTAGTTAATAATGACAGAATTTTTATTTTTGGGTGAACTAAGGGAAGTGTGATTGAAAAGTTGTGGTAAAAGAGGACATAAACATGGTGCGCCTGCCTTTTAGTCACGCTAAGTTAAATAAACTTCATACTCTCTCTGACTTTCATCAGCTGGTATTTCTACATTGGATCATTCTTTTTCAATTGGACCACATGACAATATAATTATTTTGTAGCTAGAACATAATCAGTAAATGTGAAAGAGAGTAGAACAGCAGTTCACAAATAATAATATTTTATGATTTGACACATGCTATTGATATCGCTTCTTCGGTCATAGGGTACCTACTAGAATAAAGAACTGTAGCTATAGCTTTTTAGATTAGAGTGCAAAGAGTTTGTTAGTTTATGTGTGCATTTGTGTGTGTAAAAGAAGAAAGCGAGACAAAATGAGAGCAAGAGAGAGAGAGCTGCAAACAATCTCAATGTGTAAAGCTTTTTTCCCCCGCAGTTCTCCTCGCTCAAGGTTTTGGCCTTGATGCAGACTAGCTGAACAGGTCACTCCATGCTTGTTTCATCAGCACTTTTCGGTGGCTCATTTATAATGTCCTTGAAACTGAGTAATACTCATATAAGAGTTGGTAATAACTAGGGATTTTAAAGAAGTCTACTATTATGAATCAAGAATGCTTTTCTCTCTGTAACCATATTTGCATGTGACAGTTTGTCCTCGGGAAATATTTTCATTTTTCTTTTCAGCCCATTTGAATGATCACTACGGTCAGAATGAATTCAGCAAAGAAAGGTTTGCTTTCATTAATAGGAAGTAAAGAAAAAAATTGCATATTAATGACTTACAATCTCTGAGATTACTTGACATTGAACTGAACCGTTGTTTGGAATGCAACGTAATTCCATGTTTGATTTTAAATGGATGATCTTATTAATAATCTGCATAATAAAGATGCTTTGTCAAGTGTTTGTTCACCAGAGAAGTGGTGCTACCGAGCAAAAAGGGCTCCTCAAAATATTCTCATAAAAAAAAAAAAAAACATTTCAACAAGTCTACAGTCACTACAATAACTATTCTTCCCCCTTGAACTTTTCTGTCAATAACTCACCCATAGTCTTTCTTATTTAATTTTCTTTCTTAAGAAGTATGATTAATATACCTCTAGTTTTGTTTCAGATGTAACTTCCTGTGACACCTCATCCCCTTTTCCAGCCAGCAATCAACAACACATTAATGTGCATGAATAAGGTACAGTGCTTGTATGAATAGAAACATCCATGCTACAATATATTATCTCAAACAGAATGTGACATCTTAACCTCGCCCTCTATAAATGATATAGGCCACCCCACATACATATAGATGGATAATCAAGACCCAATTATTGCAAAAACAGACAAACGAATGAGAACTATTGAAAGGGTGACACAGGAAAGTGGGAAGGTGTCATTTACAACACAGTGAATCCCATTGCATGGTTGCAAGAGCCTGTCACACAAAGGAGACAGCGGCTGACAAAGGCAGCTCCTCACTATGTGAGCCCAACCTAAAAGCATCCAGCTAATAGGCTGATCATTCACATGTCGAGAATACAGAGAATTATGAGGGCTTTTTTTTTTCCTCCCTGGCCAGGTTAAAACACAGGTCTCAATCTCCTCTCATGCTCTAATAATCATTGTCTACTTGCAGGGGATTACGGAGGCCAGCCCACCTTTTATCAATGGGTGTGGTTCAGCTATAATCATCCCTAATTTTCCTCTTGTTCCATCGGTTTGTCCTCGCTCATTCGAATTCAACGTCTCTCGCGACTGTGCAAATGTGCCATAAATGGGAGTCGCTAACATGTTCTGTCAATCAATGGCCCTTGAGAGGGAAGCGGCTGGAGTTATTGAGGGCACTCAGAGGCTCACTTTTGTTCAGTTCTGCCTGTCAGTGCTTAGATCCCACTGCAGGTGGATCTTGTGATAGAGCCCTGGGAGACTAGCAGACGGCTGATCTTTTATTCACATTTAGGCAGGTTGATTTTGGTTTAAGGTTTAAGGGCTAGACCTCAGATAAAATCAGTCATATTTGGCCTTTATGCTGGGATTGTCCAAGGTTTTGCTCTATGCAAAAAGTCTTTGTAACTGTGAGTGTTTTTGTGTGTGCGCTTCTGTGTTTGCTGGAGTTCAGATGTTGTCGATCAGAACCGAGAAACAGATGCAGTGTTTTGCCGTAGGCTCTGACCTGCCTCCAGTAAGGAGATGATATGCCACTCGGCATTCATATTCATAACACACACACTAACACATGTTGGTATTACAAGGGCATTGAGTTCTATTGATTTTATATTGACCCTCCAATACCATCTACAGCTTTACCATACCCTAAAACCTAACCCTCACAGATTCTTTTTATTTTTTATTATTTTATTCAAATTCATTATTTGGCCCATTAAACGGTTAGTTCACCAAAACATTTCAATTCTATCATCATTTACTTACCCTAATGCCATCTAAGATGTGTATGACTTTCTTTCTACTGCTGAACAGAAGCAAAGGTTTTAGAAGAATATCTCAGCTCTATTGGTCCATAAAATGCAAGTGAATGGTGATCAGGCCTTTGAAGCTCTAAAAAGCAGATACAGTGGTTTAATCAATGTCTTCTGAAGAGATCCAGTTGGTTTTGAGTGAGAACAGACCAATAAACTCTCAAAACAGAACAAACTATAACTCTCTTGGCACGATCATGATTTCAACTTGATTACATTTCCTAGTTCTTAACGCACATGTAGAGCACTAGATTGCACTATAGGAAGTGCTATCGAGCTTGAAGTCTTATTTTGAAATAGTTTTTGTCTTGTCCCCAAATACAGTCTTCTTTTGTTTGTGGATTAAAGGATTGCTTCACTTAGATCCAGCTCTCTCGCCTCATCTATACCAAAGTGTGACAGAAGAACTGTCCAACAAAAATTGATCTAGCGGCTGTCAGAATTCTCCTCCTTGAGCAAGGGGACCGTCCAGTTGAGGATCATGTCCATGAGTTTCTCCATCTGGCGAATTTAGTGCACTATGATGACCACTCTCTGGTGATTTACTTCTGGGTTGGTCTGAATAGTGCACTAATGGAACTAATGCCTCTGACTGATCCTCGCTGGACACTCTGTGAATATGTGGAGAAGGCTTTAGAACTTTGGAGTTCCCCTTACACTGTGGGTTTTGGTGGGAACCCCGGGCCAAAACCTTCATCCAAGCCTTCCACGGCTCCTTGCTCCAAGTCTTCCAAGGCTCCTTGCTCCAAGCCTTCCTCTGCTCCTTCCTCCAAGCCTGCCACAGTTAACGAGCCAGTGCCCATGTCTGCCATAGTTAATGAACCAGCACCCATGCCTGCCACGGTTTATGATCCAGCACCCGTTCCTGTAGCTTTGACCGTCCCAGAGACAGAGCCTGTAGCCCCAACTGTCCCGGAGCTAATAACCCTAGAATGGATTCCTGTGCCCTGATCACTGCTTTCCCCACTGGTTCCGTCCAGCCCCTCTACTCCACTGGGTCCGTCCAGCATCATGGACTCGCTGGTTCCGTCCAGCACCCTAGCCCTTCCTCCTCTGCTAGTTCCATCCAGTACCCTGGCCATTTCTCCTCTGCCAGCTCCACCCAGGACATTGTGTATAAATACCCTCCAGTTTAGTTCCATCGTTGTCAGGTCTTGTTCTTTGTTTGTTGTTGCACAGTTTATGTTACCTCATACAACTGTCATGTTTTGTTACCTTCATCATCATCTTCTGTGTATTCTCATCTTCTTTTGTTCGTGGATTAAAGGATTGCTGCACTTAGATCCAGCTCTCTCACCTCATCTATACCAAAATGTGACAGTACAGTGAAAAAGGAGTTATATTTTGGTCTGTTCTCACCCAAAACCAAATGGATCACTTCAGAAGACATTGATTTAACAACTGGAGTAATATGGATTATGTTTATGCTGACTTTATCTCCTTTTTGGTATTTCAAAGGCCTGATCGCCATTCACTTGCATTGTATGGACCTACATAGCTGAGATATTCTTCTAGAAATCTTTGTTTGTGTTTTGCAGAGGAAGGAATGTCATACACATCTGGGATGGCATGAGGGTAATTAAATTATGAGAGAATTTTCATTTTTGGGTGAACTATCCCTTTAAGCCATATAACATTTTGGGGACAGTCTGGAGGCCCTAAAAATTTAGGTGATTTTTGGTTTTTCCTCAGGAACGGAAAAAGATGCCTGTATCTTGTCTACCTTTCTCAGAAAACTCAGGTGGATCTCCTGTTAACTTGAATGAACTCACCAATATATTAAGGACAACTTTACAGCCTATAGGAGCAAGAAAACTATATTAATTTCAAGGCCATGATTTTTGCTCTTCCAGAGTTTCATAAAGTTGTTGGTGTGGAAGGTCATGCTTTGCTTTTACACGGATCTGTTGTCACATATTGTGCTCAGCGTTTTATAACTTTTTGGATTCAGTTACATCCACAGAAACACACAATGCACAAATCCACATTCACACATAAATATCACTCAAGTTTTCATACAAGACCGCATGCGCATGTGGTCAGCATGAGACAGAAGGTTTTGCCTCTTTATTTCATTATATGACCTTTCCAAATTGAGCAAATAAATCCACTGTATTTTTCAATAATTTAACCATTCATGCGTCCGAGAAGATGTCTTGAATGAGAATGAACGATGAAGAGATGGCTAAAAGTGTATTGGACAGAAGAGCTGAAAGGTTCTGCATGTTGGTGTCCCTGAGTTGAGAATATATTTATATTTTTTATAATTTTGACTGCATACCTCATGCAATCATGCATGAGCTCTAGCTTTATCTCGTCACAATTATTCACTAACAGCAATTACACCGATGGCCATCTGTTGAATAGAGCCGTCTGAAGCAGGGTTGTGAACCTGAGCTGCGGCGTGTAGACTTTCTCATGGTGTGTATTGGTTAGCGCTGTGCTCCTGTGAGGCAGGATCACCTTGTGTTTATATGGAGATGTAGGCGACGCTCGGCCATCACAATAGATGCTTTTCTGGTGGAGTGTGTGAGCCTGTGTATGCACGATTGAGCGTTTGGTGTGTGAAATTCTCTTTGCTGCTGTCATTTGTGTTGGCGTGTGTGCATGAGTGTGGGTGAGAGCGAGCGTGTGTGGAACATGTGGTGGTGTTCTCAGAGGAACAGTGGGGCCTTAATGAAGACTAGCCCTGGATGGCAGCTGGTAAAATCCAGCCGTAGAATAGGTGGCTCTCCGTGCCCCTTTATAAACGCACAAAGGAATGCTAATGAACCGCACTGCTGAGTGGGGACTGGGAACCAACCCACATGTCACATACACACACACACACACACACACACATACACACTCTGTCTTGAAGGCTTTTATCACCGTAACTTTCCACCATCTACAATACACATGGAGACGAGTCTTGCCAAATTGAAGATTTCCCTCAAGTGTGTGTTCATGTGCACATCAGTTAGAAGCAGTGCATTGCTACCTGTGTCTGGTAAGGGTTGCGCTCTGTGTGGTCATACATTAGCTGTCAGGTCTGGTGTGGTCTCTATAATGTTATAGTGTGTGGAGGAGTGGTTGGAGTTTGAGGACCCCTCTCCTGTAGAAACATAAAGCCCTTCATTGTAGAGCCCACCTGAGACCTGATCAAACAGACCCGCTCTCCCTGCATGGGCAATCATGCTTCATTTACAAATTATTCATGTTTTCATTAACCACTGTAATGCCATCAGAATGGTGCATTCTTAAAATATTAGACCAGCTTTTAATCCTTTGCAGTTGTTCAAGTGATCTTAACAAGTGGATTTCAACCATAATAAGGCGATTGCATTTTCTGTATCTTTCTTTTCTTTCTACTTTTCTCCCTCTCATCATATATGAATGATGGTTAGGCTGCAGAAAGTATCTTAATTTCATATTTGAACTCCATCTCTTCGTGGAATCCAAGGTCTCACAGGAGGGAGGGTGTGTGCTCTGCCAGTATTTACATATTTACTTGTATGTCCATGTGTATACAGTACATGTATGAAATGTTGTGCTTAGATAGGCCTATTTGATAGTTAAGTCATGGACCTTACTGGGCTGGTGTTGACAGACTCAGCACTGTTTTTATATCTTAGGGTTAACCAATCAAGATCTGTTTTGAAGTATTGAAATTTAAAGCTGTTTTAATACAAGTATTAAAATAAAGCAATAAGCCACAAGAGGTTGAGTGTTACAGTGGTTTTTACAGTGTTCTTGATCATAGCAAGAAGTGGAGTAATCCTAAACCCCTAAACGTCTAGGTTATGGATGTAACCTCCGTTCCCTGATGGAGGGAACAAGACGGTGTGTCGAAGAAGCAACACTTGGGGTCTCTCTTGAGCACCGAATATACCTCTGATCTATGAAAAAAGGCCAATGAGAAGTTGGCGGACAGAATTTGCATGTCCCGCCCCCGGACATATGGGTATAAAGGCGGGGAAATGCGTCTGTTTCATTCAGGATTCAACAGTGGCTCAGCTCAGCGACATGGCCGGGAGGACACAACGTCTCGTTCCCTCCATCAGGGAACGGAGGTTACATCCGTAACCTAGATGTTCCCTGTCTGTCACTCACTTCAACGTTGTGTCGAAGAAGCGACACTAGGGGTCCGATTTAAATCACGG
This sequence comes from Xyrauchen texanus, assembly GCF_025860055.1. Taxonomy (NCBI): domain Eukaryota; kingdom Metazoa; phylum Chordata; class Actinopteri; order Cypriniformes; family Catostomidae; genus Xyrauchen; species Xyrauchen texanus. The sequence continues at coordinate 15,736,992 of NC_068290.1, forward strand.
CATGCGCTGAGCCATGTACGTGTACTGCTGACACCGGAGCGGGCAGGTACTTGACGTGCCAAAACGACCAGCTGTATCAGACTGCACGTACCCTTCCCCAATGCCCCATAAAGTCATTAGAACCTTTATAGTTACCAATATAGTTATATTGGGTGCGATAGGCCAATGAAATGGCGTCCACCACCCAATGGGAGAGCCTCTGTTTGGAGACAGCGTTCCCTTTCCGCTGTCCACCGAAACAGACAAAGAGCTGCTCAGAGCATCTAAAGCTCTGCCTGCGGTTCAAGTAGGTATGCAAAGCACGTACCGGACACAGCAACGAAGGGGCTGGGTCTGCCTCCTCCCGGGGCAGCGCTTGCAGGTTCACTACCTGGTCTCAGAAGGGCAGGGTGGAACCTTGGGCACGTAGCCCAGCCGCGGTATTAGAATCACATGTGTGTCTGCCTGACTGAACTCCAGGCAAGTGTCGCTGACAGAGAATGCTTGCAGGTCCCCGACCCTCTTGATGGAGGCGAGCACGATCAGCAGGGCCGTTTTTAAGGAGAGGGCCCTGAGAACAACTGATTCTAGCGGCTCGAAGGGGGGTCTCTGATGGCTCGAGAGGACCAGGCTTGGCCGGGAGGGATTTAACCTCCGGGCACCTCTTAGGAACTTGATAATCAAGTCGTGCTTTCCCAAAGACTTGCCGTCTACTGCGTCGTGGTGGGCTGCGATAGCAGTTGGAGGGGAGGCTGTCCCCATCCACCCCTCCAACCTCTCCTGCAGAAATGAGAGCACTGACCTGACTGCACCCTTTTAAATGCAGTTAAAGACATCTATCTAGTGTGTGTTTACATACACCAACAATTAAAAATAGTGCTCAACAGTTTGAGCAACAAAACAACAGGAGACACATCAGCTGATGAAACATCTTCTCTTCAGAGTTGAAACTTGACACCGCGTCTTTTAAAAGCATGCCAGAGATATGACAACAATCAAAGACGTCTGTGTATTACATGTTTGAATACAAAAATAATTCAAAATTGTCCAGATGGGTCGGTCCCCTTTCATGTTCAGGAGTAGTTAGTCCATAGAATGTAGGCCTTTTGGCTATTGAAATCCATTTTTTAAATTTATTTCTGCTCAAATGAATGAAATGACTTGAATAAAGATTCGTACATTTTGCTGAAGGAGACTCAAAGATCCAAGTCAGTAAAATTATTCGATATTCCCATTACTAGTATCTGTCTCTGTATTCTGATAGAACCAGATGTGGCTTAAGCCGGACATGCGTCAAAACTAAATGAAATTCCCATTTTTAAATGTTACTCTTACATTTATCCATCCATCCATCCATCCATCGTCAACCGCTTATCCTGTGTACAGGGTCGCGGGGGGCTGGAGCCTATCCCAGCTAACATTGGGCGAAAGGCGGGGGACACCCTGGACAGGTCGCCAGTCCATCGCAGGGCCACACATAGACAGACATACACTCACACTCACATCACTCTTACATTTATAGTTTCTATTAATAAAAAATGCCTTGTATACCCTTTTCATAATACTAGCCTAATGATAATAATTATTAGAATTATCATTATTATTATACAACTATTTATTCTTTTTTTCTTACCAGATGTAGCTGAATTTGTAGGCTATATTAACTGTGTGTTTTCAACTTTGGTTTCACCTGGTATTTCTGATATTAATATCTGCATGAAACAGAATTTTCATTTGTGTGCATTTTCATCTGCATGTATAAGAACATTATTCTGAAGGCAGGAGGTGTCAAGCAAATTGTAAATTGTCAAGCACACATTTTGCAGAGATAATCAATACAGATACAAACATTAAAATAAATAAAAATAAAATCAATAAAGCCTACAAACAGGTGAAAGTCCCCTAAATCTATCAGGAATTTTTACAATAAGACACAATTATTTAGTTAAATAATAATAATAATAAAGTACCTTAAAAGAGGTAGCAAATTTTAAAGAAGAAGAAAAATAGACGAAGCATGTTTCAGTGTCTTTGTTTTCCATAAGGAGTAATGTGCATGGTCCTAATAGATGAATACTATATGGAGCATTTAAACCTTTATTGAGCACTTTTTAACCAGAGTTTTTACCAGATCATTTCCATAATCGCTAATGTGGACATAAATGTGTTCAACTTTAAATGACTGATAGACGGCTCCGATGTCAAATCATCACTTCAGGTCAGGAATTTAACATCATGCTCAGGCTATAAATAAATACATGGGAATCACATGTGGATAGTGTGATACATTAACATAGACATTTCAAGAATTGGAAAGTTGATATGATGTTGTATCTTAATGGTACACTTGATCAGATCCAGGCGCACACAATTTGAAATAAAATCATGCGCATTTTCTTTCATAAGGTTTTTTTCATAAGGCTTTACAAATATTGGCTACACAGATTCACACATTCTTTGTAATTTTGTATATGTTTGTAACAAGGTTCACGTTTGGGCAGATAAAGGAGGATGCGGGAGCCGGTTTCCACAGTCCACGTGAGTCACTTTTTACAAAACTGATTTCCAGCACACTCTCTCTCTCTCTCTCTCTCTCTCTCTCTCTCTCTCTCTCTCTCTCTCTCTGTGGACTGGACTGCTTTTATTCCACCCACCCCCCCTCACTGCGAACATAGAAACAGTAATTAGTAGCAATTCATCTCAGGTGGAACTCCTTACCGCTTTCTCTCTCTCCAGACGGGCGCTCAACCATGCCCTCACCTCCACAATGTTTATTTAAAATATAGCTTTATCCATGTGCCTCTTGGATTATCAGTCATACTAATATTTTTTATATTATTCGGGTGAATATAATTTACAAATCACTCCTTTTTGTTTTTATTAGCATTTTTTATACTGTCCCAACTTTTTCAGAATTGCAGTTGTAGTAGAATGACCAATTATATGTCAAAATATCAAGGAAACTTTGATTCCTCATGACTTGAACCCTTTAATATGATGGTTTCAACACTTCCAATGGGACATAAGATCAAACAAGCTCTTTGTTCTGGTTTACGTGTATCTCTCTACAAGCAAGATTCAGTTTGGTTTGTTTACTTGGAGTCATTGAATGGCTCATGCTTTTAGGTCTCACTTTAATTTCATGTGTTTGTGAATGCCTCGATGGCTTTATCCAAGCTGTTTCTCACCCATCCAGTACCAATATGGTCCATGTTCTCATCATTGTTGTTGATATGACTGACCAGAATTTCAAATATTTCCTTTTCAAATAACACAAACAACTACTTGTTTATATAAAGGTCAGCACCATATTAAATGACACTTGCAGAAACTCAGACATCATTGAGACTCACTTAAAATCATGGTTAACCTTCAATAAATGTCCTTTTTGTCAGCCACTCAAATAACAATCCAGAGCAGTAAATGGCCCAGACCAGGTCCAGAAGGATTTTAAGCTAACACTATGTAACCTGTGCACTGAATAAATATCAATTTTCTTTAAGTTTGCAAATGGAAAGGCATTCTGTAGCAGGAGCTTCATTTGATATGTTTAAAGAGTGGTTTGAGTATTACACATATTGGGACAAAATGCCTTGACTTAGCCAGCTGGAATCTGTCACCTAACATGGCATTTCTGAACCAGAAATAATGGGATGCCATTGTTGGAATCTGCGCCAGGTACTGAGCAGTCTTAGACCCAATAACAAATGCTACGCAAGATCGGTTTATGCAAAGTTATGTTGCAAAATGTATCAGACCGCAATTGCAGCACATGTATGCGTTGCATTTTTCAGCATTGCCACAATGGGCGCTATAGCAGACATTAGTGCGAACTGTCTGCTTTGATAGTGATTTTTCTCTTTTAAGTCAACTACTGTAATAGCAGAGCAACAGTGTAAAGAGAATATTGCTGTTGAGTTAAAGTCAATATATTTATAGCAACTTTGAGTACTGGGGTTTGTTACCGTCACAGTAATGAAGAAATTTTAATCATTTAACACATGCAATTACATAATTAGCCAATAGTGTAGCAGTAGTGCAATGTCGATACGGGTCAGGAACTTCAGTTAATGTTCAAATGAACCATCAGAATGGGGAAAAAATGTGATCCCAGTGATTTCGACCATGGCATGATTGTTGGTGCTAGACAGGCTGTTAGAAGGGCAGTTCTGCGGACGGAAACACCTTGTTGATGAAAGAGGTCAACGGAGAATGGCCAGATTGGTTTGAGCTGACAGAAAGGCTTGCAAAAGGTACCTATAGAAGTTACCCACCCAGAGAGAGGCTCAACTGGTTATGGCAAGTTCTTATAAAGTGAATCTCAAAGACAAAATAGTCTGACCCTAGTATTTCACTAATCTCAACCTCAGTTCAGGGCAGTTGTCAGGGTAACCCATTAAATGAAATCATGTTTATAAAATATCAAAGTGTTGCAGCTGTTTTCTTGAGCATGAAGAATTTCGTGGAGGAGCACTTTATGGAAGGAGCCGAAGGGGCTTATTCTCAGAGCTGAAAGTGAGACTTCAATCGTAATTACGGCAAGCACAAATCATAATCGGAAAGAGTCCTAGAGGCCCGTGTGGTGCCACTTCTTCCAATCAGCCAGGGTGACTTCAAGAATATCTCCATAATACTTCAAAACAAAAGTCTCATTACAGGTAATTATGGTTTGCCAGTCTCAGAGCAAAGCCTATTGACCCCCCACCCCACCCTTCTTCTTCCCCTCTCAGCACTTTCATCCCCCCATTCTGTACAAGAGGCCAAAAGGGTCTGGAGAAGAGAGGCTTTTACCTGAGCGTGGTACATCCGACATCATGGACACTGATGTTCCTCTTGCATTCATCTGAAGTGGCTCACTGTCCTGCAGCAATTACTGGCTATGAGATCAAAAATGAACCATCAGGGGGAATTGCGAGTCCTCTGACAGATAGTTACGTGCATGTGAATGGACTTGCCGACAGTACTTGGCCGTTGAGTGCACTGGCAGAGTGACTCACAGAGGAAATCTGTAAACTGACTGACAGCATGTGATAAATCTATGGCCAACTAACTGATCAAGCACTAAAAATGTCCTAACTTTTAAGGTCACATTGGAATCTCTGGAGGTAATAGAATTGAGCTATTCAGGCAGGGGTGTATATTTGGCTTGAGCATTGCAGCATTAATCATTTACATGTTTCCATTTTGATCATGGTATAAGTAATGGGGGGTTGTACTTGCTTGTTTTGACCCCCCCACCCCCCTCCCCTCCTCCCCTACGGAATCTACGCCCCTGTATTCAGGTATAATAAAATAGCTATATGTAATACATACATTATATTCTATATATAGTAGGGGTAGGGGATACAAATTTATATTTCAAAGAACTGATTTCTTTATCTCAGAATACAGTTTTGATATTCTCAAGTCAATAATTAATATTTTTTGTTACGTTCCTCACATTCACATTTTCTGGCAAAAAGGTTTCCTGCCATTTAGGACAAGTATGTTTAGCATTTGCTTCATGCACACTTTATTATTTATTTTTGACCAAACTCAAACCTCAAAACAAGCTAAAAATATAATCGCACAAATCACTGAATCCAATGCAGATTAAAGAGTATAAGAGATCGCAAAATATATCAGATTGGAATAACTATAATTAAACATGAAAAATCGCAATATTATCTCTTTGTCAACTAGATATCTATATCATATTGTGTTGCCAGGTCTCTGCTAATTCCCACCCCTTATATACAGTATAGTCTAGTATGTTTATTGTATTTCATATAGATAGTCTGCTGATAAGCTCCCCTGTCTGTGGTGTTCCACTCTTGAGCTGGTGCAACAGGCAGCCCTGTCATCTGCAGCCCATCTCACAATTGAGGCCAGCAGGGCTCGCTGTCATATTACTCCAAGACATGTGTAATCATTAGCCTCATGTCACAATCAGCTGTTTCCTCTGCCACAATTAAGATAAACAACAGCAAATGGGACAGAAAAAAATATAAGAAGTGTGTGAGTGAAAAATGAGAGCTTTGAAAATTGAAGACTTGTTTAAGAGGAAGTGGATTTGAGGCAATTGAGTTGACATTCAATTTTAAATGCAACACATGCGTCTGCTGATACTAAGAAGAGGTGGCCATTTTTGTAGAAATGTCATGTGTATGTCCAAGCAGACTGGACATATACCTAACCATTATATATAAACTCTTATCATTATACTGTTTTCAGCATTGCATGGGATAATCCTCAGTGCTCAATGAGTGCATTTATATGCATGCCAGTATGTTGATAATTCCCCAAATTGATAAGTCTTCAAAATATGCAATAATTAATTTTACATTCTGTTCTTTTGATGTGAAAACAAAAACAGGCATGCGCATGCACAGAATGGATAAACCATTAAGAACAGCTGTATAGGTGTTTACATGCTAAACGAAATCAGGGTACTGTGTGCGGAGTGCTTTTGCTTAAACCTAAACCTTTATGACGTTACCTCGATAAAGGAAAACCGTTTAAGGCATTTACATGACCACACACATTGTTGGCATATTAAAGGGTTAGATCACTCAAAGATTAAAATTCTCTCACCATTTACTCACACTCATGCCATCCCAGATGTGTATGACTTTTTCTTTTTTTAAAGAACATCTCAGCTCTGTAGGTCTATACAATGCAAGTGAATGGTGATCACTGATCAGGCCTTTTGAGGCTCCAAAAAGGAGACAAAGTCAGACTCCAGAGGTTTAATCAATGTCTTCTGAAGTGATCCAGTTGATTTTGGGTAAGAACAGACCAAAATATAACTCAGTTTTCACTGTACATCAGTAGCGGCTCCTGACCACAGAAATAGGTCTAGAAATAGGCAGATTTTGTAATGAGTGCTTTTTGGAGCTTCAAAGGCCTGATCACCATTGACTTACAACCCCAATTCCAAAAAAGTTGGGACAGTGTTAAAAAAGCTAATAAAAACAAAAAGGAGTGATTTATAAATTATATTCACCCTTTGCTATATTGAAAGCACTACAACTACACATTACATGATGTTTTTCCTTGTGAATTTCCTCGTTTTTTGAAAATGTACAGTAATTTAAAATCAGATGATTGCAACACTCTGCAAAGAAGTTGGGACAGTTGAGTGTTTACCACTGTGAAACATCACTGTTTCTTCTAATAACACGTATTCAGCATTTGGGCACTGAAGGCACAAGTTTGTTAAGTGTAGAAAGTGACATTTTCCCCAGTCATCCATGATGTATGTCTTAAGCTGCACAATTGTACCATATGGTATGCTTCATAATGAGCCACACATTCTCAATTGGAGACAGGTCAGGACTGAAGGCAGGCCACAGCAATGTACTTTAAATCTGAGCAATATGTGGTTTGAAGTTGTCCTGCTGGAAAAATGCAGGGACGTCCCTGGAAACAGTGCTGGATGGCAGTATATGTTGCTCCAAAATTTGTACATATCTGTCTGCGTTCATGGTGTTCTCACAGATGTGCGAGTTACCCATGCCATGGCACTGATATACCCCTGGCCCATAGAGACACTGGCTATTGGACCTGACGCTAATAATAGCTTGGATGGCCCTTTTCCTCTTTGGCCCGGATAACACGACGGCTTTGCTTTTCAAAAACCTTTTGAAATGTGGACATTTCGGACAAAAAAACACAGTTCCACCGTATTACTTTCCATCTAAGATGAGATCGAGCCCAGAGAAGTCGGCAGTGCTTCTGGACTGTGTTGATGTAGGGCTTCAGCTTTGCATAATAAAGTCTTAACTTGCATCTGTGGATGCAGCGGCGAGTGGTGTTGACCATCAAATGTTTATTAAAGTTATCCTAAGAGCATGTTCATGATATCCATTACAGATGAATGCCATTTTTAAGACAGTGACGTCTGAGGGATCAGAGAATTATCAGAAATGGTTTTCGTTGCCCTTTACACACCGAGATTTTACCAAATTCAAATTCCAAATTCCTTGAATCTTTTAACTATATTTTGCACTGTAGAGGGTGAAATGCCCCAAATCCTTCCAATTTGTCTTTGGGGAACATTGATCTCAAAGTGCTGGATTATTTGCTGAAGCATCTGATGGCAAATTGACATGTCTCGATTGATCCTTGCTCTTGAGGGACTAGGCTGTTTTTGGAGGCTCTCTATATACTATAACACGATTGTCTCACCTGTTTAACATCTCCTGTTTCACATTACCTTGTTATTTTAACTCATCAAATTGTTATTAGTCTTAAATTAGCCCAACTCAACTTATTTGGAGCTTGTTGCAATCATCTGATTCAAAATTACTGTACGTTTTCAAAAAAAAATATGAAATTCACAAGGAAAAACATCATATAAATAGTAGTTGTAATGCTTTCAATATGGCAAATGGTGAATATAATTTACAAATCACTCCTTTTTGTTTTTATTAGCATTTTTCATACTGTTCCAACTTTTTTGGAATTGGGGTTGTATATTGTGAGGGTCTACAGAACTGAGATATTATTTTAAAAATATTTGTTTGTGTCCTGCTGAAGAAAGAAATTAATACACATCCGGGATGGCATGAGGGTGAGTAAATGATGAGAGAATTACATTTTTTGAGTGAACTACACTTTAAGCATAACCAGTGTAAGATTGTGTATCTAAACAATCTCAGTGGTACTTGCTCTATCTTTGTGGCTTATAGATGTTTCAAATACAAGTGCACTATATGTTCTAGTTAGTCACAGTGCTAGACTGCTTTCAGCATACAAACTCAGATAAGATTTAACACATCTATACTGATATTTTTTAGTTAATGGCTACAGTGAGATTTTTTCATTATCTAACCATCCATATAAAGAGCGATGCAGTCTCGTCTCTCTAATGTACTTCCATCACAGTTGCCCAAAACCAATCAGATTGTTTTCCACTTACTGTGTGAGATAATTTGTTTCCAGACATCAATGCCAAAAGTTTAACCGCAAAAAACTTCTCTACCCTCATCACAACATGTGTCCAAACCTTGTTAATAATGTTTCTTGAAACAAAAAGCATAAGCTTGAAACATCAAATTAAATTTTACCATCGCATACAGCCTTGAACAAGTTTTAAATGTGTTTTCCAACACTCTTTTTTTCAACAATCATTTTTGTGAGCCATTGAATAAGTGTCATTTCACTTGTCATAACTTACAAGTGTTTTCATTTGTAAAGTATGCAAGAATGAAGCACATTCATATTTGTTTACAAAACATTTTAGCTGCATATTTGCACTCTTTTCTTGTTAATATATTAGCAAAAGCATAATGAAGAATAAAATTCTAATTAAAGTTTGCCTTTGTGGTTGACAAAAAGTAAGGTGAGATGTTTGGTCTGACTGCCTGAAATGACTGCAGTCTTTTGTGATCAAATGTCCTTGAAGCACAAAGAAAGATCTTGAAACAATCTGAGAAGGGTGTTTGTCATTGTTGTTTTTCTGAAAGGCGCTGGCATCAACTTTGTACTTTTAGTAATTAGTTATTGCACCATCTGAAAATATTAGACTTTTTTTTGGTTTACTGCCACTACTGTTTAATATAGAGTAGATATTGTCACAAAGTAGGTCATTTTTTTAAGCATTTAATGATGTTAACCTACTCCTTAACCTGAAAAGAAGTGTTATGTGCACCATAGTTCTAAAGCTATATATTTTCTATACAGCGGGCTGCATGTTCTGTTGATTCCCAGCCATGTGAAGCCTTTGGCTCACACACCGCAACTTATTTCCTGAAAATTCTACAGACATATTTTTCTATTGATTGTATTAGTTTTATGTGTTATCCTGGTTATCCTATTATGATGGGGTTTTTCTCCACTATTGTACAATGGGCGGGTGTATCATTCATAGAGCAGCTCTTTTCTTCGTTTTGTGAAAAGAGGGCTGTCTTCAAATTACTTTCTCTGAAGTTAAAAGGCTTTGCGGCTAATTATACTATTATTCTCCACTAATAGATGACCAGTAATTGCAACTAATAAGTTATTACTCACCTATACACATATTCTAATAGCATGTATTTAGGGAACAATTTCTTCAATAGAATGAGACAGAGAGAAAGGGAGAGGAAAAGAGTCTATTCACTGGTTAGAAAAGAGGTGTAAAAAAGCCCTATTACAAAAGGTGCTTAAAAGGCTACCTGTAGCATGTTCTTTTTCCCTCGGATTAATATGTAATCTCATTCACAGACACTGAAACGCAGGCATCTTCTTCATCTTAAGAACAGACTCTGGGGCTTTGTTTGCTCTTCTCACTTGAGAAGGCTGTGAGGAATTAAATGAGTGTATTTGTAATGACAGTGGCTGTGAGCCGCCTAATACCCAATCGGAAGCCCAACAACGAGTGTTTGTGCGTGGTTAGGTGTGCTTGTATGTATGGGAATATGCTTTGTCAGGTTGCCTTCTTTACCCTGTCACAAAACTGCTGTTTTAAACAGACAGCTATAGACAACCATATCAGCCACAAAAGTAGAGGTGATGTGGATGTATCAGCTACATGGCCTTGTACTGGGAAGTTGCGTTGGGCTTGAGACATTTTATTGGAAAATGGTTGAAAAGGTCTTTCTATTGTTCTTTCACAATGTTGTCAGAATGCTTTGATCAGGTATGAAAGAAAAGACTTGTTAATAACCTGCTTACAAAATTTAAAAAGAATCAGACTTCAATTGCTTGTAAGTGCAGCAATTCTGACCTACTTGCAAAGTTTGATAAGAATCAGGCTTCAATTCCATGTTAAAGCAGTCCCGACCTACATACAAAATTTTAAAAAGAATCAGGCCTCAGTTTCATGTCAGTGTTGCGATTTCAACATACTTGCAAAAATGTAAAAGAATCAGGCTTAAATTTCATGTTAGTGCTGCAATTCCAATCTACTTTCAAAATATGCAAATAATTAGGCTCCAATTATGTGTTAGTAAAGCAGTTTCGACCTACATGCCAAATTTTAAAAGAATCAGGCTTCAGATACCTTTTGGTGCTGCAATTCCGATTTATGCATGCAAAATGTTAAAAGAATTTGGTTTCAATTTCATGTTAGTGAAGCAATTCAAACCTACTTGCAAAATTTGAAAAGAATCAGGCTTCAAATCCCATTTAGTTTGACAATTCCGACCAACGTGCTAATTTAGGGGCAGTGGTGGCTCAGCGGGTGGCAGTGGTGGCTCAGTGGTTAAGGCCAGAAGGTCCCCTCTGACCAGAAGGTCGGGGGTTCAAGCCCCAGCACCGCCAAGATGCCACTGTTGGGCCCTTGACCCTGGCCCTTGACCCTATCTGCTCCAGGGGCCCTGTATCATGGCTGACCCTGCACTCTGACCCCAGCTTAGCTGTATATACAACTAAATATTACACTGTATATATCAGGCTTCCATTCATTAGTGCATCAATTTCAACCTACATGCAACATTTTTAAAGAATCAGGCTTCAATTCTTCACTACTCCAGCAATTCCGACCTACATGCACATTTTTGAAAAAGATTCAGGCTTCAGTTCTTTATTAGTGCAGTAAATCCATCCTACATTCAAAACTTGAAAAGATTCAGACTTAATTTCCTTGTTATGCTGCAGTTCCAACCTACTTGCACAATTTTAACAGAATCAGGCTTCAATTCCTTGTTATTGCAGCAATTAAGATCTACAGGTGAAACTCGAAAAATTAGAATATCGTGCAAAAGTTCATTAATTTCAGTAATTCAACTTAAAAGGTGAAACTAATATATTATATAGACTCATTACAAGCAAAGTAAGATATTTCAAGCCTTTATTTGATATAATTTTGATGATTATGGCTTACAGCTTATGAAAACCCCAAATTCAGAATCTCAGAAAATTAGAATATTATCAATAAAAAAAAAGGATTTTAAATACAGAAATGTCGGCCCTCTGAAAATTATAATCATGCATATGTACTCAGTACTTGGTTTGGGCCCCTTTTGCATTAATTACTGCCTCAATGCGGCGTGGCATGGATGCTATCAGCCTGTGGCACTGCTGAGGTGTTGTGGAAGACCAAGATGCTTCAATAGCGGCCTTCAGCTCTTCTGCATTGTTTGGTCTCATGTCTCTCATCTTTCTCTTGGCAATGCCCCATAGATTCTCTATGGGGTTCAGGTCAGGCGAGTTTGCTGGCCAATCAAGCACAGTAATACCATGGTCATTGAACCAGGTTTTGGTACTTTTGGCAGTGTGGGCAGGTGCCAAGTCCTGCTGGAAAATGAAGTCAGCATCTCCATAAAGCTTGTCTGCTGAAGGAAGCATGAAGTGCTCTAAAATGTCCCGGTAGATGGCTGCGTTGTCTCTGGACTTAATAAAGCACAGTGGACCAACACCAGCCGATGACACAGACTGTGGAAACTTCACACTGGACTTCAAGCATCTTGGATTGTGTGCCTCTCCATTCTTCCTCCAGACTCTGGGACCTTGGTTTCCAAATGAGATGCAAAATTTGCTCTCATCAGAAAAGAGGACTTTGGACCACTGAGCAACAGACCAGTTCTTTTTTTCTTTAGCCCAGGTAAGACGTTTGACATTTGAAGCCCATGTCCAGGACCCGTCTGTGTGTGGTGGCTCTTGATGCAGTAACTCCAGCCTCAGTCCACTCCTTGTGAAGCTCCCCCACACATTTGAATGGCCTTTTCCTGACAATCCTCTCCAGGCTTCGGTCATCCCTGCTGCTTGTGCACTTTTTTCTTCCACACTTTTCCCTTCCACTTAACTTTCTATTAATGTGCTTTGATACAGCACTTTGAGAACATCCAACTTCTTTTGCAATTACCTTTTGAGGCTTTCCCTCCTTGTGGAGGGTGTCAATGATGGTTTTCTGCACAACTGTCAGGTCAGCAGTCTTCCCTATGATTGTGAATTCAACTGAACCAGACTGAGAGACCATTTAAAGGCTCAGGAACCCTTTGCAGGTGTTTAGCTGATTAGAGTGTGACACTTTGAGCCTACAATACTGAACCTTTTCACAATATTCTAATTTTCTGAGATTCTGAATTTGGGGTTTTCATAAGCTGTAAGCCATAATCATCAAAATTATATCAAATAAAGGCTTGAAATATCTTACTTTGCTTGTAATGAGTCTATATAATATATTAGTTTCACATTTTAAGTTGAATTACTGAAATTAATGAACTTTTGCACGATATTCTAATTTTTCGAGTTTCACCTGTATATAAAAAATTTAAAATAATCAGGTTTTAATTTGTTTTTGTGCAGCAATTTCAGTACAATTTTATTGGATTCTGCAACTGCAGGAACTTCTAAACACTAAAATACTGTTGTCTAGGAAGGTCTGCTTGCTAATTCATCCTCCTGATCAGCACCCACATCTAGAGTCAGAGGATTTCAAAGGCGGTGAGACCAAAGGACCATTGGCCTTTTCAAAGCAGCAATAACAAACCCAGCACCAGACATCCAATAAAGAAACTTCCACTTGATTTAAAGGTAATTAATAGTTTTTGTCAGCTTGCCTGGTTTCTTTGGAGTGGCAGGTTCGAGCACGCCCCCCTCCGCACTGTAATGGAGTTGACTGGTTAACTTTGTGTTTGCGGCCTGTGTGCTGCTGCCCGGGTGAGTGTGCTCAAGCACAGCCTGACATTCTGCTTAGATCTGTGTGAATGGTCCTGTCTCATACCCCACTGCACTCCAATAGACCTCTCTGTCTCGCACTGTCTATCTCTCTTCATTTCAGTTTTATTTTTCTATTTTATTCCCTCTTTTGGGATTCAGTCTATTTCTAATGTTTTCTTGTGTAAGAGCCCGCATAACTGCATTTCAAACTAGCATAGACAAGAAAATATTCATGAGATAAAATATTTTAATAGCCTTGAAATAACATTGTATCGCCAAACTGAATAAAGATCTAAATTACAGGAATAGTTCACTTAAAAATGACAATTTTGACATAATTTACTCTGTCTATCTCTTATTTCTTATGCAGAACACAAGAGGAGATTGAATAAGGAAAATTAATATTGCAGCCCTTTTTTAAATTAATCTTTTAAATACTTTGATAGTGGATACTGCCTCCCTTTAAAGCTTAAAAAGGACTCATGAATCATGAAAAAGGTATCATGAAAGTAGTCACATGCAGCTCGTAAATCATTTTCCAAGTCTTCAAAAAGCATACGATGAGAAACAACCAAATATTTTATAATTTTCAGCAAAAATCTTGACATTCATTTTGAGTTCAAGTACTATTATTGAAGCTCGTTCACAGTGGCTTATGTGTTCACATGAGAACTTGCATTGTTTAGTGCTAAAATCAACTCAAGTTAATGAACATGAGCCACAGTGGATAAGCTTCTCTAATGCTTACTAATAAATGTGCAGCAGGCTTCAAGATTTTTCAGTTTTGCAATTTTTTAATTTTCTCAGTTTAACATTTTTGATTGTGTCTTTCCATTTTTGGGGGATTCCCCCATTTCATTTAGCCTCAGTTTTTCACATGGTGGTAGTAAACTAATAGTCAAGAATGTTGGTTGCTGACACAAAGGTTGATCATTTGAACCTGTGCAGAGTGACCCAAGTGAGTCACTTGGGTTGCAGTCTGGTTATCACTAGCTGTTTCCATTAAAGTTGCAAATGTATTTTATGCGGAAAAACCATAAGATCGCAAAAACAATGTGAAAAGCCACATTTCAATACCATTTGTTCAAAAAACAAAATCAACATTTCCGGAGAAATTGTAGGCACTGTGAGTGTTTTATTAATAAAATAGTCATGGTTTAGAGCACACAGATAAAACACAATGTGTGTCCATTCCTTCTTCCTTATGTCTTTGCTGTGCAGATCTATAATATATAAAAAACAAATTTCAATATAATTTCTCTTCGGCAATGTTCAAGTAAGTATTCGACTTATTTATTCTGCAAACTCTATGCAGGCTTTGAATTTTCAGGACATCGTTATTTCAGGATGACCAGAGCAACATTTCAGATGCATTAATTGGTCCTCTGGTTAGTTCAGTTATGAATGGTTTATTCAGTCATATTACTTTTTTGATGAGCATCTTGTATTACTAATGAGTTTATTTAGTATGTGTTTCCATCATAGTCATACTTATCATATAAAACATTTATCCACCTCAATTTTTTATGCGCATTTTGGAGATTTTATTTGCATCTTTTTGTTTACATCCAACAATTTTTATGCGATATCCCAAATGCATACAAAAACACTTTGATGGAAACATAGCTACTGTGCCATTAAGCTAAGCCCTCACATTAGGTTGTTCAATGGGGACTACCAATGCAAATACTGTACTGTAAGGAACTCATGTAATTCATGAGTTATTTCATGTATTGTATATAATGCTGCCAAATTTCAAATCTAAAATTATAGGCTCCTTTTCGTGCAGCACATTTGCCATCGGTCACTTTTCTAAGCTAACTGCAATGATAGTTGGAATGGGGGTGCCGTAATTGCTGGTACATTAGCATTAGGTTCTCCTGCCTGTTTAGTAGGCTGAAGATAATGAGAAATCAATGGAACACATTTAGCCCAGATTTAACAGTACTTGGACAGAAAGTCTGGCCACAAGTAAACAAATTTCCATTAATCACTCTGTTCCCTCTGCCTCTGGCTTAGTGAGGAACATGGACATAGCTGAAACAGGTTCCACTTTAAGCTGTTGATTAGGATTAGGTTTTAGATGAGGATTCGAGACTTGGATTTGCTGTACATCTTTGGAAATGTCCATCTGAAGAGTCATTGAGCGTTCATGTGCAAATCAGACTATAGGATGGTGTTTAAAATGGATTTTGTCATGGTGTATGAGGTATTCTTTTAAGTAGCGGAGAACCACACTGTCAGTTGCAATTAGTTGCTCAAATTAAGGCCAACCTTTGACCCACCCATCAGTAATTTAACCCAAACCTGGTACTTTCACAAGAACACATGAATGTAATCTACGCACATCAGTGTTTTTCTGTATTTGTCTATATTTGTTTTTCGACTTAAGCATTATGTGGGTGTTTCCTACCTGTGTTGGTGCCTCATATTATGTAAACTACAACAGAAAGTCTGCCTTGAGACAATGCATGCATAAACAGCCTTGCAGATATAGCATCTAGCTGTGCATCCCTCCCATTTATCTATATACATTACCCTTTGGCTTCACAATACCTGCTAGGGGGTTTCATTTTTATGGGTGAGAAGCCCTCTTATTGTGGCCCACATCAAACAGGGGTGCAGGGGGAAGAGCCCAAAGCCTGACCTCATTTGCAGCTGAATGAGAGAGCTGGTTTGTGAGAGAGAGCTGTGATTAGCCAGTGGCGGGCCGTGCATTTAAAGTCTAGGCCTTCAGTGTGATACATGTAAGAAAACACAGTTTCACAATGAATAAGACACCCTATGCCATTGGGCATCATACATTAGGTTGCAATATGCAATAATATTATGTAGTAATACCAATATACATTTTAAAACACATACATGCAGGAAAGCCAGAACTTGAAACGACACTTAATGCTCAAGCAAATCTAATTTTAACTGCAGTACGACTGTTTTGTGAAATGAACCTCTCCTGAACAGACATTCAAAATTCTCATTTTTCATATGAATCTACCAATGAGGTCTGGAAAATACCTGAAAAAATCTATCTAATAATATTTGCGATTTAAATGTTGCTTGCAATACATTTTGTTTTGTTAGGGTACCCGGTTATGCTGCGTTCCATTCAAGTTGGATGTGGGATATTCCTACTTGATATCTCTGACCTTAAATGCATTCCATTTCCCGATATTCAGAAGATGACGTTTAAGGAAACAAAACTGCAATGCGCCCATTAGCTTAGCAGGGGTTTGACTCTCATTAGAGATGTCTACTAGCAACCCAACTGATAAACAATGCTGTAGTGCTAGCATTTGTGCTTCAGGTGTACGATTATCAAAAGAGATTGTCATGTTTTATACATCTGTTTCTGCCGGCGTTTGTTAAACAAGCTTTAATATCATGTAATTTGGAAACAAACTAATTTATTGATATTACTTAAAGTGAATGTTTATCACTTACTTGTATATCTCCCTTAGTATCGACATGTTTGTGTGACATCAAGCCCCTGCATCTCGGCGAAATCTGAGTTGAGCATTTCTGCACGAGTGTACAAGTTGTAATTCTGATTTAAAGATGCATTCCATTGCACTTTTCCTAGTAGGAAGTTGTAAGATCCGACTTTCCGAGTTGAATAGAACGCAGCACTACTTTTCCAAACTTGATCCGACACTGAATTCTCAAGCAGCCTAATTTACACTTAGAAAACTCCTGATGTTGCTATAACAATGCAAAAAGCACTTACCAATTTACTTGAAGTGAAAATCAGTCCTCTTTCCTGTTTAATAAACAATAAATATATTAAATATATATATCTAATAAATTAAACAATCGCACGGTCATGCAGAACATCTTGTGTTTTTAAATCCATAAGGATCTCTTTCTCAACGGCCAGCAGTGATGACAGCCGACTCCTCAGCAAGATCTTGCGCAAATTACGTACATCACATAAAGTGTGATTGCATCACTCAAGGCCAGCTAGAAGGCCTTGACCGGGACATATCCTAAAAATCACACCGACCAAAAACAAATAAATCAATCTGATTGGCTGATGAATCAGACAAAAAAAAAAAAGAAAAAAATATGTTTTTCTCTATTTGTTTGTAGATTAATTAAGAGTGGAAAGCGATTAAAAATACATAGGCAAAAAGGTGATTGAGAATAAAAGGATGAAAAATATTTATTTATTTATTTGGCATGTTAGGCCAGCAGAGAAGGCTTTGCTGGCCCTGAGAATTCGCCACTGTGATTAGCTTGTGTTTGTTTGTGTGGCCCAGAGAATGGAGGAGAGGATATCAACAGAACACAGCTGGTGTAAACCGCACCCTCAATTGCAGGTACTGTGGTCTCATGACCACAAATGAGGTTGTGATTGGGATACCAAATGGTGGATTTAGAGGCCATGTTTGAATTATTTCGGATCAGTACTGCACCTAAAATACAATGTCTAGGCTGATTTCAGTTAGGGATGTTCATAAATAATTGACTAATCGAGTAATTATTCAGCATAAACTATTAAATCAACTATTAAAAATCCTTTTCAAATATCACAAATTTATGTTCCTTAGTGTGTTGGCCTGCCGTAGGAAACCCTGAATTATACTATACTTTCACTCTGAATCTCTCAACAAATCTCGCCGTTACAATTGAGTCAGTTATGCATGATTGAGAATTGCAATGAAAAGTAATGAGAATTTAAATAATGCATATTTTTTCCAAAAGACATGTAAAGTTTGTTGTTAGCTTATTTTGAAGACATTCTTGGTAACGTTTGAGAATAAAACAAAATGTAAATTTCACTTACGTGTCATTCCTGTTATTTTTTATTTGCATTTTAAATTACAAGTAATCGATTACTTGGTTTTTTTTGGTGGGTTAGAGTACTCAACTACAAAATACTTGATAATGCCCATCCTTCATTTCAAATCAGTATTGTAATGAGAAGAGAACTGAGCAGCTCTGCATAAAGCAAAACTTGCTATGATGATATAATGTAGTATTGTTCTCAATGAACATGTCATGACTGATATATCAAGCAATGAAGTCTGTATTATGACACCACAACTGTTGTATTTAATTTATTAACCAAATCATTTAGAAAGTTTTGCAGTTGAGTTATAGGAACTCTATTGAGGACCTCCATCACAAAACTGAAAAACTATGGCTGATGACATCTCCATCTAACATTGCCACAATTCCTAAATTAGGTTCCCTCAAGACGAACCAGACATAGATTTGTTTTCCAGTTGTTATCAAATTGTGACATTGCTATTGGATTCTAAAATATTATCCGCTATGCAGTTCTATTGCTGTGATGCTAATGGAGTAATATACACTTGGTCATTACTTGCATTTATTTGAGATGGTTTGTGACTTATACCAAACAAGTTCAGGCCACATCCGTGAACTTTACTCCTCCCAAACGAAACTATCCCAGCATACAGACGTTTGAGAGCCACACAATCCACAAGTGAACCGTTTAAGCAATTGTAGCCGTCTTTATTTTTAGAGAGATATTTTTATGAGCCACATCAAGTGCAGAATAATTCTGTTTCCATTAGCATCATCACAGAAGATATACTAACATATACTTTTTACATTTTCGGATTTGGAATGCTGAATTAAATTATAGCAGAAGTAAACTGTTTTTGCATTCCCATTTGCTCCAACAGCAAAAGAAAAAATCCACTATTACGTTTCCACGACTTTCCAAAAGAGGAAAAAAATAGAGAGGAATGGATTAGAAGTGACACGAGAGAAAGAAGCCAATTTACTATCACTCCAACGGCAGCTGTATTTGAAACCTCATCTTAGCAGTGTAAATTTTTTTTTAAAATTATTTTATTTTTTTATGAATGCTATGGTTATATAATTGAAAGGATTATGTTATAAATTTACAAACATTTTATAAAAAAAAATAGAACTAGATAATAACTAATGACTATATTGAATTTGCTAACATACATTGTTAGATTTATTCTGCTAGATTTATTAAGGTGGAAATGCATCATCACTTTCAGTGAAAATCCATAGCGTGGGAATAGTAGAAAGGATTTATATCCATTTTGAGGTGTGAATAGAATAGACATATCCAGTTGTATAGTAATCCGATCAATCAACATGCATTAAGTGACTAAACTGGACCTCAGTAAATAGTGTTGCATCGGAGCAGAAGCTGGATCTCTATTAGTTTGAATGGGGAGTTAAGGGTCGGTGACCTTGAAGGACAAGGTCTATGGGTTACTGGCCACTACCACTGAAACACAATGAGCCGTGGTTAATGTAGTAGTACAAAACATCCAGAAGAAGAGAGGTATTTTAGAGTCTCTCTCTGTGAGTGTGTGTGTGTGTGTGTGTGTGTGTGTGTGTGTGTGTGTGTGTGTGTGTGTGTGTGTGTGTGTGAGCGTGTATTTATCACTTCGTGGGGACCAAATGTCCCCATAAGGATAGTAAAACCCGAAATTTTCCGAAACCCGAGGAAAACAGCTTATAAATCATACTAAATTATGTTTTTTGAAAATGTAAAAATGCAGAAAGTTTTCTGTGAGGGTTAGGTTTAGGGGTAGGGTTAGGTTTAGGGGATAGAATATAAAGTTTGTACAGTATAAAAACCATTATGTCTATGGAAAGTCCCCATAAAACATGGAAACACAACATGTGTGTGTGTGTGTGTGTGTGTGTGTGTGTGTGTGTGTGTGTGTGTGTGTGTGTGTGGATGTGGGTGCGTGAGTGCGTGCGTGCGCGTGTGTGTTATGTGTTGTGTGTGTGTGTGTGTGTGTCAGGCTACATGAAAGCCTTCATGTCCTTGTCCTTCACTTGCATGTTGTGACCAGCTGTGCGTGTGTTCTACCTGTGTTTCCTCTCTGGTTTACCTGCTCCAGGAGACAGAGTGCTGTCACATCCACTCGTAGTAAAAAACACACAGCACAAACAATACCCTCGGCTTCAAGGGAGATTTCAGAGGAGAGGAAGATTTGTCCTGAAATTCTGACATGGCTCATTTTTTCCCTACTATTCAGGTTGATATATAGTACCATTAAAAATCTTTATTCAGTCTACATTTAGTCTTTAATGCAGGAGAGGTTGAAATTAATTTGACAAGAGAGATGTGTGTTCAGTTTCTCTTAGGCTATGTTCAGACTGCAGGCAAATCAGATTTTTTTCTCAAATCATATCTTTTCAGGCAGACTGTCCGCACTATTAATTGCAAGTGATCAAATCAGATCTGCGCATTCAGACATAGCCAACCTATCTGCATGTGTTGCTTTGGTAACGACATAGGCGTACTCGCGTGACGATGCTTTCAAAACAGATGCGGGAAAAATGCATCATCAGGTGCATCATCTCGCTCTACAAATAAGCACCCTTTCCAGTCGTGGTGCAGAACTCCTCCGTCGCACAAGAAAAACTCAGCGATGGAGGAGACTGGTAAATATTGTGTTGTTCCGTGCTGCAGTGACCGATTTTTAACGTCATCGTAGTGTCGCGTTAAGAGTGATGCAAAAGACCATTTGAAATCCGATTTGAGCAGCCAGAGCGTCCGGACTGTGACACATCTGAAAAAATCTGATTTAAATCGCATTTGAAACCACCTCCTGATGTGGTTGAATCATATACAGATTTCATGTGTTTTTTTGCTGTCCAGACTATCAAAACTCATCTGAATACAATCTGGATATGTAAAAAATCATATTTTTAGTGGCAGTCTGAACATAGCTTTCAAGGCATTACTGTAAAAGAGCACTAGATACTGATAGCGATAGCATGCATTATACACCTGTCTGGTTTTGAAAAACTTTAGTGAGTGTTGTCAAAGAAAAGTAGGGGAGTCATTCTCAGTGCGTCAAACACAGAAATTTGGACATACTTGATTGTCACTATTTTTAAGGAATCACTGCCTAATCCTAACCAATAGTCTCATAAAACGCTAATGTGAGGTGAAAAACAGATGAGGTTTTGAAGGTGAATGTTCTATCTGGTTATAAATCAACAAAATTTACCTCCCTACCCTAAACCTTAAACCTAAACTTAACCAATTTCACCTCACGTGTCAACTCGTGGTCTACAGGGCTCATACCCCAGTCTTTTACGCAAGTGCAAAGTGAATTTTGAAGCTGTATTGAAATATATACTCTTTTTTTTTTTTTTTTAAATGCACAGCGGTTTCAAAGGCATTTTTGAGGTATGTCTGTGTGTAATTTATGTTGTAGAACAAAACATCCATGTTTTGTCAAGTACTGATCACAGACCTTATTTTACTCAAAAGTTCAAAAGCCTCATTATAAAAACCCATTGGAAAATCCTTAGGGAACCAGTGGTGAAGTCCTTCCAAAAAAAGTGGTTTACTATTGCCCAGTCCCTGTTTTTCTGCTACTATAGACTGTACTTAACGGTTACTGTCGACTGCATAATCTGCATATAGAGAGCTGCGGAACTGCAGCTCTTTACATATCGTAAATGGGTCATTCTTGCAATTCAGTGACATTCCGGCTTTGAAACTTTTTAAAAATAAAACATACTTTTACAAGTTTCTTCATGTTTCATCATTACAGGGACATATTAAAGATTGTACTAGTCATACTGGTCAAGCTAAATTACTAAATAATTCAGATGTCCATCCAGTTAAATTTGCAGCATCAGGGTGGACAATAACAGGGTGGATATTCAGTGGATAAATAAGACACTACATGGTCTGTGATTGATATCTAGGAAACATATTTGTAAACTAATATTTATGATTTTATTTCTGTTAATATAAATACTGTATATTGACATTTTAAAATTATATTCATTTCCCATATATCTCCCAATTATAGGGTGGACATGTTATGCTTGACCACATGTGACTAACACCACAAAATAAAGGAAAACATAAATAAAACAACA
The DNA here is from genome assembly GCF_025860055.1 of Xyrauchen texanus. Classification (NCBI taxonomy): domain Eukaryota; kingdom Metazoa; phylum Chordata; class Actinopteri; order Cypriniformes; family Catostomidae; genus Xyrauchen; species Xyrauchen texanus. Next base: position 15,759,405 of record NC_068290.1, read on the forward strand.
GAGTTATAAACTTTAAATAACTCAAAATTATTTTGCAGAATGTCTGATGTCCACCTCCAATGTGTGTGATGTCATTTCCTAATGAAAAGTCATGGCATCATGGCATAACAGGGTGCACAATAAATCAAGGGACACACAAAAACCTCCACTATCTGTGTAAAAATTACACTTTTACCCAAATACAGCATCCAATACAGTTAAAGGGAAACTAACACGACAGTAGATTATGGAATTCTGATGCAGCAAAACAAGTGGGTATACCGAGGGTATATGCAAATATTGATCCTTAGAAGTCGTTATACACAAACAGCCCTGGGAAAAAAGTATGTGACTACTCCACTGAAGGGAACCCATGGTGAATTCTCTTCCAGGTTTTTGCACTACAAGCTGAACTGCTTTATAGCCATCCAATGACTGGCAGTCTTCTACTTTGAGTGGGATGTGAGAGAGGGGGTGCGTCTTAAAACTGAGTCAAAAGTTAATTGGTTGATCCCATGAGTCAACTGTCCAATGGCATTTCTAAACTCAATTGTGAAGTGGTTGAATGAAGAAAGAAAAGATATTGGCAAATATAAAAAGAAAAGCCAAAGGAAAGTGAAAAAGAAAAGCCTTTGGCAAATGGATGAAGAAAAGCAACTGGCTAATGAGTGAAAACAATTGTAAATGCTTTTTTAAAATGCAATCTAAAAGGTTAATTTAAAAATGACTTATTAATGTGCAATTTTATTGTTACATTAAATAGCATTTTAAACATGAAATAAATAAAACAAATTGAATTGTGTCTATTTATTTGTACATTTACAAATTGGTTTATGTATTCATGTTTTTATTTTCAAATTAATATATTGATCATTTATTTCTTCATTCTTTTTAAATGGCACTCCATGGCTTCCATAGTTCCCTACTACTTAAGTTACATCGGTTTGGGAAACAGTCTATGATTCTAAGATGATTCGTATGATCGTTTCTGCAGTCTAGTTAAGCTTATGATATTTTGGGGAAATTAGGTCCTGGTCCTGTGATAAGTCACAGTGTACAGTGGTCATTAACAGTCATTTTAATAAACTGTAGAACTTCTGCTGGAAATAATACAGTAAAATTATAGCAGCTAGTAGCCAGGAATACACAATACCGCAAATGGTCCCACTTTATATTATGCGCCTTTAACTACTTTTTACTCAAATCAAAATACATACAATACAATGCACTTATTGTGTAACTGCATGCTGTTCTGCAAAATGATCACAATATTCACATTTGCTGCTGAGGTAGGTTGAGGGTTAGGGTTTAGTTTAGGGTTTAGGGTAAGGGTTGTGTGCAGGGTTGTGTCTAGAATTAGCAGTAAGGTTAACATTGTAACAACAAATGTAATTAAATCCAGGTACTTTAAATATAAGCAGGGTTGGGAAGGTTACTTTTAAAAAGTATTCCTCTACAGATTACAGAATACATGCTGTTAAATGTAATTTGTAACGTATTCCATTAGATTAATCAAAGTCAGCAACGTAATCTAAATACTTTGGATTATTTCTTCAGTACTGGAAAATGTATAAAGAAAAATAAAGAAAATTCACTTAAATTGATCTTGCTTTAAGGATGTTGTGATATTTTTACAGAAAAATTATATTTAAATTCTTATTAAGAAGATTTTTGCAGTACATCTTTGCTCTAATATCAATGGTCTGACTAGAGAAAAAAAAATATTATGTTCCAAGGTGCATTTTTGTCATAGATATATTGGTTGTAGCTTTCTATACAATGTAAAGGCTACATTGTATAGTATTTCTTGTAAAAAAAATACCCTAACCTTTTGAAAAAAAATGAAAGGCATGTAATCTTGTATTTATTGGATTTATGTTTCAACTGTCAAAACATTTCTAATGGTTTTCTTGTTAAGATGGAAAATTCCTCAATGAAGTCATATTCAACTTTTCACTCACAACAACTTGTATGAATCTCAAGCAAGTGTTTCACTGCTGTTCGAAAGCTCCTCAGATTGCATCTTTTATATGGGTGAATGTTTTCCAACTGAATAATCCAAACATTAAATGAAAAAAATGACAATAAAATGAAAAGTAATCTCTTCAGTAATCAAAATACTTTTTGAATGTAACTGTATTGTGATAATCAATTATTTAAACTGTAACTGTAGTGGAATACAGTTTCTAATATTTTGTATTTTAAATACGTAATCCTGTTGCATGTATTCCGTTACTCCCCAACCCTGAATATAAGTACAATGCAACAACACGTATGTGCATAATAAGTACATTGTAATGCTTAAGTACATAGTAGTTAAAGGCACCTAATATAAAGGGGGTCCCTATAAATTCCTGCTATTGCTTTAATAGCGGAAGTGTGTATGTTTTGGGGGTTTGTGGAAGAAAACGTTTTTTTATCATTATTTTATTTTTTACTCATGATTTAAATTTGTACCAAGAAATACGCAAGTGTAGTCATTAAAAATTAGCTTTGTTTTAAATCAGTGGACATGATGCTTTATGGTGCCTTGGAAACCTGTCTTTAACAAATTTCCTTATGAGGTACCTTCATACAAAGTCACTGATAGTTTGGCCTTTAATATAGTTAAAAAAAAATTGCTCCACGTGGAATGTTAATGGGCTGGGGCACCCTATAAAAAGAAGGTAGACTGTATCTTTCCTTAAGTGAGAAAATATGATATTGTGTTCCTTCAAGAAATGCACCTTTCTTCACAGGAAGCTGAAAAACTTTAGTTAGGACATGGGGTGGGTATGTGTTTTGCAGTGCAGGTTTGAATAAGATTAGGGGAGTCATTACATTGATAAGTAAGCATTTACAATTCAAATGTATCAAACAGATCAAAGATTATTTAGGAAGATTCATGATTGTTTTGGCTGAAATACAGTGCCAAAACCTTATTTTGGCTAATTTTTAACTATCTTCTACAAGACTCTGAATTTCAACAAATGTTAAAGACAGAAGTCAGTGTTTATGTAGAAACCAACTGGTCCTCAGTGTCCTCTGTGGGCATAGCATGGCAGGCACTTAAGGCAGTTCTTAGGGGGAGGATCATACAATATGCCTCATTCATTAAACAGATCAAAGCACAAGAGCTCATAGAATTGTAAACAAGTATTAAAAGTGCTGAAACAGAGCAGAAGCACCAAATGTTATCTAGTGGTCTTAGAGAGTTGACCCAGCTAATATATATGTTCAATACTAATATATATGTTCACTACTATGTCACAGAAGGTTGAGTTTTGGTTATTCAGGGCAAGACAGACATATTTTTAGTTGGGGGACAAAGCAGTGAAACTACTTGCTAGATACATGAAATTGAGAGTCTTTTTCCACTATTCCTTCAGTGAAGTCTTCTGGAGGCAATCTGCCACAGATATTAATAAGCCTTTAAGAATTATATTTGGATCATTATAGCTCCATGTCTTCGTGTTCTGATAAGGATATTAGCAACTTCGTAGAGCCATTAGAACTTCCTAAATTCCCAAGTGATAAAAAAACTCTTTTGACTCAAATATTACTTTGGAGGAGCTTGTTGAGATAACTAAAGCCTTGATAACAGGTAAGGCAACAATGCCAGATGGTTTTGCTGAAGAATTGTTTAGATCTTATGTCACAGAACTGACTCCCCTTATGTTGGAAGTTTACACAGAGTCATTAAAAAAAGGTGAACTACCACCAACCATGACGCAAGCCCTGATCAGTCTCATTCTTAAAAAAGATAAGGACCAAAAGGAGGAAAAAGCATTGAGCAGGAGTTCCGGTTAATTCCCGCCGCTCCCATACATTGATTTTAGGAACTAATTGGCCTGATTTTAGGAATTTATTAAGGGAAATGTGTGTGGATGGGTCCTGTAAAATTAATTTACAATTTTTTTTCAAAATGACGTGCAATGCTATGGCTGGGAAGGCGGTGCCAGGGCCGTTTATGTCTGCTCTACATAAAGATGATGCAAGAGGGGGAAATTCCTGTCCTCAGGGGGTTCCCCGAGGGGGATTTCCTTCTAAAGCAGTTACGGGATGAGTCCTTAAAATATGTGCCTGACATCGCACTCAAATACCCATGTTTTTCAATTATTAAAGATCAGTTGTATCGAGTGATGCAGGACACTCAAACAAAAGAAAATACAACCCAATTATTAGTACCGAAGAGCCATTGGGAAACCCTCTTCCAGGCAGCTCACCATAATCCAATGGCTGGCAATCTAGGTCACAAGAATTCACTTGGACGTTTGCAAGTGCTATGAATGTCAGTTGGTGAATCTGCCAGCCACCCCAAAAGCACCACTCTGCCCTCTACCACTAATCGAGGTCCCCTTCGAAAGAATTGCCATGGACATCGTCGGGCCATTAGCATGGACTGCACGCAGGCATCACTTTGTATTAGTTCTGGTGGATTATGCAATGCATAATTTATTTTTATTTTATTTTATTTTTTTAGAAACTGTCATCTTTTTGCACTACTGTGTACTGTTCGGCGCTGCACTTTGTCTATTGTCCTGTTCATTGTCAGAAATTTGTTGTACTGTCCCGTACTTTTTGCACATGTTTGCACGTGCACTTTATATAGGTATATATAGGTTTTTATATAGGTATTTTATTTTGTTGTGTAGTCTCATGTGGTCCTGTGTTGGTCCTTTGTTGTTTTTATGTAGCACCATGGTCCTGGAGGAACGTTGTCTCGTTTTGCTGTGTACTGTACTAACTGTATATGGTTGAAACGACAATAAAAACCACTTGACTTGACTTGACTTGACTTGGAAGCAGAGCCCCTGCGCAACATCTCAGCACGAAGTGTTGTGGAGGCACTCTTCAGAATAATCTCCTAAGTAGGGATTCCAAAATAAATCTTTACTGATCAAGGCACTACATTTATGTCATGAACACCATGCAAACTGTATGATTTGTTAGGTATTAAATCGATTCACACCAGGGTTTACCAAACACAAACAGATGGTTAGTGGAACGATTTAATATAACCTTAAAAAATATGATTCGTAAGTTCATACACAAGGATGCTAGAAATTGGGATAAGTGGCTAAAACCCCTGTTATGTGATTTGCGAGAGGTCCCACAAGCCTCAACATGGTTTTCCCCATTCGAGCTGCTATATGGGTGTCAGCCTTGCAGCGTGCTCGATGTGTTGCGGGAAGCTTGGGAGGAAGGACCTTCAAACAGTAAAAATGATATTCAGTACATTCTTGATCTTAGAGCAAAACTCCACACTTTGGGTCAATTAACAGCTCAGGAACGTCAAAGCCGAATGTATGACGGGGCACTCGACTACGGAAATTCGCACCAGGAGATAAAGTACTTGTATTACTGCCCACCTCAAGCTCTATATTACTCGGCAAGTGGCAAGGGCCCTATGAGGTCACACGTCTAGTCGGAGATCTCGATTATGAGCTTTAGCGAATGGAAAGGGTGGGGCGCATCAAATTTACCACCTCAACCCCCTAATATCATGGAGGGAGGCGGTCCCTGTGGCCTTGGCGATGGTAGTTCTGGAGAGACCGCAGCTCGGCCTGGAGATGACTCTCAAACCAAATTCATTCACCCCAGTCCTGTGTGGAGACCACCTCTCACCATCGTAGCTCACAGATGTGGCCAAGTTGCAAGTGGAATTCATGGACGTGTTCTCGCCTCCCCCCGGTCACACAAACCTTATAGAACACCATATCGAGGCCACCCCACTGGTGGTGGTTCATAGCCACACCTATTGCCTTCCTGAACACAGTACCAATGTTTTTCAAGAAGAATTAGAGGCAATGCTCGAGATGGGCTTAATAGAAGAGTCGCACGGCAATTGGGCCAGCCTGGTGGTTCTAGAACCTAAGAACGACGGGGCGGTCCGGTTTTGTGTAGACTATCGCAAAGTGAACGCAGTGTCCAAATTCACTTCGTCCAAATCTTATATAACGGTGTTTACCATAAAGTACACACTCAAATTAGAATTTATATCACAGTTATTAGTCGTTGATATTTTCAACAACAGACCCTCATATATTACATTCTGTGGCATGGGCAGTGTGTCGGTCTGAGGGAGAGAGAGAGTGGTAAGGCACCTGGTTTGTAATTAGCACTTTAATTTCTTTCGTGAACACACGACAGTCACCGCCGTAGAAATGTAAACATAAACAAAACAATATCACACTCAGTCTGTGGAGCTCTCTGGATCCACTCTCTCTCCCCCTCTCGACACTTGGCGTCCCTTTTAAATGTCTCTCTCCGTAAAATGGATTGTAGGGGTGATGCTACACTTGGTGACTTTTATGAAAATGGAGCTTTGAGATCATTTGAAAATATAACACAGCAATTTGGGATTTTTAGATCTTAAATTTTCAGGTATTTACAGTTGCGCCATTGACTTTGTACTATTTTGGGTGGCAGTACACAGCCCTCTAAAGCTGCAAACACCCACTGTGTAGTGCTCACAGCCTTTGGAAATGGGCATGAAGTGTGAGTACATTATTCCTCGTTGATTCATTTGGTGTCTTGGTGATGGGGCCTTAACAGCTCTTAAGAGCTAATAGGAAAGAGATTTGAACTTGGTATTGGAAGACGGGAGTGGGAAATCTTTTTTAAATCTATGTCTAGGGATCAAGGGTATGCCTTACTCAGTATTAGATTTTGCATTGTTTCTACCGGACTCCCTCTAGATTGTTTAGGCTTGGATTGAAAGACACACCTACCTGCTGATGTCAGTTGGAGGATGGAGACATAGCCCATGCTTCGTGGTTCTGAGCTAAGATTCAAGAATTGTAGACTAGAGTCCAGAATTTATCTGTGAGGTTTTAGATACTTAAATTTAATTTAGCCCCAGACTATGTATATTGGTGGATGGGACAGTTATAAAACTAGGTGACAAATATACTAAAAGCTGTGTCCAAACTATCGTAATGATTGGCAAACAAATAATTCTTGAAGGAAGTCAGTTGGTGCTCCCTCATTTCAAGTATGGTTCACTGAATTGGGCAAGGTGTAAGCATTTGAAAGGATGTCATATAAACTTTTTGGTAGATTGGATGCATTTGGTAAGAAATGGGACAGGCATTTTTCCTTTCTGGAAGCACTGTGGAGAGGACACAAATTTATAGTATTAATTGTGGATTCTGTTCTTTGTGGAATTCTTTTCTCTTTGTTCATTTTTATACAAAAAATATAATAAATTATATTAAATAAATAAATAAATAATATATGTATTGTTTGTTTGTTTACATGTTTGCATTGTGTAAATTAGGCTTTGACCACAGGGTTGTTTGTTGAGGGACAGGGTTGGGTTGGGTGGTGGAGGTGGAAATAATGGGGGTTAAAGTTGATTATATGTATATACATATAGTCAACTTTAACCCCCATTATTTCCAGACTCAAAAAAGGCAATGTTTTTACTCCACACAGGGGAATTCGTTTTTTTCCAATTAAGTATTTTGTGCCAAATATCAAACTGTTTTCACAGTTTTTCTCTAGATTCAAGGTTGTCTCTTGAGCGCAGGCTAAATTTACAAATCAGGTCTGTGTGATACTTTTGTTTCCCAGCAATAGTGAAATTTAATCAATACTTCTTACATCGTCTCTGACAAGCACAACATAGTACTTATGGCTCAGACTGTATCTCTTGAGAGCTCTCTGTGGCTATGTTATGGGCATTAATTCAATGAATCAATTGAGCAGGTTTGGTGCTTGTAGAAACAAATAAAGACATGGTTAATGCACTAAATCGTCTTTGCGCTCTCGCATCTAACCTGCTTATGTCCCTTCTCTTTACTTCTCTTTAAGCACCCATTGCGTAAGCATAAGCGCAAGCTAAGTGAATAATAGTCATAAACAGAATTAATTTGCTGCTCTTGATTTGCTCAAGAATTATGTTTTTACACTGCACTCTAGTACAAGCATGTGGAATGAGAGAGAGTTGAATAGAGGTTGCAGAATGCAAAGTGTTTCAAAGATGAATCAAATGTGGTTACAGATTTTAAGTGGTTTACAAGAATTGAAACTGAACATCATAGAAATACATTAATCTTAAAGAGCAGAAATTGTCATGAAAAACCAAAAAACTATCATACGTCTCAGCGAAGGGCTTTTGTGATGCGGATATAACATATCTGGTTGCATAGAGGTGTCATAGAATCACATCACTATACCTACATTTTCACAAAATGACATTCAGGTGGCTGTACAATAACAGGCACTGCAACAATAATTACTTTAATTTACTTTCACACAAATCATGATGAACACAGCAGTTTATCAGTTCATCAACTTACTTTTTTGCTCTGTTCCAGCAATGCTATCTTATGACATCAAAACACTTTTTCTAGTGCATAACATGTAAGGCACTACATTTTAATGATTGCATTACATAACAGCTACATTTACAAGCTTGTTTGTGTGTGACCAAATTGCACAGTAGCTCAATTGATAGAGCTTTGCACTTGCAACGTGAAGGATTGGGGCACCGAAGGGCATGTGTCAACAAGTCAGCCAAAAGTGTCAGAAGCACCAGAAAATTATGTATATGATGTGCTTGAGCATTTGGTTTTACATATCACATTTGCTTTTATGACACTAATAGTTAGTTTTGTGTTGAAGGTTAAGGGTAGGAAGGTAGGTGTGCCATGGGGGGGTGTGGTCATGTGTCGGTCTGTGGGAGTGGGAGAGCAGAAAGACACATCATAGGTTTTTTTTATTTAAAACTGGAGTGGACTGGAGTGGTGGTGGCATAGTGAGCTAAAGCACTGAACTGGAAAGCAGAAGGTTGTCGGTTCGATCCCCATAGTCACCTCCATTGTGTCCTTGAGCAAGACACTTAACTCCAGGTTGCTCCAGGGGGATTGTCCCTGTAATAAGTGCACTGTAAGTTGCTTTGTATAAAAGCATCTGCCAAATGCATATGTAAAACTCGATAGAGCAACAGCCTTAAAAATCTAATTTGTTTGGGAGAATATTTAAAGGAATGTTCCGATTTCAGTACATGTTATGCTCAATTGACAGCATTTGTGGCATAATGTTAATTACCACAAAAATTTTCTTTAAAAAAACAAAGATTTGTGTTACAGTGAGGCACTTATAATAGAAGTGAATGGGGGCCAATTTTTTTATATTAAAATACTTCATGTTTCTAAAGTATAGCCACAATACATGAAAGATGTATGCATGTAAACATTTTAGTGTGATGAATTCACTTACAAATCTTTTCTGTGTAAAGTTATAGCCAATTTTACAACTTACCATGACAATGTAATGTCCACAAATCCTAAAACCTTAAAATGACTGTATAAATTACAATTTAAACAACTTTATAGCTCACACTTTTTAACAGAATTAATGCAAATTCTTTTATAAAATGATAAACTTCACATTTCTGTGTTTAAACCCTCCATAAATTGGCCACATTCACTTTCATTGTCCCCAGTCCACTGCTACCATCCACCCCAAAGGAGCAGCCACAGCCATCCAACGGGGGACTGAGAAGCCCGGCTGGCTGAAAGCGGAGGAATGACCGCCGACTGCGAGGGGAGGAGGGGCTCCCTGCTGACCGACTGCAGCAGGAGATCGCTGCCAGGGGCTGAGGAGACCCCTACCATCCACCAAAATGCGCCGGGGAGTTCCCCAGGGGCCAGAGGACTGCCTCTGATCCACCCAGAGGAGTGGATCAGAGGTGGACGAGTGACCGAGGACCAGGCTACGGCAAATCAGAGAGCCGGCGAGTAAGTTTTTTCTCTCTCTCTCTCTGCTCTCTCTCTCTCGGTGTTGGCCTTTCCCTCTTTTTTTTTCATCCCCTTCCCTCCCTCCCAGGTCCAAGAAGGAGGGGAAGACCTGCCGGCAGGTGGGGCTGGACTTCATGTCAGGAGCTCCCCGGCCTGAAGCAAAGGAGGGAGGAGTGTGGCAAGGAGGAGGGCGGGGCCGGGCCATGATGACATTAATCATGTTAATCGTGATTAATCATTAAATTATTATTTATATTGTCAAGCCGGTTCTTGCCTCCTCCTTTCCCTTGTACCCCGTTACATCTGAGGAGTAATTTAATAAATAATAAAATTAATAAAAAGTTTCCGGTTCAGAAGTTCAGCAGCTTCCTTTCCAAATGGTAACTGCATAGAACAAAATAAAAGAATGGTTAATAATGTTCTTTTCAAAATGATAGTACTCTTTGCTAAAGGTGGGTGATATACCAGTTGCAGTGTTGCCAGATCTTGCAAGAGAAACAAGCAATCTAGTTTGGAAAAACAAGCCCAAAATAAGCCACTTTATTAGCATTAAAATCATAACAAGTATACAGTTAATTAACAGTTAAATATAATTTTAATTACAGATCTGCTTCTCAATCTAAACCTGGTGCATCAAATCTGTATTAATGCATCATATCTAACAATAATTTTGTTAAAAAAAAAGTTTACCTCTGAAATTTTTCATATATCTGGACTAAATGTGCATGTATGAAGTATGTAGTTAGTATCCATAGTTATTAAAAAGGTCTTCATTCACAGAATGTGACATCCACAACAAACAGAAATGTGTGATGTAGTGGTTCCCTTCAGGATCAAAGCACATTGTGGCAGGGCGGAGGGCGGGCCGGGTCGTGATCATACACACCCGGTCCCGTATTAGGCTAATCAAGCCTCTGAGATTTAAAGGCCGACTGCAGAGTATCGTGCTGGAGAGAGAGATCATTAGCGGACATGTCCGTCATGTGTGTGTTTGTGTCTTTGTTTTAAGTTTCTCATTAAAACTATCATTTATATTATCAAGCCGGTTCTTGCCTCCTCCTTTCCATTGAATACGTTACACACGTTTAATTTTTTACGGGCAACATTAAGTGGTGTAGTTCCAAATATTACTTTGATAAACCCTTCCCAGCTAACAAAAAAAGGTCCCCAGAATGTCCCCTGAACGTCTTTATGTAGGGTTCTTTAGAAGTCAAAAGTTCGTTTGGCGGGACGTTCGCAGGACTTCCAACGGACATTCGGGGACATTTAAGGGACGTTCGCTACCTGTCATTTCAACGTTCTCTTGACATCCTTTGAACATTATGTTGAATCAACATCTGGTTTACTAAAAATACCATAGTTTAACTTTGGTTACTGTATGAAGCCATGGTTAGCCGTTATGAACATTAAACATGTTTTTTTTACTACAGAAACCATAGTTCAACTGTGGTATTTTAGATACATGATAACCACAAGATTATTGTCTAGATTACGGATTGTAACCTCCGTTCCCTGATGGATGGAACGAGACGTTGTGTCAAAGATGCAACACTAGAGGTCCAATTTATATCATGCCATGCGCTGAGTTGTGTACAAGGTATTTTGAGTGGGCAGGTATTTTACGCGCCAAAGCGACCAGCTGTGCCAGGCTGCATGTACCCTTCCCCAACGCCCCATAAAATCATCATAGCCTTCTGGTTTTTTACCCCCGAGAGGGGAGAACAAGGCGACGTGCCAAGCATGGGAGCAGGCCGCGCCAGCCGCGCCTATTATCTATCTATGTTTCTCGCATAGAGTTAAAGTGGCTGGGGCCATCTTAATGCTATCATACGCATCGGGGATGGCGATCTTTCCAAGTTTTCCTATTCTTTCAGGGGGGAAAGACCCTTGCGGATACCACACCTGCCCAGTCCTGTGGAGCACCTATTCCAGTACAGGGTAAATTGGGTACCCACATTGGTCTTGGTTGGCAAATTCCTCCGCTGAATTCACGGACCAGAGGGCTAGGGAGGAGTCATCCAGGGAGCCGAGTTTGTGGGATCTCCTGGGGTAAAAGCGCACAGTATTACCTCAGCAGAGGGAAAGGGTGGTATGTGCAAGCGGTCCACCCGGTCAGTTTGTCAGCGAGTACCGAGTTCTACCGGCTCGGACCTGAGAAAACACAGGACGAAACCGACTCAACCCTGAGATTGTAAAATCTCGCAAATGTATTGGGTGTTGCCCAACCCACTGCTCTGCATATGTCTGCTAGAGAGGTGCCCCTGGCCAGTGCCTATGAGGACGCAACACTTCTTGTTGAGTGTGCTTGGACCCGTGGGGCCAACGTAATTGTGTCCACTACCCAGTGGGAAAGCCTCTGTTTGGAGACAGCGTTCCCTTTCCGCTGTCCACCAAAACAGACAAAGAGCTGCTCAGAACGTCTAAAGCTCTGCGTGCGGCCCAAGTAGATACGCAAAGCACGTACCAGACACAGCAACGAAGGGGCTGGGCCTGCCTCCTCCCGGGGCAGCGCTTGCAGGTTCACTACCTGGTCCCTGAAGAGAGTGGTAGGAACCTTGGGCATGTAGCCCGGTCGCGGTCTTATGATCACGTGAGTGTCTGCCGGACTGAACTCCAGGCAGGTGTCGCTGACAGAGAACGCTTACAGGTCCCCGACCCTTTTGATGGAGCCAAGCGCGATCAGGAGGGCCGTCTTCAAGGAGAGGGCGGTCTCTGAAGGCCCGAGAGGACCATTGAAAGATCCCAGGAGGGGAGCAGGCTCGGCCAGGGGGGATTTAACCTCTGGCGCCTCTTAGGAACCTGATAATTTCGTGCTTACCCAAAGACCTGCCGTCTACTGTGTCGTGGTGGGCCCCAATAGCAGCTACATACACCTTCAATGTGGAGGGGGACAGCCTCCCCTCCAATATCTCCTGCAGGAATGAAAGCACTGACCTAATTGTGCACCTCTGTGGGTCTTCCGCCTGGGAAGAACACCAATTTGCGAACAAGCACCACTTCAGGGCGTAAAGTTGTGACATGTGATGGGAGCGTACGCCGCCGATTTATGTACGCTTCCGTGGTGGTGCTGTCTGATCGGATCAAGATGTGTTTGCCCTGAATTAGCGGGAGAAACCTCCACAGGGCAAAAAGTACAGCTAACAACTCTAAGCAGTTGATGTGCCAGCACAGCAGGGCCCTTTTCCAACGGCCCGCGGCTGCGTGCCCATTGCACACTGCACCCCAACCCAATTTGGAGGCATCTGTGGTGACTAGGACGCGTCGGGACACCTGCTGCAAGGGGACTCCTGTCCGTAGAAAGCAGAGGTCTGTCCAGGGTTTGAAAGTTTGGTGGCAAGTGGGGATGATGAACACGCAGTGTGTGCTGCGGCGCCATGCTCGTCTCGGGACTCGAGTCTGAAGCCAGTGCTGAAGCAGTCTCATATGCATCAGTCCCAGTGGTGCGACTGCCGCAGAGGATGCCATATGCCCCAGGAGGGGGGGGCCTGGCAAACTGAATTGCATAACGGAGTCGAATGGTCCTGGCCAGCCAGCGTGATGGATGTGGAAGCGAGAGCCATGCGTCCAAGCTCCATGCTAGGGGCACTAAGGGGACGATTATTTTTGACGTACCCTGTGGGGTTTCGCAGCAGGGCGGAGTAGGTAATGCAGCATCGGGAGGCAAAAACGCATCCCGAGGCTCTGGTGCTGAGAGAAGACTCGAAGCACTTACCTTGCTCCACACACCCGGCGGGGGGTGGGTTAGTGACTGAGGAGGAGGTCCCACGGAGGCGTCCACTAGACTAGTCAGAACCGGCCGCCCGGGGGACAACAGTCGTGGGGCTGGAGGCGAGAGGTCCGCATCCAATGTGCCAGGACTGTTGAAGTGTGGCGGCAGAGTGCCATGAGAACGGCATTTGCGGGCCAGGTGACCCAGACACAATGGGAATTGCTCTTTTATTGAGAAAGTGGGGCTGCGGCAAAGTAAATATACTTAACCGAAAATTCTCCTCCCGGCCCTCCACCGGGGGACAGAGTGGTCTGCTTACCAGCTCCGGAGCAAACATCTTGGTCCCTGGGTCATCCGTCTCAGGAACGCTTGGGAGCCTTTCCAGGTCCTCGAAGAGTTAGTGAGACAGGGGGCATGCGTCTCCTGCAGGGTGGTCGACACTGGGGCTGAGAGCTGGGCCCGGGTTGAGGCAGAGCTGTATGTTTCTTAGGTGCCGCAGGAGGACGCCCTTGGTGGGCAGATGGGGCAAGGCCCATGCGGCGTTCTCTGTGCACAGGTGGATCGCAACCGCTCTGTCCAGCTCGGGGAACGCTGTGTACCCGTGGGCCGGTCCGCTGTGGAGGGTATTGAGAGCGGATGAGGGAGAGGCATGGTGACGGGTGGAGAAGGGTGTCCTCCACGAACTCGTCAGCTCATCATGCACTTCCGGGAAGAAAGGAACCGTGGGGGGCGTGGCTGTGAGCTGCGCGCAGACTTGAGGAACCAATCATCGTTTGTAGACTACAGCTCAGCATTCAACACCATAGTGCCCTCCAAGCTTGATGAGAAACTCTGGGCTCTGGGCTTAAACAGCTCGCTGTGCAGCTGGATCCTGGACTTCCTGTCAGGCAGACGTCAGGTGGTTAGAATGGGCAGCAACACCTCCTCATCACTGACCCTCAACACTGGAGCCCCGCAGGGCTGTGTTCTCAGCCCACTCCTGTATTCACTATACACACATGACTGTGTGGCAACACATAGCTCCAATGCCATCATTAAGTTTGCTGACGATACAACGGTGGTAGGTCTGATCACTGACAATGATGAAAGAGCCTACATAGAGGAGGTGCACACTCTGACATGCTGGTGTCAGGAGCACAACCTCTCCCTCAACGTCAGTAAAACCAAGGAGCTTGTGGTGGACTTCAGGAAGAAAGACGGAGAACACAGCCCCATCACCATCAATGGAGCACCGGTAGAGAGAGTCAGCAGTTTCAAGTTCCTCGGTGTCCACATTACTGAGGAACTCACATGGTCTGTCCACACTGAGGCCGTTGTGAAGAAGGCTCACCAGCGCCTCTTCTTCCTAAGACAGCTGAGGAAGTTTGGAATGAACCAACACATCCTCACACGGTTCTACACTAGTACCGTAGAGAGCATCCTGACTGGCTGTCTCGTCACTGTCATGACTGCTATGTTGCTCAGACCTGCACACAAGAATTTCCCCTACTGTTGCACTTGTGTACATGGTAGTGTGACAATAAAGTGATTTGATTTGATTTGATTTGATCCAGCCGCGAAGGCTGTGGGGAGGACGGAGGGTCCTGCCCCACGCTGGCGGCGGCCCGGGCAAACATGTCGGACATCTGGGCGTCAGCCTCAGATTGGGCATGCTGGCCCGAGTCATCCTCGTCAGACTCCGGACCACTCTCTGATGCAGCGGCGAGCTCATCCGGCTCGGGGGGCTCAAGAGGCTAGGCAGGCAGGCCGTGAGACGAGCCGCTGTTGCCTCGAGCCCGGACGGAAGTCAACGAACGTGTCAGGGGGCGGGTGGTTCGCGGGGATGTACCCGGCGAAACCAAGCCCGCTGCCATCCCCAAATCGCCTGCATCGACAGCCGGGTCATCCTCAATCCCGTGGGAAGAAGGAGCAACACGGGGGGGCGGCTGGAGTGGTGTTCCTTCTGAGGAAGGAACGCCTTGACCTCAACGTTGCCATGGTCATGTTTTCACAGTGAGAACATGAGCCATCCACAAACGCTGCCTCAGTGTGATCGCTGCCCAGACACACGAGACAGCACCTGTGGCCGTCAGGAGCGGAGAGCACTCTACCGCATCCAGGAATACACAGGAATGCCCCTGCGCTGCTGAAGCGCCCAGGGTCAAAGCTGCACTACTGTGCAGAGAAGGAGAAAGCTGCTGATATATGCCGTAGATCCAACAGCAATCGCTCAGAGATGGGAGGAAACAGACTGTGACTCACAGCTCGCTGCATACACAACCAGTCATCTCCGAAGAAAATTTCTGAATGTAACAGACACTTTTCCCTCCCTTTTTACCTGTATGTCCGGGGGCGAGACATGCAAATTCTGTCTGCCAATTTCTTATTGTTCTTTTCTCATAGATCAGAGATGCAAAAGGCTCTCAAGAGAGACCCCTAGTGTCGCTTCTTCAATACAACGTCGACGTGAGCGACAGACGGGGAACCACAGTTACTTCAATATTACTAAATTAAAACCGTGGACAATGTATTCCAAGGAAAAGGAAAACGTATTGCAAGGGCATGCAAAATTATTTTACAAAGGGCTCCATAGGAAGAACATTAGTGTGAGTAAATGACAGGATTTTTTTAATTATCTGTCACACAGTAGGCACTTTATAAAGAAATGTTACCCTTGAAAATAGAGGACAGAGAAAAATAATGGGTAAATTATTAAGCCTGCTTTGTATACAAAAGTGGAACGAACATCATGCGAGAGTAAGGTCATTTCAAACAGAAAAACAGCACTGGGCAGAAGCAACAACTTAGAAAAAAAAGCATTTTAATCATCAATTTGTTTCTTACTCCAACCTATCGATTTGCTTTTCAGACATTAATTGATAAACTGGAGTCATGTGGATTACACTTATGCTGCCTAAACATGCCTTTAGGACAGTAAAAAAAGTCAGCAGCCTCACGGCAACCATTCATATGCATTGTATGGATAAACTGAGCTGAAATCAGCTTATAAAAATCGTCATTTCTGTTCTGCGTTAGAAGGAAAGTCATTCACATCTGGGAGGGCTTAAAGGTGAGTAAATCATGTGAGAATTAAAATTTTTGGGTGAACTATTCCTTTAAGCTCTTTTAGAAAGATGCCCTTACCAAGTATACTTTGGCCAGACGCAGACACTCACAGGATCCATGACTCAAATCTCGTCATCGGCAGAGTGCTCGTGCACTGACTGAACACGCGCAGCCAAATTTTTCTAACCATGTGTCTTTGAATGCACATTACCCTGGAATTATTTGCACAAATTATTGGATACGAAATGTGCCATTTCCCACATTTGAGTCATTGCTTTCATGAAGAAAGGCTAGAAGAAGATGTAATCGCTGGAAAATAACAGCAAATGAAGGTAAAAACAACAACAGTCAGGGTGTGTATGCGCCAACCACCTGTGTATGAGTGCACCGTCAAATGGAGCATACTTTGACAGGCTCGCGTTCAACTGTATGAAGACACTGAGCGTTCGCGTCAAAATCGAAGTATCCTTTGGGCTTTAGTAGTCCACTGACTTTGTGGTGAATGTTCCTACCTTTTACATGTGGTTTTCATGAAAAATACATTGACAAAAAAAGCAGTGCTTTGAAGAAAATAAACATTCACTGATCAGCCACAACATAAAAACCACCTGCCTAAAATTGTGTAGGTCCCCCTCATGCCACCAAAACAGTGCTAACTCACATCTCAGTATATCGTTCTGAGATGCTATTCTTCTCACCACAATTGTACAGAGTGGTTATCTGAGTTACCGTTGACTTTGATATTTTGAACCAGTCTGGCTATTTTCTGTTGACCTCTTTCATCAATAAGGCATTTGCAACCACAGAACTGCCGCTCACTGGATGTTTTGTTTTTGGCACCATTCGAAGTAAATTCTAGAGATGTTGTGCATGAAAATCCTAGAAAATCAGCAGGTACAGAAATACTCAAACCAGCCCATATGGCACCAACAATCATACCATGGTCGAAATTACTGAGATTTTTTCCCTCATTCTGATTTATGTGAACATTAACTGAAGCTCCTGGATCTGCATGAGTTTATGCACTGCACTGCTGCCACAAGATTGACTGATTAAATAATCGCATGGATGATTGTTGGTATCAGACGGGCTGGTTTGAATACTTCTGTAACTGCTGATCTTCTGGGATTTTCATACAAAATAGTCTCTAGAATTTCTCAGAATGGTGCCAAAAACCCAAAACATCCAGTGAGTGGCAGTTCTGTGGATGGAAATGCCTTGTTGATGAGATCGGTAAACAGAGAACGGCCAGACTGGTACGAACTGTCAACGTCTACGGTAACATAAATAAATGCTCTGTACAATTCTGAAGAATAGTATATCAGAATGCTATTGTGAGATGCTGGTTGGCACTGTTTTGGCTGCCTGAGGGGGACCTATACAATATTAGGCAGGTGATTTGAATGTTGGGGTTGATCGTGTATTTTTTGGTAAATTAATTTGTGAGTTATTTTATGTTTGTGGTGGTAGGAGTGTGGGTGAATTTGTGAATGGAGAGCGAGGTCAGGAGATGAGAACGGTAAGGATCATCACCTGGCAATGATTGTCTCTAACAGCTGTTTGTCATTGCAATAAGAGTTGAAGACGGATTTAGGAGCAAGCCAGACACCAGTGAGGCAGAGAGAGAGCTACCACATATGCATGCACAAAGAGACTGTGCTTTACCGTTTCCACCTAAACCGTGATTTTGAGTTGTTGCTGCTGAAAAGCGTGAATTTGATTTTAAAATAAACATACCATTTGAGATGGATTCGCCATCTCCCGCTTCCTGTTTTTCCCTAACTGCGAAGCTGTTACAATGTTCTTGTCCTTTTTAAAGGAATATTCCGGTTTCAATACAAGTTAAGGTCAATCGACAGCGTTTGTGGCATAATATTGATTACCACAATAAATTATTTTCATTTGTACCTCCTTTTCTTTTTTTTTTTCTTTTTTTTTAAAAAGGCACTTACTGCACAATGGAAGTGCATCTGGAACATTCTTTTAAGGGTTAATGATCAGCAGATTTACAAAATATTTTATAAGCATTTCTTTAAAAAAAAAAAAAAAGGCACTTACTGCACAATGGAAGTGCATCTTCAACATTCTTTTAAGGGTTAATGATCAGCAGATTTACAAAATATTTTATAATATTTTGTAAATATATTTACAAAATATTTATATCTGTTGAGGAGTTCCTCCTTAAAAAGAAAAGATATCAATCACAGTGAAACTGTATTTCAACAGTGGGTCATTTCATAATGAAGTCACAAAAGACACTGTTTCTCAACATAATGTATAGGTACAGCAGATATTATATAAATTATATTATATATAGATATATTTATTATATATCTATATATAATATAATGTAGTTCTTTAGAGGTGAAATCATCTCTGTA
Source organism: Xyrauchen texanus (assembly GCF_025860055.1). Lineage (NCBI taxonomy): Eukaryota > Metazoa > Chordata > Actinopteri > Cypriniformes > Catostomidae > Xyrauchen > Xyrauchen texanus. The sequence continues at coordinate 15,778,247 of NC_068290.1, forward strand.
CAAATGTACAAACTTAACATGTGCACACACCAAGGTCGCCAAACCTCTGTCCTGGGTGTCATTGTATCCAATATAAAAATGCTGCCCAAACATTTCTGTGCCACCACAGACTGATCGCTTGCCCCTGCCTGGCCACCTTTTCAAAAAACTCCTGGCTCCGCCCCTGTGAGGGGTGTCCCATTCCTGCTGTGTACTTCTTGTGCACAAAAATGCAGGTTGGAAAACACCCTATGTGTCCGGTTGCCAGCTGATTCGAGCTCCTTGTTTACCTCTGATTCCTCCCGTAGGCTTAATTCGAACCTAAAACAATGTTTTGTTTATGGAATATGTAAAACAAGTTGCTGAAAAATTAACACGGCTGGTCTGATAAGAGAAGGCAACACATGGATATGGATGGATGCATTTTGCACATGTTTGGAGGTAAAGTAACCCATCTGTATATTGCATCCTTACAAAAGTATTCTTGTAAGATCACTGAATGTTGTGAAAACGTCCATTGTGGGACCAAAAATGAATGTTATATTAGGAACGAAGCAGGACACTCGAACGTCATTTTCAGAACATTGTGGGACCAAAGACAAATGTTATTTTTGGGATCAAATTGGGACATTCTCTTACGTCTCCTGAAAGTCATTTTCTGAATGCTTTGCCTGGACAAAAATGGGACCTGTTGCAAACGTGATAAATCAAGGTTATAATGGCCAATATTTGGTGGATTTAAAGGCAGACATGTAAAGCTTATAATTTTGTAGAAGCACGTACATTAATTCTTCTGTTTAAAGTAGGGCTGTCAATCGATTAAAATTTTTAATCGAATTAATTACATGATGTCCCGATCAATTAATCTTGATTAATCGCATTTAATCGCATATACAAATATTTGCTGAGAAAGCTGAATATATATATATATTCAGATAATTAAAATTCATTACATTCTTGTGGCAGAAGAGTTAATCATTGATAAGACAATACAAAAAGCGACTTTAGAATACAATGTATTGTTTACTACCATATTATTGAACATAAGCCATTGGCATACAGTTCACAGATATCCATTTCACAAGTGAATTTGTCAATCAGTTGGAGATTTATTATGAGGGCTTGTTTATGGACCCGTCAATTTCAACAAACGTCAGACATGCTTATGTAGCATCTCGGGTGTGTTGCATCATAAACATAACATTTTTGGGTCACTGTGTCAAGTTAAATATAGTTTAATACTTAGAACACATCTTGAGATCCCTTAGTTAGAATTTGCACTCCATCAAATGTTTTGAATGCAAGAACCTAACGCATGTTTGTGTTGTGTGTCTGCCGGATGGTTGTTTTCTTCACTGTATAAACTGCACGTTGCCCAAACAACTGAAATTTCAATTACTTCCCTCTGGAGTAAAGAGGTGGTACTACAAGCTTGCATTTCTCAGGAATCTTCCTTATTACAATCTGGGGGCATTGAGATTAATTGCGCAAATTTTTTTAAGGCGTTATTTTTAATAAACTTAATCACACTGAATTTACACGTTAAATCGACAGCCCTAGTTTAAAGTTGTTTAAATCATAAGTGTTGCGGTCGTTAAGGATTTTAGTGTTCACGCTTTTATGTCGTCATGTCAACGAAGTTGTAAAATTGGAAATAACTACTCAGAAAATGAAAGTAAGCCATTTTTTATACTAAAATCACATTAACGTGCAAACTTTTTCTGTCTTGACTATTTTTGAAACAGGATTTTTGCTTTTTTTTTTTTTTTTTTTAAGAAATGGAGAGACAAGTTGAAATAAGTGTTTGTGGTAATCAACATAATGCTACAAATGCTGCTAATTGAGTTTGAAGGAGCACTCATTAACTTTTGTCTTTGTGTCTTCTTGGACTTACGCTGACACCTAGCGGCTTGGATGCAGCATTATTTAAAATCAATCGTTTTCAGTTTCAGATGCCATTGTAGAAATGTAGTATTCACAATCAGCCATGATTACTTTAATCAATGAGTGAAAGTGTCAAATAACAGGATGCTTACTGAGTGTGGCAGGGCGGAGGGAGGGGCTTGACCGTATTGGGCTAATCAAGCTTCCGAGAGGGATAAAGGTCGACTGCAGAGGATCGTGCGGGAGAGAGAGATAGTTTACGGACATGTCCGTCATGTGTGTGTTTGTTTAAGTTTTACATTAAAAATATTATTTATATTATCAAGCCGGTTCTCGCCTCCTCCTTTCCATTGATCCCTTTAAACTGGTGCCGAAATCCAGGAAGAAGGAGGGATACGCCATAGTAGAGTTCTCGCCACTACCGTCCACCCCAACGGAGCAGCCGTGGCCATCTGCCGGGGGACGAGGAGCCCGGCTGCCTGGAAGAGGACGACGGCCGCCGTCCGCGAGGTTTGAAGGGGCTCCTAACCGACCGCCTGGAGCGGTCAGGGCGGGGTTATGATGGACTTCAGAGGATGAACTGATGCCAACTCCAACCTGCATCACTTCGGTCTATTGATGGACTACGATCTTGAAACACGGCGGGGTTTGAGCCCGCCGACCGCGAGCGGGGAGGGGCTCACTGCCAACGGCCTGGAGTGGGAGAACCGCTACCAGGGGCGGGGGAGACCCCTTCTGTTCCCTGAGAACGCGGCGGGGCGTTCCGTCCGCCAGGTGCTAGAGGTCTGTCTCTGATCCGCCCGGAGAGGCGCGGCTGTCGTCCGATAGAGGGTGGAGGAGTGGCCGAGGAAAAAGCTGCTGCAAATCAGAGAACTGGCGAGTAAGAGTTTTTGTTTTTTTCATCTCTCTCTCCTCTCTCTCTCTCACTGCCGCTCTGCTTTGGCCTTTTCCCTCTCTTTTAAATTTTACAGTGGTTTTTTGGGGGGTACTACACTGTTACAGGAAGTACCCCCCCCAGTTTAATTATTTCTGTTTCCCTCCCCTTGTCCCCTCCCTCGTCCAGGTAGACGGGGATGACCTGCCGGCAGACGGGTCTTAGGGCACGCCCTCCCTCAGGGAAAGGGGGGGGGGGTGTACGTCATGCTGGGGAATAGTCTCCCAAACACTGTTCGAGATGCAGACACACACTCTCTCAGTTTAAGTCTAGACTAAAGACTCATCTTTTTAGCCAGGCATACACCTAATTTATCCTCCAACCCACAATTAGGCTGCTTCAGTTCGGTTTGCGGAAACCAGAAACCAGAAACCGTGATCATGATCTCTAACTCTGCAATAAATTTAATGGCATCTATGCTTACATCTTTTTATTTGTTTCCCTGTCTCAACCTCGGGACTCCTATACTGAGGTCACCAGAACCGGCTGGATCCAGCACCATTCCTGCTTCGTGTTGGACTCCACTGCTACATGTCGCTGAATGATGATGACTAAATGCAGCCGGTGCCAGCCATATATCAGTTCAGTCTATTATGATGGACTTCAGAGGATGAACTGATGCCAACTCCAACCTGCATCACTTCGGTCTATTGATGGACTACGATCTTGAAATGGAATGCATAGACTAACTATTGCCAACAAAAGCTTCATCGGCCAATTAACAAGGACAATTGCATCTATGTGAACTTCTGCAATTAACCAAGATGGACTTCAAAGACTGTGGTCAATAAAATTGACTTGACTGGGGGCTCCCCAGCCTGAGAGAACGAGGGAGGAATGTGGCAGGGCGGAGGGCGGGGCCGGGTCGTGATCCTACACACCCGGTCCCGTATTAGGCTAATCAAGCCTCCGAGAGGGATAAAGGTCGACTGCAGGGGATCGTGCGGGAAAGAGATCGTTTACGGACATGTCCGTCATGTGTGTGTTTGTTTAAGTTTTATATTAAAAATATTATTTATATTATCAAGCCGGTTCTCGCCTCCTCCTTTCCATTGATCCCTTTACACTGAGATTAAGCCAGTAGTATTTGGCTGGTCTCATGTGCGGACCCTCTCCATGTAGAATAAAACAGCATTTATAAGTTTACTGATATGAGTCTTCAGTGAGTGAGTGGTCATTATTTATTACATACAGTATATTGCAAAATTACAATTCATGTCTTCAGGAGTTCAAATTTTAATGTAGGAAACATAATTGAGTGCACCTTTAACTTGTATTGAACTGGAATATTCCTTTAAAGTAACAGTTCACCCAAAAACAAAAATTATCTCATAATTTCCTCACCCACATGCCATCCCAGACGTATATAACTTTTTTCTTGGACTGAATACAAACCAAGATTATTAGAACTCATCTCTGTATGTCCATACAATGCAAGTAAATGGTTGCCAGAACTTTGAAGGTCCAAAAAGCAAATAGATTTAGCAGAAAAGTAATCAATATGACTCCAGTGGTTAAATCCATATCTTAAAGAAGTGATATAAGTATGGGTGAGAAACAGATCAATATTGATGTAATTTTTTAATATACATCTCAACTTTCTTTGTGCACCTACTGGGAAGTTAGGAGAATTTATAATAATAAAGGATTTAAATATTGATCTGTTTCTCACCCACACCTGTCATATCACTTCTGAAGATATGGATTTAACCACTGGAGTTATGTGAAGTACTTTTAAGAAGAAAAAAAAAGTCTTGCACTTCTGGGATGGCATGAGGGTGAGTGAATAATGGGAGAATTTTCATTTTGGGGTGGACTATCACTTTAATAATACTAGTACTGTATTCCTATTGTAACTTTGGTACTTTCTTATTGCCCTCTAAGTGCTTAACTTATCTTCTTTTCTCTCTTGTGCCGAAGAGCTGCCTAGATATCTATCTTATGGAGAGTTAAAAAGAGTTGTTGGCTTTCAGTGTTATATTCCATGTTTAATGACCAGCCAGTCTTATAAGAAAACAAATAAAATTCCAATATGTTGTGTAGTGGATGGGTGGCGAGGTGCAGACGGAAGATAATGAAGTCATTCTATGGTTCTGTTCCGTGACCCAGCTGTCAAGGGCTGCAATACATCTCGTTTCCTATTTGTATGCAGTTAAATTGCCAGTCTTGTATATTTGCTATTGCAAAATTCTTTGTGTACCATCTATACATTGAAGTTTGTGATATCAAGTACTTTGCTGAAGTAACAAGGCAAAAGAAAAACAGTGCATTTACTGTTTGTAAGATTATTTCAAGTGAAATAAAGTTTTTTCATATAAAAGCTGTACGCTCATTGTAGAGAAGACCTGCATATTTTACTATTTATGAATCTGATATTCAGATAAGCAATTACATGGGGTTAAACAAATATTTGTGCATAATATAGGCTAACTGATATACACTCACCTACCACGTTATTAGGTACAGCTGTACACCTACTTATTCATGCGATTATGTTATCAGCCAATTGTGTGGCAGCAGTGCAATGCATAAAATCATGCAGATACGGGTCAGGAGCTTCAGTTAATGTTCACATCGACCATCACAATGGGGACAAATGTGATATTACTGGTTTCGACCTTTCAATTTACAGTGTTGGATATTACTTTTATTGTTTTGTTCAATTCTCAATATTTTGCAGAGGTGTTCATGTTTTGCCAAACCTCTCTATCTCCCAAACTGAGTGAAAAGCCAAGAGTCTCTTTAGCAGTCACTCTTTCTGGTGTCTGTGTTAATGAACGGCACTAACTGATTCCAGCGGTGGGAACTGGGGGAGGGGGTGAACGTGTTTTTTCTGGACCAGATCCAAGGTCTATAATATTAGCGTTTAAAAAAGAGTGAACAAGTGAACAAATATTGTACTCCCCGAGGAAAAAAGGATGCATCATTTTATACTTTCACAAGCCTTCGCGCGTTATTCGCCTTTTTAAAATAACAAGATTTGCAGTTACACAGATGCTCGTTTGTACAGAAATAATTACACATGAGTATAAACTCTTTTATTGAATCAAATTCAACTATAAAAGATAAAAACAATTATGACCAGGGGCTGATGCCATAACCTGCAGCCTGTTTTATGCAGTACCTTGAAGACACGGAGATGTGGCTGGTAACAGCCGAGGCACTGAAAGAGAAAGTCACACATGTTTGTGCCACAGTGTGAAGAGCGCTCAGGCGTTTCCACAGAGGAGATGAATAATGCTCTGTTTCAAGGATACACCAGTGTGGAGAGGGACAGAGAAAGAAATAATAGGAGAATACTGTGTGGATGGAGACTCCTTTTTAGTTATTTTTTCTATTTTTTAACGCAAACCTTAAGGCGCTATTTATTTGTTTGGATTTGTTCAAAACGAGTATCAGTTTATTCGTCACATTGTAGCTGATTAGTTGTAAATAGGTTAACGTAAATATTTGAAAGCCGATGTTATAGGCCTACACATACTATTATGGAATAATATAGGCCTATGTTGATTGTCAGTAAAAAAAAAAAAAAAAAAAAAGACTTAAAGCCCTAAACAAATGGACAAATGTTCTCACAACTCATAACATCGCATACGAAACCATGATAAAGCAGATTAGTATTTAAAAAAATAAACAGCCAGTATTACAACATATGTAATTTAGTCAAAGTATGACATGCATATTTCTGTATAATGGCCGAGACATTCCTGCAGAAAGCAATTTCTTGTTTAGAATAGATATTTTTTACATGTAAAACAGACAAAAAAAGAAAACGAATAACATTCTGCGATGAGAGACCACCATTCTAATATGCATGTGCTTTAGGAATAGAGTCTGTGCTATTCACATTTAAATTACGTTATGAAAAAATATTCTTCAATATGGAAGTGGGGTGTATAAGTGATCAGTTATTAATTCCGACCATATCCTATACTCTTTTGAAGTTATTTGGTCATCTAATGTCAAATCATTACATCAATATAGATATTTTTCGGATTTGGTATTAATAGGATTGTGTCAACAAACAACTTCCTAAATTATGTCAAATAGCTGTTTCTCGCTTTAACTGCATCGATTGTCTCTGAGGATGCGTCTCTTAATTGTCTCAGAGACTTCGTCCCATGACGATTTACTAAAGCGTGCACAAATGACGCTTTCAGGTGTACCAAGAGATAAAAATCACTCCGCAATCCTCGAATAATATCCTCCAGTTAAAAAAGAAATCGTATTAAAACACTGATCAAAACCTCTTTTTTTATGTATTCCATTTTATTCAAAAACTGACAATGAAATTTATTTGGATATGTTTGAGGAAAATAATGGTCTTATACAATATCCTATCAATTAATAATAAACATAACACCCACATCTCATGCCACAGAACGCCATAATTACATTTTTACAATAGTTTTCCAACTAAATAGAGACACCAATATTTCTTAGAAACACCAGCTTATATGTTTATTGGATACAAGTGTCCGTTGTTCACCAAATGCAATATTTACAGAATGAGTTGAATGTTTTTTGGCTATAAAAAGTGCGAATTAATTCCAGTACGTAGTATTGAATTTAATAAAAGGACATTTTCAGACAACATTTTTAAAGGAAAGGAGGAATAAATAAAAGCAATTGTTGAAGCAAGCGCACAGTGCCTAAATGCATAAACCCGTCTTTATAAAGTGCAGCTCCACATTGGGGGTGCTGAGATGTACTCAATATCAGTAGGCTAAGTATGTTACATTATGAAACTGTGCCTGAAAAAGAACCAAATTCTTTTTTCTTTCTTTTTTTATTGACTTTATGAACATTTGTTGTTCATTCTGCAAGGGTTTTTACAATATATATTTTTTAAATTAAGCAGTCTAATTTCAATCAATATGTACATGCATAATTTAGCTACATAAGAGCAAAATACATTTTATGTGTCCATTAATTGGTCCATTAATCATTATTTTTACTCGATTCCTGGTCGCTCTGATCATCTGTGAAGCAAACGTCAACGTCGCTGTCATTGTCGCTTTTTTGCTCAGCATCTTCGAAGATTTTGTCATCGGATTTTTTGATCGTTTGACCTGGATGCCTTGATTTGACGTGCCTTTCCAAATCTCGCCTGCGCACGAGCACTTTCCCACAGAACTCGCACCTGTAAGGAGTGTTTCCCTCCGCGTGCAATCGGATGTGCTTGTTGAGATTGCTGGGATCACCAAAGGGCCTAAAGCAAACTTTACATTTGAGTGGTTTGTACCCTGTATGAGTCCTCATGTGAATCTTCAGCCCGTATTTTCGAGAGTATAGTTTGCCACAGTAAAGACACAGATGTCCCTTTTTGGGTTTGCCCGAGTTTGGGTTGGACGTGGGCATGGACTCCAGCCTTGAGCGGTTTTTCTCTACGGCAATTTCAGACAGCTGTTGCGTGTGCATGGCTATCTCCCTGTCGATGTTCGTGATTGAATTCAGATCTGGATTTAGAGCAGGTGCCCCAAAATAGGACACAGAGTCTTGGTATTTAAGCAGATTTCCAAAGTGAAATTTTAGAGGATAGTATGGTGAACTGTACAGGAGCTCTCCATTGTAAATGGTAAATGGCATGATGGGTATGTTGCAGTCTGCATTGTATGATTTCCCCCCATCAAACTGTGGCAAGGAGAACCTCTCGAAATGAAAGCCGGTAGGTAGTTGGGAGTAACGCGTGGGAGACAGTGCAGAGTGCATTCGACTGTCAACATGCTTGAATGCAGACGTCTCCTCAAAATGTGGTAGTAAAGGAAACCCACGGATAGAGTTTCCACAGGGAATCACAGGAGGTGTGGTATCCATCGGGTGCGTGCATTTTGAGGGATGGACATTAGGCAAAGGTTCATTCAAGGAACGCACTGACTTGATGTTTCCTAACAGTTTATTGAACCCTATACCGTTTGGTTTTCCGTTGGACTCATCATTTGCGACCTCAGCTGGGGAGATCTTTGAAAGTCCCATTGGTTTGAAAGCAGAACGGACGCCGGGATGGAAGCCCATAAGCACAGATGATGTCCCACCGAGGCCCAGCATGTGTCCAGGGTTCCTGGCAGAGGTCACACTCATGTCAAGGGCTCGGTCCTGCTCCTCTGGGCTTGGCTTTTTCGAAAGGCCCGCTTTATTGGCGAATGGTGATGTGGACACTGCCCGTTTCACAGAATCGGACATTAAGATGTTGTGGCCATTCCTCGGAGAGCACGAAGTATTCGGGATATCCCCAGATTTCGGAGATCTGTTGAAGTTCTCGGGGCCTGTCGCTTGCTCGTTGCTCACAAAGCTCCTACCAGTGCTCAATGCACAGTGGAAATGAACATGGGCTTTCAGGGTGTTCGGGTATTTGAATATTCTCCAGCAATACCAGCAAATATAGCGCTCCTCGCCTGAAACATAAGAAAGAAAAAGCAATGAAAGACCATTACTGTCAACTCCAGTCCACTACGTTATAAATGTCTTCGTCACGTTGGCACGACACCAGTTGGGCAGTCTGGGGTCAATTATATAGATGTAATGATTTTGTAATCCGCAAAACCCTGTTGTGTATTGTTACCATCAAAAGAGCAAGCGCCGGCCCAATCTGCCGCTTACTAACCAATAAATTGAATAGGGACTTTCTCTGTGTGCTTTCCCGCAGAATTGATGGCAGCTGTTGCTTGAAATCGCAAGTCGCGTATAGACAATGAGGCTGGCCCATCTGTTGACGCTGGAGAATTGGAAGCGTATGTCAAGGACCGCACCGTGTATGGGCCAGAGACCGGCGCTCACAGTAGCCTACAGCGTCGCAAATCAGGGCAATATACAACCCACATAAAAGTTTGCATTCAGTAGACAACAATACCTTGCGCAGCCAGCTAATTTACCGTAGAGCACCTTTTTTCAATGTATTTGCTTTTGAATACATTAATATAAATGACTAGGTGACATTTGTTAACCTCTTCCCCTTGCTGAACTATACTGCACGCATCGGCCCCTTTGGCTGTCCAGGAGAGAACAAACAGGTTTAAATGCATTAGAGTATAAAACGAAATAATAAGACAGATCATTGGAGATAGTATGCTGATCATATGATCAATCATCCGCTAATGTAACAGATTGGACTCCTGTACCGTATTTGTGAACAGGGTTACTCTTAAACTCAGCTCAATAGTTCTGAACCAGTCAATACGAGTTACCACAGACGACAGACCTTTCGATTTAATAACTAAACAGAGATAATCTGAAAACATTCTCAGCTACTAAGCCTATTAAATCGGATTTGAATAGTGGGATTTGCCTTGATTCTGCTGGTGGCAAAATTATTTAAAAACTGCTCGGACATAACCAACCTTTATTATTATTATTCGTATTATTGATGGATGGATGGATGGATGGATGGATGGATGGATAGATAGATAGATAGATAGATAGATAGATAGATAGATAGATAGATAGATAGATAGATAGATAGATAGATAGATAGATAGATAGATAGATAGATAGATAGATAGATAGATAGATAGATAGATAGATAGATGGATGCTACACTGTGTATAACTGCCATGCATAGTTTAAATAGACGCTTTTATTGAAATAGATTTTATTGAAAAATATCTTCATATTTGTATGAAATTTGTAGAGTAATGTGAAATCTCTGTGGTTGTTCTATAATATTTTTTCCAATGCTTATGTATTATTATCATACATTGTGTAAACTAACGAAAAAAATTGCGTGTCTCACCTTTTTCGTCATGTGTTGGAGTTGCAGTCGTAGGAATGTCAAACCATTGTGCCAGTGAGTTGGAATACCAAACGCTCAATTCTTCCCCAGTCTGAATTTCTCTCAGCACACGATAGAATACCTTTCGAGAAGAATCAGGATAAAATATTACAAACATATTGCAATTGAAAAAGTTCAAATTAATGACATTATTTTGTTTTTGGCTCACCTGTCCTCCAGGTAAATCCGAGACTGCCTCGAGGTTCTGTTCTTGACTGTTTCTGGCCGCGCGAACTAATCCAATCCAATCTGAACCCGCACTGCCAGACTCGTCCACGAATTCCCCCCTCACCAGGCGAATCTACAAATACACAATTTAACATTAAAAACCTGTTTTATTTAGCTCGTAACGAAAGGTACAATTTTAAATATAAATATTTACTCATTTAAATTTCATAACAAATTTCCATAAAACTGAATTGAAAAATCTTTAACCAATTAAATTAATAAATGTAAAGTTTTGTTTAATTGTATTTAGTTAAAGATTACTCAATTCAGTCTGATGGAAATTTGTTATTAAATGTCAAGACGTAAATCGTAAAAATAGGCCTCTTTTCTTCTTCTTTTTTTTTTTTTGTTGTTGTTTTTTTTTGTTTGTTTGTTTGTTTTGACTGCATAGCTTTTAGTCAAACAATTAAATGAACTTTCCATATAAAAATAAATAAAAAATAATATTGTGTATTCTAATGCTGCCCGTCTGTTGAAGCTGTATGTTTAAAAATAAAAACAATTTCTTCTAAATGTTAATGATTTAATATGTTTTTCTATTATTTATTTATTTAATTTCTTTCTGTCCTTCTTTTATTTATCTGTTTTGTTTTTACTCCTTGTTAATTATGTCACCCCAAGGTATTTCAAACGTGCGTTAATGTCGTTTTTATTCGGTCTATTAAACAATGGCGATAATTTTCAAGGAACAGGCCACATAATTGAGTTGATATGAGAAACGAATTTGAAGAGTGTCAAAGCATTTCTATTCCGTTCAAATAAATTAAAGATTAAAGCGTGACATTTGACACGGAGATTGCACCTGATGATCGCCCATGGCCTGGGGCGTTGCATTTATGCGCATTAATCACAGAAGCAGACAGCGTAAAGGGCTCCAGTCTATTTACAACTTATTTATAAAATTAGATACCATAATATATGAGACCTATTACATCCCATTGATTTGTCCTAAATTTTGACAGTAACGCATAGGCCTACAACTATTTTAATTGTTTTTCGACAGTTAATAATATTAACATTTATAATTTATAAAAAAAATTGAACTGAAATGCAAGAATGACATCTAAAGTATGCTCATTTTTGATTTCATATTGAAACAAAGATTAAATTTTTAATCTGTTTCCAGATTGTAAATGTTATCAGCAATTTATTATCCTTGCTAATTGAGGTTACTGTCTGATTTATGTTATGGAAAATAAATGGTACATCGGAATAACCTGCCCGCAAGCCTGTGAAATTTGAAGGGGTAAGGGCATGAAATCTCGCACAGGAACTCAGGTCACCCTATTAAGGCGGTTAAGTAAAGACATAGACTGACAAGTTGTCTTGCTAATATAGCTCAATTATTTCCAATCTGACAGCACAAACCAATTAAAAAGAGGGTGCTTTATGAAGAGTGACAGGTCAACTCAAGACTTGGAAAAAGTAAAATGTTCTTGAACTTATTTTTACCTGCATAAAAAAAGATATATTACATTTAGTTTTTAATGATTTTGTTTGTTCTCTAAAACTGTATAATACACTATTATTATTATTATTATTATTATTATTATTATTATTATTATTATTATATTGTGGGCAGTTCTTATTAGAAAATCTAAAACAGTTTAGAAAAAATGAAAAAGTATACTTAGAGATTAGCATACATTACAGTACTACATTGTAAATTATTTCTATTTTGTTTAAAAATGACGCACACTCAGTCCTTGTGGAAACAATCTTTAACGTTGCTTTCTTAAAGCTTGCTGCATTTTATAAAAGCTTAAAAAAACCGAATGAAACTCAAATCTCATAACAAAAACGTGTAAAGGACACGTCGAAAATAAATAAAACTAACTTACTTTCTTTTTGACTCCAACTTCCTTGCGGTCTGAAACATACTTCCCGAGTTTGAAGATGCCCCGGACTGGTCCTATCCGCAGCCCGGCTGGGATGCTGCAGTCGGCAAGCACACTGATAGTGGGTGCCCGAGACGCTTGCATGGCTGACTCTGTGTGTGTTGCTGTATTAGAACCGGGAAGACCAAGCAGCCACTGATTGAGATGAGCAGAGTGCTTGAGATGAGGACAGACTAATATCCGCCCGCGAAGTGACGCGGTGGCGTGTGTGATCCGGCTTTTCTTATGGTGCAGTAAGCAACCCCTCGGCACATTAATGCGCAAGGGCGAGCAGCGCGCGATGAGAGAGTTGCGCTCTTTTAGCAGCTGTAGAACTCTCCGAAGTGGTCACATGGAGACTTTCCCTCACCCTCACGCATAATGAACCGCTCCAAACGGTCAAGAGACAATAGGCCCAGCGACCTTCCCATCCCCAAAATCCAATTTGTCAAGGGCAGAGAAAGGAGAGTGCAGAATCAAAGGTCTGGCGCAACCATTAATCCTCAGCATGTGGCTTTGTCCGCCAGACAGTTCCGATATTTTAAGTGACAAATACACTGTATAATTTCTCCATAAATTCTCTCCCTTTCATTGTTCTATACAAACCAGTTTTTGGAAATCAGTGACTACTTTAAATCTACTTGGCTGCATCCTTTTAGGTTTTATGTACTTCAAAGCTCTTTATTCTTTCCCTGGCTGTATTGTGTGTTGCCGTTTCAACAAAAGGAGAAGGAATGTTTTGGAGACTTGTTAACTTCTATTGACTCCCGGCGTGTGCCGTGCCGAGACCGGGCAGGTACTCAACGGGAGAACCAGCAAAATAGGAGCAGCTTTCAAAATAACCACCACCTTATCATTTCACACTTTCTTGACAACAGGTCACGTATCAAGGTGGTCACATTCAGTATTGATGAAGCATCCTTCAATGCTCTGAAATTAATGCAAACATAAGGGTGACGTTGTCAACGAAATCTTGTGCAGGATGATACTTTCCAATATTATGAATATATTATATAGGCCTATATATGCAATAACCTTTTTCATTCCCACTCAACTTGCAGTTAAAACAGCATTTTTGGCACAGTACTTGATTTGCAGTTTACATTATTAAGACAATGCTCGTTTGAGGAAACTAGCCTGTTACTAAACATATAATCACAATTTCATTTATGTTAAATTATCAGGTTTATGTTATATTTTTTTGTACTGACATGTGACAGGAGGGCAGAGCCCATTGCTTTCACACAAGGCCCTTGGGTATCATTTGAAGTGAGTCCTATGGTATTGTTACTTCTGGTTTTAAAACTTCATTTGACCCCTTTGATCGTGGGCCTCATTGACTGAATAGAGGGCAAGGGTAAGAAACAAGAATTTGTGGGCGATAAATTTAAGCCATGAACATGTCCTGCTAACCTCTGCCCTGGCGATTCGGCGATGACACTCCGCTGTAATTGGAGAAGCAGAGGTGGGATCTCTTTCTTCAGGAAAATGTACCCCACTGGTCCTTTCTGGGAGCTCTCTCTTTGGGCTCCTTAATGAGTCAAAGAGCGTCAACGACACGCGAACAATTTTTGAAAAGGCGCATGCAAAGGCCGGCTGTGTGGTGGGTTATTTATTAATGTTGCCATTTGTGACTGGTTCCCATCCGCTCTGCAAATGCGAGTCCGGCCTCTATACAGCGCTCAAGCCAGCCGGGCCGATTCTCATTCGTGTCTTGTGTCTTAAAGTTGACGTTTTCCAACTAATAAATTGTGCACAAAGGCGGAAACGTGGACGTTTTCTTTTCTGCTCTCTTAACAGGGTAAAGCAGGAGTGAAAGTTATCCCAAAGTGCCCATTGGAGCACGCTGAGCGGTCAAAAACTCCGCAAATGTAGTGTTCGGAGCAAATGGGATGGAAAATTTAATGAAATCAAATAGCTTGAACGGTCGCATTGTCCGGTGTCTTTTTAAATAGCACATTAATTACATGGTAGCAGCTTTATTTGGGAACAATATTGTGGACCCAAGCGGGGCATTCCAGAACTTCCAAAAGGTCGGATTGTGAGATTCGGAAGAAAAGTGTTGGTCAGGTGGTCAAAGCATTTTCTCTGGGACTCAGCATTACAATTTGAGCTAAATGCGGGATTTGATTTAACATGTTGCCAAATAATGAAGCATCTAGGGTAACAGCGAGTGTGTGAAGAACCGTGGTGTAAAGGAGCAATGTCCCACCAGGGGTTCCATTCATGCGTCCAAACAGTGCTTGAGTGCCAAGTGTTCACTACTCTATCAGAAAAGTACACAATGCCCAAGCTCTCTAGAAAACATTTTTTACGCCAACCATAAACTCTTTGCCCTTAACAGGCAAAGCTAACTTTCTTATATCCCCATTCCTGTGGCTTTGGGAATGCAACGAAAGAGCCAGCCTACGTATGCAACATCATTTAGTGGATCGTGTTTATTTATTTATTTTATTGGAGACGGTACAACAAGTTGTAAAGTCGAGTGTAATGTAGGCTTTTGTGTTGCAAAAATGTTGTCTGTTTTTTTTACATAGACCAAAATGTTAGGTTAAAAATAACACATGCCTATTTTAACGCGCTTAACCTACTCACTGTTGCTGCGGGAAAGTGCAACCTTCACAAAGGACGGACCAGCTGCGTTTCAGTTAGGGGATGCGGGTGGGACATTAGTGACGCGATTGAATAGTAATTATGCTTGTATGGGAGTCCCACCAGATGACATGATTGGGATTTTAACCCAGACTAATATTCAAAGTCGTATTAGAAAGTGGCGAGATAAGTGGCCACTGATTCAACTCTGTTCATGCGTGCTCCCATTTTTAAATGCTCTCCAAAGAAAGGGGGCTGCTTCGTTTCAGTATTCAAAGCCTGAACAAAGTTAGCTCTGGCTTTTGAACCGAATTTCCCCAACTTTGACGCTCTTGTCCCCTCTGAAAAGGCCCATATAATGGGGTGTAAACTTGTCTGAATTGAAATGTTTCGGTGTACCTTATAAATTCATACCCTTTTCACTCGAACGCGCAAGAATGAACCTTCAGTCTACCCGATTCTCTCTGCCGTCGAACGCATTTACTGCGAGCTCTATTTGTGAAGTTCATTTTTAGGCAAATGTATGCAGGGAAGGTTTGTAGTGAATAGCTCTGTGTGTCAGCCGGGCCTAATTGGGATTAAGGCACTAAAACCATATGCAGAAAGTGTCAGAATTTCTCAGGTTTTAGCGACCGTTAACTTTTGCCCCTTTTGATCCTCAGATCATTTGAGTGGACGCTGGGAAAAAAAGATGGGGGTGTTTTGTGTGATGGTATGTACAGACAGATCATTAGTTATTCCATTGAAGGTATTCCCTTGTTAATTCAGTCTCAAAAACATTTTGAATAAATTTGGCTCCTGCGTAATATTGTGTTGCTGCTGGATGATTAATTTAGCCATTCAATATTCGTTTTGGTAATGGGTAAATATGTGGATCTGGATTGCCTCGCCTTACTCTTTGTGTCTATTTGTATTTTGTGGGGAAATGTGGCTTTAAAAAAAACAAATATTTCAAAGCTCAGACAACTTGGGCCTTGCATGAGTTTTATGGAATATAAGAATTTATTACATAGAAAATTTCTTTTCTTTCAAACTTTATATGTTCGAGTTGTCTGAAGGCTGCTTTTCGATTTAAATAAAGATATATGCAGATAGGACTAGACAATACAAATGTAGAAAGTTAGACATTAAGAAAACAATAAATTAAGAAAGAAAGAAAGAAAGAAAGAAAGAAAGAAAGAAAGAAAGAAAGAAAGAAAGAAAGAAAGAAAGAAAGAAAGAAAGAAAGAAAGAAAGAAAGAAAGAAAGAAAGAAAGAAAGAAAGAAAGAAAGAAAGAAAGAAAGAAAGAAAGAAAGAAAGAAAGAAAGAAAGAAAGAAAGAAAGAAAGAAAGAAAGAAAGAAAGAAAGAAAGAAAGAAAGAAAGAAAGAAGCGCTGATTTGTATTTATTTTAATAAGTTGTATTGACCAGGGATTTCAATTTGCAGCGTGCAGTATTAAATGCGAGTGTGGGCCTGGCAGGACCCTGGATAGCTCCAGTCTTTAAAACGGTGAAGGTCATTTGGCCACTCACTCAAACGCCAGTTAATTATATTGATAATACATGCTGCGCATGTAGCCTACACTGCTCCAGAGGCAATTTATTTGTATCATCATGTAATGCAGATATCATGAACTTTACAACGCACGTAGCTCGAGATGCGCATTGCATGACTGGCAGAAGGCACACTAATGATATGAATCCACGGCAATGACTGGAGACTGTCTGTAGCTCGCTCATTAATGGGCAGGATTGACATTTCTGGGTTTTCCAAAATGCCCAGGCCATTTCTCAGAAGAAACAATGCAAGGCACGTACTGGCAGTTAATTGCGCCTCCGTTTCGGGTGGGATGAGCTTGTGGAAATGATGACCGTAACCAAAATAGTAATGAGAGTCTATTGATTAATCCGATATGTTCCAGACCTTAAATCGCCTTGGTGCTGTCAGATCCAGGAGCGAACTGGGATGAGATATAAATGGTTATAATAATAATAATAATAATAATAATAATAATAATAACAATAATAATAAAAACAAATATTATTATTATTATTATTATAAATATGAGTATAGTATTAAAATTTGTTTCGCGTTAAGCAGCGGCACAAAAAGCATTTAGGGAATCATAGTATTGGAAAATGTCTTTAGTCTTTAGGCCCATTGAAAATAAAATGGTCAGATGGCGCGATAAAATATAATGTTTAGACGCAGATTAACGACTGTAAAGCCGTTTTAACCTCTTAATCCGGCGTAATCCCTCTTGCTTCAGACCGAATTGTTCTTAATGTAATCATAGATAGCACATGATTCTTTCAGTTCTGATATGTAACCACAAAACTGAATGAATACTTCTAAATTTTTTCATAATTCAATTAATTACATGCTACTTATGTGTGTGTGTGTGTGTGTGTGTGTGTGTGTGTGTGTGTGTGTGTGTGTGTGTGTGTGTGTGTGTGTGTGTGTGTGTGTGTGTATTTATCACTTTGTGGGGACCAAATGTCCCCATAAGGATGGTAAAACCCGACATTTTTGACCTTGTGGGGACATTTTGTCGGTCCCCATGAGGAAAACAGCTTATAAATCATACTAAATTATGTTTTTTGAAAATGTAAAAATGCAGAATGTTTTCTGTGAGGGTTAGGTTTAGGGTTAGGGTTAGGTTTAGGGGATAGAATATAAAGTTTGTACAGTATAAAAACCATTATGTCTATGGAAAGTCCCCATAAAACATGGAAACACAACGCAGTGTGTGTGTGTGTGTGTGTGTGTGTGTGTGTGTGTGTGTGTGTGTGTGTGTGTGTGTCTATTTGCTTGTCTTGCAGACGCAGTGCAACTGGTTTATCTGTTTATTCCTCCAGTAAGATTTACACAAACCCTGTGACAGTAAAGAGGCCTTTGAGTCGTTCTGTCTCTTGTCAGATATAGGCTTGCTTCAATATTTAGACTTCTATTGCTTTGATTAATATGTTTTGGCAAGAGTGCACATTGTAGTGCTTATACCCTGTGCAGATTTTTGTATTTTGGTTGCTGTAGACCATCTGCTCACATGATTGTAGTTTTCAGTTGTCAGTGCTCTGGGTCAGACAGATTCATGATCTGAAATTTGTTTGGACTCGTATCAGCATTTCAGATACATTTAAAGGAATATACCATGTTCAATAAAAGTTAAACTCATCGACAGCATTTGTGGCATAATTTTGATTACAACAAAAATTATTTTTGACTTGTTCCTCTTTTTCTATAAAACAAAATTTATATTTCTATATATATATATATATATATATATATATATATATATATATAGTAAAATTCTGTGTTAAAGTGAGACACTTATAACGGAAGGGTGTTGGGCCAATCCATATAAAAAACTCACTGTTTCGAAATTATAGCCACAAGACATGAGCAATGTGCATGTTATCATGATTTTAGTGAGATAAAATCACAAATTATCCTTTTATGTATAAAGTTATATTCAATTTTACAACTTGTTGCCATGACAACGAAATTCCCTAAACATAATAACCCTAAAATTACAGTAAAATATTATGATTTAAACAAATTTACACCTCAAATAATAAATGAATTTTAAATGAAGAGTGAATTTAAGTTCTTTCTAAAATTTAAACTTCACACTTATGTTTAAACCCTCCAAAAATTGGCCTCATTCACTGAGCCTCACTTTACCCTAAATGTTTGCCTTTTTTCCCCCTTTTTGTTATGGACATTATTCCGCAAATGATGTAGATCGAGCTTAATTTGTACTGAACCAGGAATATTCCTTTAATATTGACACATGACATGATACTGACAAATGCTTCCATGTTAATCATTAGATGAATGAACAGCATATATAATTTGGAGAAATGATTTATCATGAAAAGATGATATTTGCAACCTACTGACACAATTATGTTTAAAGAGAACCCAAATATGTTAATGATGTGAAATGTGAAAAAGTTCTTGTTTGCAAGAAGTGTGCCAACTCCACATGCCATGCTTTACAAATCTGTCAGGATTTTGTGAGCCACACGCTTCTTTTACCAATTATTTACAGTTTATGTAGTTTTATGCTCAAGTAATTTAGTGCACATCTCACATCGCAGTTCTAGACAGCGTGAGTGTTTGGCATATTCCAGTGGGAGCTGATCAGAATGGATCAGATGCAGATGAAGAGGGCAGATTTGGATAGAATGGGGCCATACAGTGAGTGTGGCTTCACGTTGTGGCAGCAACATGTAAATGATGGGTTGGGGTTCCCCTTTGGCTAAAGAATCAAGGTGATAGACTAAGCCTGGAGTGACACACTCACACTCCCTGCATTCTTTTATGTTGTATTCCTGTCTAATCCTTCCTCATCGTCTGTTCTCTGCACAAACTTAAGACGCCTGCACCATACACCTGTTGATTATAGTGAAAAGCAGTATCTGTAACTGTATGTCTGTTTGTATCTTTGTAAAAGTTTAATATGTTTTTCTATTGGACACTTGAGTGGTATGTTATTTTTTTACATTTGTGGATTTTTATGAACTTCAAGAAGGAATCTTGGACAGATGAAAACACCTCAAAAATATGTGATGCTCAAAGCTTTATTTCCAGTTGCATTCTTGTAATGTAAGGCAAAATCTTAGTTGGCAAGGCACATGCATGCACATTAGAAAGATTATGTGATTTAGCACATCTGAAGGCATTTTGTTTCATGTTCGACGAGCAGGAAACACCACTACTCATCATCATCTGCTGCTCCAGAGATGGAATAAGATTTCTCCTGTGT
Organism: Xyrauchen texanus; assembly: GCF_025860055.1. Lineage (NCBI taxonomy): Eukaryota > Metazoa > Chordata > Actinopteri > Cypriniformes > Catostomidae > Xyrauchen > Xyrauchen texanus. The sequence goes on from NC_068290.1 coordinate 15,798,260, forward strand.
GCTGCTCTCCAGTGTGTCATCATCTGTTTTAACTGTTCTGAGGAAAAACAAAAGTGGAACCCCAAAATATTAGTTTTACAGTTTTTTATTTGATCAAACTTTCATAATAACTGATTTTCAAAGCTCTGCTATAGATTTCAGTGGTTGCCCTTCTTTGTTAATTTAAGGTGTATGGTTAAAATGCTCAATTTAGTTATTTATATTTAGGGGGGCTTTTGTTTTACAGAGACTTTTTATTTACAGAGATAGTTGAGAGGACAATGAATCATGGGGGAAAAAAGAGGGGCAAAGGGATGGGAACACAACACAGTCTGGACTTGAACCCATGTCTCCCATGCAAGCACCATGGTTCAATGTGTCAGAGGACATGCTCTAACTGCTACACTTCTAAAATAATGCTTAATTGTAATGTTACCTCATGAGCACAGTCTTCCTCTCAGTCATCTCCACAGCTTGCTCTTGAGTGTAGTCAAAAGTGGTGCCTGGGCCCCCAACCCCCCCAGAGAAGCCATCACCAAGACCTCTGCCAAGACCTCTGCCCACTCCATCTCCAGCTCCAGCACCCATGGCACCTGCAATGCCAGCAGCTCCAGCACTGTGGATGCCACTCATAAGGGACATGGTCTGCATGCTCTGTACCATTGTACTCAATCGAGAGTCCTCACCCTCAATAAGCTTCCTATGGACATCCGTTAAGGAGAAAGGATTTAAGAAAGCAGTATATGTGTTAAAATTATTTCATTTTGGTATTTTTTTAAGTTGAAATATATCTACAGTGCTCTTTGAGTCAGCAATATTTTTAAGGTCCAAATTGTTTTAATTCATTTTTATTGTATTTATTAAAATGGTTAAAAGCCAAGGGCTATGAAGTTGTACCTGTATGTGGTAATTTCAATCTCAAGGCCCATTTTAACATTGAGCAAATCTTGGTATTCACGCAGGAGTAGAGCTGTCCTTTCCTTGGAGGATTTGAGCTCAATCTGCAGGGCCTCAATCCTTGCCTGACAAGAAGAAAAAAAGATTTCCTCAGTGTAGTGCTGTGTATATTGTACTTTGTATGCAGGTCAAAGCATGATTAGGTTTCACTGGCTTCACACCTGGAGTTCTTCTAGTTCTTTTCTGTACTTCTCCTGAGTCTCACGGATCTGTGCTTCCAAAGCCTCGTTTTTGGTCTTCAAAGACTCCAAGTCACGTTCTTTATTTTTAATCTGGATATATACAGATCCAGATTTATGTAGGTTACATAAAAATGTATTTATTTATTTAAAATTGAGTACTGTAAATACATTCTTTGTTATTTTAGTAGTTGTTGTAGTAGTGATAATAATAATCATAGTCCACACACACACACACACACACGTATTTAACATTTATATACCATTATCAAGTTTGTTATTAAAACTTACGTCCTTCTTTGAATTGACAATTTCCTCTCTGACGCTTCGAACCTTGTCCACAGTTTTTGTCGTTTTGTTGTTGAGGTCGTCGAATTTAGTTGTGTACCATGAATCCATTTCCTTAAAAATAAAAATAAAAATAATTATATATATATATATATATATATATATATATATATATATATATATATATATATATATATATATATATATATATGTTATTATTATTAATATATCTATATATCTGTGTGTGAAAATATTGCAGAATTACTAACTATGTAAACAAGTTTTCACACCTCTTCCATTTTATTGGCAATAATAATATTTGCTTTAAAATCTTCTCCACCTGTAAATTCTTTGCGGCAATGTCATCATACTGGTGTTGGATCTGCTTAAGAGCGGCTGAGAGGTCGGGAAGGCTGTAGGTGTCTCCGGCTGTGGCGTGGGTTGCGTAAATCTGTTTCATAAGATCGTCGATTTCCTGAAAACCAAATATTAAACATGGAATTTGGAAGCTTTTGTTTTGTTTACAAAGAAAGAAAATGTATTATTTCTGGACATTAATTACCTCACTGTGTACTCTTTGGAGGAATTCAAGTTCCACTTCCAAGTTTTCCAACTGCTTCTCCAAAGCAATGCGCGCGGAAGTGGCGGCGTCCACGTCCTGTAGAGACGTTAACAAATAAGGGATTTTTATTCCTTCTTCTTCTTCTTGCTGAATGTCAATGTTATAATAAGACTACATGATTTGAACCATACCGGACGGAAAGCTTCAATTTCAAGCTCGGCTTTCTTCCTCATCTCTACAGCCTCTTCATATTTAACCTTCATAATCTCCAGATGACCCGCCATAGCATCTTTCGCAGCAAAAGCAAGGTCCTTATAAAAATAAGGAAATAAATGAAGGTATTATTACATTTAGACTATTTTTCCCCCCTTCAACGCAAATGATCACCTCAGGATTGTTTATGCATAACATTTGACATAAAGCCTTTAAATTGTCTGCATTTAGCCTATAAAACTCCATTATGGATTAGACTATTATGGATGGACTGGATGAATATTATTTAACTACAGTAAAGACTTAGTAGCCTACATTTTCTTTTAAAATATTATATTATGCTTCAGAACTGTTAAAAGATACATTCAAATTATTATAGCTACCCGCTGCACTCTCATTTGGTCAGCCAGCCTCTTCAGTTCCTTGAGTTGCTCCTCGTATAACAAGCGGAGGCCGGTGGGCTTCAAGAATCGATTCTGGAGGGCCTCAATTTCCGTCTCCAACAATTTGTTTTGCTGCTCCAGGGATCGGACCTTTTTCCGAAAGAGAATAGGAAAGCAAAATACGTGTTATGTGCAAATTCTCTGCATGCTCTATGGCCTCTGCCCACAGAAGTGCAAATAATTCGCTTTATCTCCTGAGCCAGCAGTGGCATTTCCACACTGCCAGTCTGCGTGACCCACCCAAGCATGGCCAAATCAGACAAATTCGGTCAGAGATGGCTCTTGAAAATGAGGGTTGTTTCTAAGAGGGTTAAATATTAAACAATAAAACATTTGTGATGGTTATTTCGGTTCACCCGTCACTTTTGATACCTTTAATGTTGTAATGTAGTGTAAATACATGTATACGTTTTGATAATAACATAGCTAGTGTGCTGGTAGCCTATTATTGCGAATGTAATTAGTTATGTATAGCCTATGTATGTGTGACATAGATTATGTTAGATAATGTAGTGTAGTCTTAGTATTATTTTTCGTCATTCAGGTTTATCCCGGGTTGTAAAAAAATAAATACAAAAAAATAATTAAATACAAAATTGTCAGCTCAACAGAGAATGGTGCGCTTGCCTTCTCAATGTATGCTGCCAGTCGATCGTTGAGCAAAACCATCTCTTGTCTCTCACTGGTTCGTGTGCTGAGGAATTCACGGTTTTCTGCAGCAGCTTGGTCGATATCGACCACTGAACCGCCTCCAAGGACACAAATGGCACCCTTTCCGACACTGTAAGTAGTTCAGATTGATTAAAATGTAAAAAGTTAAAACACTGTCCATGCAATGTTTAGGTAGCATGTGGTCGATATGTCAAGGAAGATGCATTTATTTCTCACTTCAGGTTTTATTAGTCCTCACTATTGAGAATAATTGCGACTGTTGTTGTGTGTGATTTCTAAAGCAAATAACTCAAATAAAAAAAGGTTACTATTAAAAGAAAGTGAAGTAACCCTGAATTACAGTTTATTATGGACTACAAGTTTAATATTTTGTTTATTATGTATGCTCAAGTGTACCAAATTTGTTTATGTAATACAAAACTATTTTCCATAATACTTATTAATAATCATTATTATTATTGTTTCATTGTTATAGAATCAAGAGTTTCTGATCATGAATAAAAATAAAGGTAATCGTGGAACACAAAAGGACACTTTACACTGACTGAGCACTTTATTAGGAACAGTATGGTCCTAATAAAGTGCCCGACGTGGTCTTCTGCTGTTGTAGCCTATCCACCTAAAGGGTCGACATGTTGTGCATTTTGAGATGCTATTCTGCTCACTACAATTGAGTGGTTATCTGAGTTACCGTAGCCTTTCTGTCAGCTCGAACTAGGCCATTCTCCATTGAACGTTCTCATCAACAAAGTGTTCCCATCTGCAGAACGGCAACTCACTGGATGTTTTTTGTTTTTGGCACCATTCTGAGTAAACTCTAGAGACTTTTGTATGTGGCAATCCCAGGGGATCAGCAGTTACAGAAATACTCAAACCAGCCCGTCTGGCACCATCAATCATATCAAGGTCGAAATAACTGAGATCACATTTTTTCCTCATTCTGGTGGTTGATGTGAACATTAACTGTAACTCCTGACCAGTATCTGAATGATTGTATGCATTGAACTGCTGATGATTGGCTGATTAGATAATCGCATGAATAGCTGTACAGGTGTTACTAATACAGTGGTCAGTGAGTGTAGGGTACATCTTTGTGTTATAAAGCAAGTTGTTTTGTAACAACAAGAGGGTGAATAAATGATAAAATAATAAAAATTTTGGGGTGAACTATCCCATTAATTAGAAGTATCAAACAATTCTCCATGTATCTTCAATCTTTATCCTAAAGTTTCCTTCTATATGCAGATGTTCTGCATTGTTCCACTGACATATTTTTAGGAGACATGCAGTGCCATTACCAGTGCATATATACAGACAGAATGGGTGGCTTACCCAGTCATGAGGGACCGGCTGCGTGAAGATGAGATGGTCCTTCGGCCAACTGCCATGTTACTGCTGACAGCGGTGGGATAACGGGAATAGCTGGCTGAACGGCTTGTTCTGACATCCCGTCTGATGGGAGAGGGGCTGCTTACCCTCACCTGGAAAGAAGAGGTGCAGGCGTCCTCAAAATGGCGGCGATAGGACGAGATCCTTTCAGGGCTGCGACTCATCTTGGAATAGTAGCTGGGTTCAGTTCTTGGACTCAAAAGCCTTGCTGTGTTGATTTTTCCTGAGGTTCCTCACGCAAGCTCTGCTCACAAATCCACGCTCTTTGCCTAGAGGTCCAGGCTTCTTATACTCAGCCCCAAACATTAGACAACGCTTTTGGAATGTTGAGCCTCTGCACTATTGAGAAATGGGCCTGTCACTCAAACATCTGTCAGGGTCTTGAGAGGTGTTGAATTGAGTGGAATTATGAGGCAGCAAGGGTATATTAGTCTGTAGGTGCAGCTATGATGTGATATGGTTTGATATGAAGGGATTTTAATTACACATGCTTCTAGACAGGGCAAGAAATAATGTAATGGGGTCAGTCTGTGCAGAGAGATGCTCAGTGAGAGATGTGATATTAATAGACATTAATCTGCTCCCTATTTACATGGAGGTATTTGTAAAAAAAAAAAAATGGGAAGGGGATTAACCACAACGTTTCTCAATGGCCTGTCTGGGATTCATGTTTTGTCTTGAGATGACAAAAGGATGGGAGTTGTAATTACAGTAGTCCAATCTTTGGGCTATTTAATCATGTTCTAAAGAATCACAATTAATATGTATATTTCTGCTAGTGAATCAGCCAAACTTGACTATGTTCTAATTTTTTGTCATTACAAAATACTGTTGCTATTCAAAGTTATTTTGTATTGCTGACCAAATCTGGTTTATGAGATTCTTTCCAACTATTGAAGATTTGCCAGGTATGTGGGATGAGGGCGGGGTCTGTGTCTCTCAGAGATGTGAACAGTGGCTAAATGAGCTTATACACTTGGGCGTTATTTTACTCCTGCTATCTCATTCATTTACAGTACATTAGTCATCCCTGTAGCAGTGCTCAGACAGAAAAATACTACATTTACATTTATGCATTTGGCAGATGCTTGACCACAACCACAACACTAGTTGTGGTTTTATCAGCAATTTTAAGACTCTGTTATCTTTGTCCATTTCTACTTCTATTCAATCTGCAAGGCCTCAATCCTTGCCTGACATTCGTTGATGTAGTGCTGTGTTTATTATATTTTGTATGCAGGTCAAAGCATGATTATGTTTCACTGGTCAATTGTTGAGGTCAGTTCTTTGCTCAGTTAAACTAAAAGCAATATCTACATTTCAAATGTATCAGTGAGAAACAGGGCTTTATCAAATCTACATCTAATATTGATTCTGGTGCACATACTGCCTCGAAGACTAACCGCTATTAGTACACAAGAAATTCTTCTATGATTGTATAATGGGACTAACATGTAGAGCTCTTGTTGTCATTAATCACTGATGACACTGGAATTCACATAAGCCAGTAACAAAAGCACATGAAGTGCCATACAGATGATGCATGGCAGTACAAGGTATTGTTATTTATAGTCTCGAAATGGTTGAACATACAAAATAAGTGTTAAAGGTTTAAGCGTAGTAAATATTAATCCTTGAGCTTTACAAAAGAGCGCATTCAATGTTTCACCAATTAACAATAAGTTACTTTAGGACTAGTCCTATTACTGTTTTCAACAAGCTGCATGAGGTAACAAAAAAAACTAGCTCTTTGTCTGAACTTGATTCAATCAAGGACAGTGGTTCCTGTTTGAAGTTTTCTTAACTTAACATTACTATGTAATCTCCAAACAAACACTTTGTGTACATACCTAGTTGAATTGGGTAAATCTACCAAATTACGCATGTCAACGTAACTGAAATAAATCTATACTATTTCTTTATGTACTAAATTACTATTTGATACATTTGAATAAACAATACAATTTTCAAAGCTTAATAACCTGTATTTATTTAATATACTGCAATGATGATACTTCAAAGAACTCCTAACTAATATTTTAATGGCCTGTTTACAAAGTGATATAATGGCCTTTAAAGTTATCTCTTTTGCTTGTGACAAACAAGAAATACAGTATTTAATATGAGAAAATATAATTGCATTCAAATAAACCCATGATGCCCCTCGTAAGTAAGAGAGTTTCTAATGTGTCTAAACGTTGCTATATTATATTTCAACGTATTAGTAATTTCTTAAAAAAAAAAAAAAAGAAAGAGTTGAATCCACAATTTCCCCTAAATATTTCATTTCTTGTACATTGTTTAACTTCTGACCATCAACATAAACATACGGAAAAGCTCTTGGTTTACACATCTTATTAAAATATGTGGTTACAGATTTTTGAGTATTCAATGTAAGATCTGAAGACTTAAGCCAAAGTGAAACTTTGTGCATGATACATGAGAGCTTTGTTGCTACTTGATCAGCATTACTGCATGTGCATATATGACAGTATCATCTGCATACATCAAAAAACTTACATCATCACACACAGAAGGAAGATCATTTATATACAGGCTAAATAACAGTGGCCCCAGTATTGATCCTTGAGGGACTCCAAAATTACACGATTTGAGTTGATATAATGTATTGTTACCACCAACACCAGATTGAGGTCAGGGCTTTTTGATGGCAACTCCAAATCCCTTGACTTTGTTGTCCTTAAGATTTAACTTCCTGGCTGATGTCTTGAGATGTTGCTTCAATATATCCACATATTTCCTTCCTCATGATCCCATCTATTTTGTGAAGTGCACCAGTCCCTCCAGCAGTAAAACACCCCCACAACAAGATGCGGCCACCCCATGCTTCACGATTGGGATGGTGTTCTTTGGCTTGCAAGCCTCACCCTTTTTCCTCCAAACATAACGATGGTTATTAAGGCCAAACAGTTAAATTTTTGTTTCATCAGACCAGAGGACATTTCTCAAAGTAAGATCTTTGTCCCCATGTACACTTGCAAACTGTAGTCTGGCATTTTTATGGTGGTTTTGGAGCAGTGGCTTCTTCCTTGCTGAGCAGCCTTTCAGGTTATGTCGATATATAGATACTTGTCTACTGGTTTCCTCCAGAATCTTCACAAGGACTTTTGCTGTTCTTCTGGGATTTTTTTGCACTTTTCACACCAAACTAAGTTAATCTCTAGGAGACAGAATGTGTCTCCTTCCTGAACGGTATGATGGCTGCATGGTCCCAAGGTGATTATGCATACTATTGTTTGTACAGATGAACGTGGTATTTGAACATGGTAATTAAAATTTAAACAATCTGTCTGTAAACAATTGTTGGAAAAATGACTTGTGTCATGCACAAAGTAGATGTCCTAAATGACTTGCCAAAAACTAGAGTTTTCTAATATGAAATCTGTGGAGTGGTTAAAAAGAAAGTTTTAATGACTTCAACCTAAGTGTATGTAATCTTCTGACTTCAACTGTAAGCTATTAACATTACCACACAAACATTAACTAACAGTAATAACAAAAACAACAGAAATAATGTAATAAAATAATAATTACAAAAAAGTCTACCTCATTATTTATTCATGCTGCAATGCATGCTGGGAGGTGGCAAATCTTTTTCAGTAAACTTTGAGTTGAAATGGCAAATACGATTGTTAATTAAACTTAAGTACAAGTTAAGAGAATCAAACAAGTTGGCATGCAATTTTAGTTTTGTCATCTCAAAGATTGTTGGTACAACTAAACCTTAAAATCAGTTATTAAAGTGTATACATTTGTGTATAAAAATAACAAAACATTAAACACTAACAAGTATCCCCCTTTATATTCATCTTGCACAAAAACACATAAAATAACACTTAACTTTAACATTTATGGTCCCTATCGAGTCCAATGCAAAGCATGCTGGCAAATTAAAGTCCCCTGCCCAGTTTCAGCAATGCTAAATTAACACCACAAAAAGTATTCATGTAGTCCAAACTCAAATGGATTAAGTAAACTTCCATTTAATGGATAGAGCGTGATGAAATCAAGTTGGGTCAAAATGTTCTTGAATTGTGTTGCTTTTGTTTATTTTAATTCCGTAATTTGAACAAGCAGCAAAAATCTTTTTTTTGTGTGCAACATAACACAGAGTTATGCGCAGAGGTTTAACTCTTTACACCATTTATACTTAAATGGTATACATTTGTTAAATTATTTCGATACTTTGGATAAATAATAAAAAGATATACTGTTTTTCAGACAAGCACAATGTAGTACCAAAGTTTTATTTCCAAGAATACAAAAAACATAATTCTTGACTATAATAAAATAATTCCTGAATATAATTATTTTAATAATACACAGTGCTAAGCTCAGTCCATAAATCATGGGATAAAATGTCTTTCAAGTATTTAAAGATAAAATATTTGGAATGCCTGCTCAAAATATGTATTACATTTATAAGTATTATAAGCCAGTAGCCCTTTGAACATCAGTTATAGTATTACACAATGTTGGCATCTGTACTTCCCATTCCATCTGAATATATCCGTCAAATGAAATGTTTGGGGAGAATGCCAAATGCTCATATCTTACAGTATAAGTGCATAAGGCTTGACATGTAACCACGCCATTCCTTTATTGCCAGTCAAAACACATTAATTCTTCATCTTGATGGCTTGTTCTGACCTACGTGTCAGTGGTATAAATCAGATTGTAATACAAGTCAATTTAATTCCTATCACAGATTTACCATGTCTACAATGTGAGGATCAAACTTTGGTTAGTATTTTTTCACATTCTGCCCATTCTTGCCATCCACCTGAATAATGCTGGATGCTACAGGGAGAAAGAGACAATTAGACAACTGAGACCATATAAATAAAACATTCAATGTGAGGGTAGGAACTTGGAGTATCAAAGTTGAAAAGTTTATTCTATTGAAGGGATAGTTCACTCCAAAAGGATATTTTTTCTGCTGTAACACAAAGATTAGAACAATATCTTAGTTCAAATAGGTCCAAAAAGCTTATAAAGGCAGCATAAAATTAATTCATAAGACTCCAGATGTTTAATCCATGTCTTCAGAAGTGATATGATAGGTGAGTGAGAAACAGATCAATATTTAAGTCATTTTTACTATAAATCTCCAATTTCACATTCTTCTTTGTTTTTGGCCATTCACATTCTTTGTGCATATCTACACCTACTGGGCAGGGAGGAGATACAAAGTAAAATAGGATTTAACCTTTTCATGAGTAGGGTGAGGGTCTATTGAGCAGAGTTCTTTTTGCACTGGACACAGCACAGCCAGTAGAGGGGGCAGAGTGTATATGAGCATTTCTTTTTTTCTTTTATTACACTTTTTTATTTCTTGTCATAAAAACAAACAAACTGCTTTTTCACTTAATGTCTCCTTAAGATGATTCGCTTATGTTTTCCTCTTTTGTATGTCGCTTTGGATAAAAGCGTCTGCCAAATGAATAAATGTAAAATGTAAATGTAAAAAAGTACTGTAATATAGTAAACATGTGAACAAATAGGCTATGTCTCCTGTACTGTTTTGGATTTATTTATTTTATAGCTATAAAATGCAAAATGCACAAATAATATCAGCAGTCCAGTTTGTCTATATGCACTGTTTGCTATATCAGACATTGTGTGTGTGTGTGTGTGACAAGCACTAACATAAACAGACTTGGCTGCATGCATTGAATAATCGCGCTCAATCAGCATGTTTTCACTGTGAGTATACAAGTTTTAAATTGTTATCGTGGTGCTTTTGTGATAGTTTGATTGGCTGTTTCAGAAAACAAACATATTATATGGTTGAAAAGACGGTTTGAGTTTCTGTTTGTGTGAATGAAAATCACATCTGCACCTAATCAGCAGGTGTGGCTGCATGCATGTGAAAATCATGTTTATATTTGATGGATGTGCATATACAAACTGTAAACTGTTATCATGGAACTTTGGTGATAATTTGGCTGTTTTTTACAAAATAAACATATTATGTGCTTGAAAAGACTCTTTGCTTGTTTGTTTGACAAATGACAACCGCTACTAATGTAAACAAATGGCAGGAATCGGAGGAAGATTGCGTTTGATATACTGACTGTGCATAAGAGCTGTAAACGTTTTATCATGGTACTTTATTGATGAGTTGGATGTATGTATATAAATACACTTATTTTGTTGTTTAAAAGACTGTATGAGTAACTGTTTGAGCGAATATAAATAAGACACTTGACTAGCGCAGCTTGTGTCGGCGTGAAAGCCGATTTGAATATGGCAGCTTGTAACGTAACTGGCTGATGCAGAAATACATGTGTGACACTACTTTGCGGGACCCAGTTCTTAACTGTCACATATGGATGTATGAAAGGGTAAATATTTACCTGTTTCTCACCCATACACTGGAGTTGTATGGATTACATTTATGCTACCTTCAAAGTTTTGGCCACCATTCACTTGCATTGAATGAACCAACAGAGGTGAGATAATCTTCTAAAAATCTTTCTGTTCTGCAGAAAAATAAGTAATACACATCTGGTCATACACAAGGGTGAATAAATGATGAGAGTATTTACATTTTTGGGTGAATATTCCATTAAATTCCATTAAAATACTGTACCACTTTATTGGCATTGCTACTTCAAAGTTTGATTAAAAACTTAAAAAGTCAACCAGAGAGTGTAAATGCTACAATGTAAAGCTGCCAACGTGATTTCTTCACTGATAAGACAACAAAAGACTTGACTGACAAACATGTTTGCTATGATTATTCTAAAAGATAACACACAATGATAGCTTTACTATCATTTTCTCTTTTTTTATAAATGTTTTATTATTAACTTTTTTCAACAACACAAAGTCAATTGGCACATATTCCAATTTTTTTTTACAGAACAGAGAGAACCCCACACCCCCTTACCACCCCCCCAAATCCAATGGTCCATATCTATTTATTTTAAATTAAACTGTGTGTAAAGAGTCAAAGAACATGTACTAATAAGCATAACTGCTTACTTGGTGTACCCTAAAACCACTGCTGTATCCAGGCAGTTGAACACAATATTTTGGGAGTGTGTTGCATATCTATGCCAAATTTCTCTTTGAACACTTCAGGCTTGAGTTGCAGAGTTCCATTCATCTGTCCCACTTCAGGTGAGAGGAAACATGGAGGTGCATTCAGAAATGAAACACAATCAACATTTACACACCCTCATATTATTCCAAACCTGTATGAGTTTCTTTTGCAGAACACAATGGGAGATGTTTGGTAGAATGCTAGGCACTGTTAGCCTCAGTCACCATTCACTTTCATTGCATCTTTTTTCCCTTACAATGCAAGGAGATGGTGACTGCAGCTGTCAGTACCTAAAATTCCGCTAATTTAGTGTTTTCAATGAAAGAAAGAGGATTTGGAACATATGAGGGTGGGAAAATTATTTTAATTGTGGGTGATGTATCCTTTTAAATATCAAGCACATCCGGAGGACTTGGAAAGGAGGATGCAAGGTGTACATTAATGGACCCAGGAATGTTCCCGTACTCTCAGATTTCTCACAGCTCACGGACGTCTACTTCAGCTGCTCATAGGACTCGCCTGGCTGGCTTGATGCACTGAAATTTCGCAATAGCCCATCGCCTAAACTAATGGCACGGGTGCTACTTGATCATGAGGCACGGGTCTCTGAAAGATAACACAGGCACTTGACCGAAAGGGGCCGTTCTTTTTCTGCTACCTTTGTTTATGCGTCTTTACGAGTTATTATTAAGTGTCTAAATTTTCGCATTTTAGAACAATACATATACTCTCAAACTTTTAGAACAACTTGTACAGCACAAACTTTCCAAAACGTAGGAAAAAGGGTTCAAATATACTGAAATTGGAAGATGTACGTGACAAACGCAAGCCCGCCGTTTTTCATTATCTTTAAATGTCAAGCAGGTAACAACATTCAACAGTGAAAAGTGCATCGCAATATTTGAAACACTCACGCTGTAAGCATCGTAAATGTGTCCAGCATGAACCCGTTGTCGGTAGTCTTGAGACAGGAACACATTTCTGCTGACTAAGACGCGGGGAATACTCCTCGTAAACCGGGGCACGCATTTAACGCCATGCTTGGAATTTACGAGCTGAAAACTGCAAAGTGGTGACGTTCCTTTTCACTTAATTTGTATGTAAATATTGACGAAAACGCAGTGTGAAGGTTACGTGGCTTGCAGCGAAAAAAAAAAACGTACGCATGCGCACAACTTCGGATCACGTCTAGCCTGAAATAGGACAACGCGGCGGTCCCGTCCCATAGACATTCTATGGCGGTCCGCTGTCGAGGAGACAAGAGGCCGTTCTTTTTGAATGGAGGTCTACGGAGGAGATGCATCATTACGCTGAATAAACTGCTTTTGTGAGGAAATAACTCATCACTTAATAAATTGACCGCTTTTCCGCTAATCTTCAACATGTTTTACACTAAATAATCCATTTGGAATTAACTATGTGTGGAGGTTACTACAATAAAATTGCTGATTTATAAGAGAAGTCCCGAAAATCTTGCGACAGGTTAGTGACACTTTACGGCTCGCCTCATTCCTTTGTATGGTGTCCCCAAACGTTGACTCACTGTCGTAACATGCTAGTTGGCCATTACTAGCCGAGATTAAAAGGTTTTACAATAACTTTTTTGCCTTAATATTTTCATTCAGTGTTGTAAAATATTAACTTCTTTCTATTTTGAAACGTGTAAAATTTGGTTTTCATGATGACCAATTTTATTATATCTACAAGAGGCTTACAAACCAGTTCGGCTGCGTTGGTTTTGGCCATACAAGGACCCGTAGTGCGTCTAGGAGCATGCGATGATCACGTGACACATGTCATCCCTGTGATTTCTGTTCTTTACCAAATGCCACAAACTATGCTTACAAAAATAAGAACATGTGTTTCAGGATTATTCGATTTCTGGTTGTTTAAATGTTAGCTCCGAACACGTAAACAACCAAAATATCAACAGTAAATCTACTGTATCTAGAAACTTGGAAGAATAAGTTAGCAGCTCAGCTGTTACACCTGGCCACTTGACAACTGACGTTCACTTACTTGGTTGTGAGTTTGGAGAAGAGGGAAATATACCCGGGGTGAGTCTTGTTTATAACTGTCAGACAAAGACTTTTTGACGCTTGAGCTACTCTTTTTCAATAACCCTGTTCTGTAAATATAGCTAGCTGTTTTATTGCTGGATAAGCGAAGGCCTCCAACCTTGAAACCTGCTGTCAGTCGTTCATGAGTATTATTTCTTTATGCTTTATTGTAACACTTCACAAAACAAGATAATTAAAAGGGAAAAAAGAAAAACAAGCAAAAAACTAAAACATAAATAATTATATACAAACAGGTATTATAACATTCAAAAGCCATAGATACAAGGATGTCTAATATGGTTAAAAGTTCAAGGCTCTAGTCCAGAGTCTTTGTTCCTTACACCCTCCAAAGTTTCAAGGTACTTATAGAGCTCAAACTTAAATTGTCCAAAATGTGGGATTTTCTTTGTCCATCTACATTGATGGATATAATGTTTACCTAAAATAATAAATAGGTTAATTATATAACATATTTTATTTTCTAAGGGTTTATCATAAAACAATGTCAGTCCCATTTATTTCCTTAATAATAACTTAAAAGTTACACCAAAACAATTTAGTACAAGTACAATAAAAGATGCACAATACTATCAATGCTGAAGTTGCAAAACACATATCAAGTCAATATATATTTTAAATCTTCTTATGACGTGATTTACAGGGTTAACCAAACAATCCTTATTGTATTGGTGACACAATATCTCCTAAAGGCCATGAAAACATCCATCCTCCGAAACGTGAATTTCAAAAGATTTTTGCTGGAGTTATCTTTACTGGCTGGCTAATCTGCCTTAGGATACTATTGTTGCATTTATTATCAATAATACTCAAACCATTTAATTTAAAATTAAAATCAACAGTAGGATTCAAATCTGTAATTTCAGAAAAATGCAACACCCGAAGGAGTCCAGATGGAATAGCAACAAAGGCAATTGCGTATTCCTTAGCAGATACTAGAAGTTTATATTTGTTTAAAAATGTATTGTATGAAAGTAGATAACTGTTGGGTTGGAACAGTTGTCTTTATTATTCCAAATCAAACATCTACGAATACAGAAATTGTGTTTATACACCATCAGCTATGATAACAGTGCTTGCCTATGAAAGTTAGACAGTTGAATGGGTATTTTGCTAATGCCAAAGTATGTGTATCAGTGGTTATAGATTAAATAACTCTGACATCATGCCACAGGAAACCGTGCTTCCGTGTTCTTTCGAGCTGCAGATTTCAGTGGTGGAAATACACAGCGCTGTAGTTTTAATAATCTTTTAATATTTATAGAATGTAATAATGTCTGTTAATGTGAATAAAAGTTATTATAAAAGAATTAGGGCTGTTGATCTAAAGTGCAATGCCCCCGGACTAAAATGGAAGATTCCTGAGAAATGCAAGCTTGTAGTACCACCTGTTTACTCCAGGCGGCAGTAAGTGAAACTTCAGCTGTGTGGGCAACGTGCAGTTTATACATTGAAGAAAACAACCTTTTCAGCAGACAGCACTATACATGCATAACGTTCTTGCCTTCAAAACATTTGATGAGTGCAAATCCGAACTAAGGGATCTCATGATGTGTTCTAAGTATTAAACTATATTTAACTTGACACAGTGACCTAAAAATGTTATATTTATGACGCAACGCACCCGAGACGCTACACGAGCATGTCTGACGCAGGTTTCCTTAAACAAGCCCTCATAATGAATCTCGAAGTGATTGACAAATTCACTTGTGAATTTGGATTGCTGTGAAATGTATGCTAATTAATGGCTTATGTTCAATAATATGGTAGTAAACAATAGATTGTATTCTAAAGCTGATTTTTGTATTGTCTTATCAATGATTAACTCTTCTGCCACAAGAATGTAATGTATTTTCATTATCTGAATATTTTTCATTTTGATATATTTTGATATATATCAAAATATATATCAAAATATATATAATTTTTAAATATTTAAAGATAACTATGTATAATTATTTCATCATTATATATTGAATTATTGTTATATGAGGGTCTTTCTCAGCAAATATTTGTATATGCGATTAAATGCAATTAATTAATCGGGACACCATGTAATTAATTTGATTAAAATTGTATTCGATTGACAGCCCTAAAAAGAATATCTATGGTTTACATTAAAAAATTATATGGGTTCTTTTCAAAACAAGTTTAATCTTGGTTCAGTGAGCTTGTTATTATGTCAGACATTTAAAAGGTTGATGATTATACATCCTCACATGTTTAACACACTTCTAAAGCCTAAGAATTTGGGTACTTCGAAATTAAAACTACCATCAGACATATAATATGTGTCTTAACTGATTAAATTATTAACATACAATAAATAATAAAATCTTACAAAAGGATCATATTACATATCAAAACTTAATAACAGCAATTTACGATTGAACAATATTATTTACTGCTTTCAAAATAAATGCGAAGACATTTTAACAGTATGATATTATTTTAGAACAGTAGACCATGCTCTGCAGTGGTGGTGATGGGATTTGTTCCTCCTGGTATATAGTGATCTTGGTCATATAAAATCATCCTCATATTTGACTTCATATCTGTCACAACCACAGCACTTTGTATATTACAAAAAACAGTCATTTGCGATCGGAGGTTGCGAAATTTCTTTGTTTAAAATTTTTTTTTTAAGCCAGCCGCTGCTGCGTATCAGAATTAATAACAATGTCGGTGACCTGTGAAATATCATAATTTATGTAAAATCCTTTTTCCTGATGCAACGATCTGTTTGGAATTTGAAGAAGCCGTAATCTCCAATAATCTGTGGAAAACAGAGTGTTTTAAAGCCACACTCAGCACTTTTTGGACAGTTTCAGCGCAATTTCAGTGAAACGCACATAGACAGCGGTTCTTTTTTGGGCTACAAAAGAACCCGGAAGGGGCGGGGTGGCACGTTTGTTTGTAAACAGTAACTTCATCTATAGCTATTGGCTATAAACTTTATCCTCATTTATAGGGTTCCCAGTTATAGGGTCATGGAAAACCTGTATATATAAGTGGATTTTAAAATCAATATTCCAACCCCGGAAAAGTCTTCTAATGTAAAAATTAATTTAAAATAAATATCTCTAGGTAGGCGCCGCTCTGGGCTTGAAACAGCTGTTTGTGAGTGACATGTCAAGTCAAGTGGTTTTTATTGTAGTTCGACCATATACAGTTAGTACAGTACACAGTGAAACGAGACAACGTTCCTCCAGGACCATGGTGCTACATAAAACAACATAGGACAAACACAGAACCACATGAGACTACACTGACTAAATAACATACCTATATAACGTGCATGTGCAAACGTGTGCAAAAAGTACGGGACAGTACAATAAATTACTAAAAATGAACAGGACAATAGGCACAGTGAGAGACAGTGCAGCGCTGACCAGTACACAGTAGTGCAAAAAGATGACAGTTTCTAAAAATGCCAAATGTAAACATAACATACTATGAGATAGTGTTCTATGCACATAGCAGTTATTGAGGTAGCAGCCAGATATAAAGTTACAATAATTAAAGTGCAACTCAGGACACGTGTGTGTGTCAGTCCAGTCTCTGAGTATTGAGGAGTCTGATGGCTTGGGGAAAGAAGCTGTTATACAGTCTGTCCGTGAAGGCACGAATGTTTCGGTACCTTTTGCCAGATGGCAGGAGGGTGAAGAGTTTGTGTGAGGGGTGTGTAGGGTCATCCACAATGCTGGTTGCTTTGCGGATACAGTGTTTTTTGTAAATGTCTTTGATGGAGGGAAAGAGACCCCGATGATCTTCTCAGCTGTCCTCACTATCCTCTGCAGGGCTTTGCGGTCTGAAACGGTGCAAGTCCCAAACCTGGCAGTGATGCAGCTGCTCAGGATGCTCTCAATAGTCCCTCTATAGAATGTACTGAGGATGGGGGGTGGGAGATGTGGTTTTCTCAGCCTTCGAAGAAAGTAAAGATGCCACTGGGCTTTCTTGGTAATAGAGCTGGTGTTGAGGGACCAGGTGAGGTTCTCCGCCAGGTGAACACCAAGGAATTTGGTGCTCTTGATGATCTCCACAGAGGAGCCATCGATGTTCAGCGGAGAGCGGTCACTCTGTGCTCTCCTAAAGTCAGCAACCATGTCTTTTGTTTTGTCCAAATTCAGAGACAGGTTGTTGGCACTACACCAGTCCGTTAGCCGCTGCACCTCCTCTCTGTATGCTGACTCATTGTTCTTGCTGATGAGACCCACGGTAGTGTCATCGGCGAACTTAATGATGTGGTTCGAGCTGTGCATTGCTGCACAGTTGTGAGTCAGCAGAGTGAACAGCAGTGGACTGAGCACACAGCCCTGGGGGGCCCCAGTGCTCAGTGTGTTGGTGGTGGAGATGCTGTTCCCGATCCGGACTGACTGAGGTCTCCCAGTGAGGAAGTCCAGGATCCAGTGGCAGAGGGAGGTGTCCAGGCCCAGCAGGTTCAGCTTTCCAATCAGGTGCTGAGGAATTTTTCGAAGTTATTAGGCAGAGTCTTGGGTCCTCAGCAGTGCACGCATCTCCGCAGTTATCCACGGTTTCTGGTTGGAGAGTGTGGTGATGGTCTTAGAGAAGGTGACATCATCAATGCACTTGCTGATGTAGCTGGTAGAGTCGCCATATGTTGCAGCCTCCCTGAACATGTGCCAGTCAGTACACTAAAAACAGTCCTGAAGAGCAGAGATGGCTCCTGCTGGCCAGGTTTTCACCTGCTTCTGGAGCAGTGTTTTGCGTCTGACGAGCGGTCTGTATGCTGGAATTAGCATAATGTGGTCCGAGAAGCTGAGGTGGGGGCGGGGCTCCGCCCGGTACACGCCTGGGATGTTTGTGGATGTTTGTGAAATGTCAATAACTGACATTTAAGGTCCTTCTCTAGTAATAATGAATTACTGGAAAGGTATTGGAAATTAATTTGTTAAAAGGTGTGGGATCCCTGCTCTTATTGATTTGTCGGTTCAAGATGAAGAACTTTTGTCAGGATGCTTACTATTCTAAACCATTAGTCTATAAACAGGGTTGGGAGGGTTAATTTTTAAATGTATTCCACTACAGATTACAGAATACCTGCTGTAAAATGTAATTTGTAAAGTGTTCCATTAGATTACTCAAGGTCAGTAACATATTCTAAATACTTTGGACTACTTCTTCAGCACTGGTAAAATTTGTAATTTGGTAATTGGTAATTTGTTTTGTCTATAAAAACTCTGCCAGTACAGTAAGACAAAATGCACATGTTAAAAATGCATTCTCTGAAAAACCTAAATATCTTATGCAGTGTTATTTATAAAACATGAAAATTCGAATTGATCTTGTTTTAAGAATTTTTTGATATTTTTACAGGAAAACAATAAAAAAATTATTATGAAGGATACTATTTTTGCCCTTATTTGAAAGGTCTTACTAGAAAAAAAAATTATGATCCTACATGAATTTTCTTGATTTAAAAATATGATCGTGTCTGGTAACATGTTCATATAAATGGCTAGAAATAGCATTTTAGCTTAACGTAAAGCTGACAATTTACACAAGGTTTATTTCTATTTCTTCTGCTCCAAACTTCTCTGTCTGCTTGTATGAATGTAACACATCAAGTGTTTCACCACTGTTCAAATGCACTTTGGATTGCATCATTTATATGTATAAATGTTTTCCATCTGAAAGGACTAAATATTAAATGAAACAAATTACAATGCAAAGTAATCTCTTCAGTAATCAAAATACATTTGAATGTAACTGTATTCTAATTACCGATTATTTAAATTGTAACTGTAGTGGAATACAGTTACTTATAGTTTGTATTTTAAATACATACTCCCGTTACATGTATTCCGTTGCTACACAACCCTGTCTATAAAGTTAATTTGTTACAGTATATGTGTGATTTAGCCAGAACTTGCACTGCTTTTTTCAGTCCGGTGAGGTAACTCAACTCTGTTTAGATATGAAGAAGTACTCTACAACTGTTATATTGTATATTTTGTTCAGAGGTTTCATCAAACATGGATCAGATTAGGGTTAGTCTTGCAGCTAGATGCAGATATGTCATATTCTGTAGTGTTACTAAGAGGCTCTCTGTTGTGTTTACTAATTTACAGTTGAAGTCATTAGTTGACATACACTTAGGTTGAAGTCAGTAAAACTATTTTTTTAACCACTCCACAGATTTCATATTAGCAAACTATAGTTTTAGCAAGTCGTTTAGGACTTTGTGCAGTCATTTTTCCAAAAATTGTTTACAGACAGATTGTTTCACTTTTAACTCGTTCCCCGCCAGCGTTTTTAAAAAAAGTTGCCAGCCACCGCCAGGGTTTTTGACGATTTTCGCTAAACTTTAATGGCCCGCAGAATATTTTGTTCCATGAATATATGAAGATGCTATATATCAAAATAAAGATCTGAGCCTCTGCTTTTAGGCAAAAAAACCGATTTTATTTTATCTTCATTTGTTCTTTTTTTATTGCCACTTGAACAGAGGTAGGTTTTGTCAAAAACATTTCGGACAAAAAGCTTAGAAAAAGGCATTTTTATCAAACAAGTGCTTTAGTATTAGTATGGTGTTCCACTTCTTCACGTTTGAGACGATCGCAGTCTGTTTCTTTGATCAAAGAGTTGCGTACTCTTTCAAAACATGCGCGCGGGTCTTCCTTACCGTATACCACCTAAAACACGGATACCCGGAAAATTCCGTGTTTGGCGGGGAAAGAGTTAATTGATTATATCACAATACAAGTGGCTCAGAAGTTTACATACAATAAGTTAACTGTGCCTTTAAGCAGCTTGGAAAATTCCTGAAAATGATATTAATCCTTTAGTCAATTAGCCAATTATTTTCTGATAGGCTAATTGAAGGCAATTGGAGGTGTACCTGTGGATGTATTTTAAGGCCTACCTTCAAACTCGGTGCCTCTTTCCTTGACATAATGGGAAAATCAAAAGAAATCAGATAAGTCCCTAGAAAACAAATTGTGGACATCCACAAGTCTGGTTCATCCTTGGGAGCAATTTCCAAATGCCTGAAGGTACCACATTGATCTGTACAAACAATAGTACGTATAAACACCATGGTACCAAGCAGCCATCATACTGCTCAGGAAGGAGACACATTCTGTCTCCTAGAGATGAATGTTTTTTGGCAAAAAGTGCAAATCAATCCCAGAACAACAGCAAAGAACCTTGTGAAATGCTGGAGGAAACCGGTAGACAACTATCTATATCCACAGTCAAATGAGTCCTATATCAATATAACCTGAAAGGCTGCTCAGAAAGTCACTGTTCCAAAACCACCATAAAAAAAGCCAAACTATATTTTGCAAGTGCACATATTTACAAAGATCTTACTTTTTGGAGAAATGTACTCTCATCTGATGAAACAAAATGGCCATAAGGACCATCATTATGTTTGGAGGAAAAAGGGTGAGGCTTGAAAGCCGAAGACCACCATCCCAACTGTGAAGCATGGGGATGTTAGCATCATGTTGTGGGGGTGCTTTGCTGCAGGAGGGACTGGTGCACTTCACAAAATAGATGGCATCATGAGGAAGGAATGGATCTTACAAATGGACAATGACCCCAAGCTTACCTCCAAGTTGTGGTTAAATGGCTTAAGGACAACAAAGTCAAGGTATTGGAGTGGCCATCACAATGCCCTGACCTCAATCCAATAGAAATTTGTGAGCAGAACTGAAAAAGCATGTGCGAACAAGGATACCTACAAACCCGTCTCTGTTACACCAGTTCTGTCTGGAGGAATGGGTCAAAATTCCTGCAACTTATTGTGAGAAGCTTGTGGAAGGCTACCCAATACGTTTGACCCAATTTAAAGACAGTGCTATCAAATACTAACAAAGTGTATGTAAACTTCTGACCCACTGGGAATGTGATGAAAGAAAAAAGCTGAAATAAATAATTATCTACTATTATTCTGACATTTACAGTTACCTCCGCTTCTGAGACTGTCAATCTGCGCATCTTAACACTTGGCTCGTTGTGCATGACACCGCGGAGACTCTGCATGTGGAGTCTCATGCTACTCTCCACGAGCCTCACACAACTTACCACGCACCCCATTGAGAGTGAGAACCACTAATTGCGAACACGAGGAGGTTACCCCTTGTGACTCTACCCTCCCTAGCAACCGGGCCAATTTGGTTGCTTAGGAGACCTGGCTGGATTCACTCAACACACCCTGGATTCAAACTCACGACTCCAGGGGTGGCAGTAAGCGTCAATAATCGCTGAGCTACCCAGGCCCCCAACTTTTCACATTCTTAAAATAAAGTAGTGATCCTAACTGACCTAAGACAGGGAATGTTTTCTACGATTAAATGTCAGGAATTGTGAAAGACTTGAGTTTAAATGTATTTGGCTAAGGTATATGTAAACTTCTGACCTCAACTGTATATACCATTGAGTACAAAGCATGTGGTGCTATTTTGTCCTTTTTGATAATTCATGAGTTTACAATCTTAATAATTGTGCCTGGCTTCACAAGAACACAATAATCTCACATTTAAATGAGCTGTTACTAAATAATCAAAATCTATTTTGTTTTACAAATGTTACCACACAACAATTTGTTAGGAAAAGACTAATTAGCGGCAAATATATTTTGTGTAGTCTGTATCTAAACTGTGCATTAAACTTCTTGATTGTATGCATACAGTGTCAAGAAAAAGTATGTGAACCCTTTGGAATTACTTGCATTTATGTATAGGCCTAAATATGTCTTAAAATCTGCTTTGATCTTTATCTAAATTACAGTAATGAACAAACACAATCTGTTTTAGCTAATGACACAAAAATTATTGTATTTTTATTGTACTAGTGAATACATCATTCAAACATTCACATTATAGGTTGGAAAAGTATGAGAACCACTAGGCTTATGCCGTCAACAAAAACTAATTAGAGGCAGGAGTTGTGAAACCTGGCATCCAATGAATGAAATTAGATTGGATGTGTGGGTTACAGCTACTTTGACTTATAAAAAACATTTTGAGTTAGCTATTATCAATAAGTATCTGCTGACATGGACCATGCCTTACAAAAAAGAGATCTCAGAAGACCTGTCCACAACACTACTGGGAAAATATTTAATGGACTGATGAAGCTAAGGTTGAATTGTTTGGGATGAATACACAGCACTACATATGGCGTAAAAAAAGGCATCGCATACCAACATGAAAACAGCATCCCAACAATGAAGTACGATGGAGGGAGCATTGTGAGATTTGCTGCTCCGGGGCCTGGACCACTTTCTATCATTGAGGGGAAAATGAATTCTCAAGCAGGACAATGACCTAAACATCAAAGTAAATTCACTACAGAATGGTTTCAAAAAAGAAAATCCAGTCAGAGCCCAGACCTTAGATGTGGTATACCCTATAGATATGCTGTAAAATTACCTCAAGACAGTCGTTCTCACCAGATATCCTAAGAATATGGCTGAACAGAAGCAGTTCTGTGAGGAAGAATTGTGTAATATTCCTTTTAAACTTTGTGCAGGTAATTTTGTGTTTGTCTATACTTATGAGTTGAGATCACATTTTATGACCAATTAATGCAGAATACCAGCTAATTACAAAGGATTCACATACTTTTTCTTGCCACTGTATGTCTTGTTTGAAAATATTGAGAATATTAGGCTATACTCTAAACTGTACTATGAACTCTACTTAGTGAGTGACTTTTTTCCTAGATACAAATGCGGCTGAAAGACCCCTTCTCTTTAAAAACGGCAGACATGACCAAGCGGTCTAACAAGCCAAAGAAGCCTTGCGATGAAGACTCGTCCGATGAGGTTGGCGGTAAGGCAAGGTTTTAAAGTCATTTCTCATGCATATACATTTTATGGTACATTTGAATCACAGAGAAGCATCCAAAGTAGTGTTGTCAAAAGTACCATGTAACAGTTCAGAGGGGGGTAAGGAGGAGGTGGGAACCGGCTGAAAAATAAACATAAACATTAATTATATAAATGAACTTAAAACAACATAAAACATAAGGACACAGACACACATGCAGCACGGCTACGTGCGTCTCTCTCGAACTGGTGCCTCCGGCTCCCCTTTATCTTGCTCTCCTGCTGATCAGCTGATTCAGCACCGGCTGGTACTATCACGGCCCGGCCACACCCTCCTCCTCATCACATACCGGTACTTTGGTACCAAGTCCATACTAAAATAGAAAATATTTAATTATACCAGTGTTTCTGCAGTACCGAGCACCGACTCTAACCGTACCAGTGTGCAAAATGACTGACACACAACTGCTTTAAAATGCTCACAGGCTTATTTTGAAAATGTGCTCTGTTAATCCTTTTACACTGAAATGGACAATTAATCCAAGTGACATGTCCTAGTGAGTTTTATTAAACTGCTGAAGGCTACAATCTTGGCGTGGATGAGCTGCGTACTTTAAATTAATGTATAAATCCGACCGCTCAAACACTAGAAACTCCACAGATATTGAGAATTGTTCACATTATTTGAGATGACAGAGCAGAGCACTACTCTACTGTGAACCATGCAGCACATATAAACTATATATTTATATAATGAAATCACATGTATACCGTATAATTAATATAGCATTAAAAACAACAGAGCTGACCAAAGTGCTTCACAATAATACAATTTAAAATATAACATTTGAAAATTACCACATACACAAACACCAGTAGTCTAAAATACAAACTGTGTCCTACATTTCATTTGTCATACTCAGAGGACAGTGTAAACAGATGAGATTTCAGACATGACTTAAAAGTCTTCAATGATCATACTGGACCATGTTTATCTTGAAAAGTAAAGCTTCCAGCAAAGAAACACATGTCATAATAAAAGCACGATTCAAAATAAAACTTGATGCTTGAAATTGAAGAAATTTAATAAAAAATTGAATTAAAATATATTACAACTTTATTGTCAAATGTAATATATGTAATGATAATATTAATAATACAAATAATTAATAAATGTATCACAAGCAAGGCAGCTGTTGAATAAAAGCAAATGCAATTACATGTTAAAAAGTTCTTTTTTCTCTTATAAAAGTTTTAAGAATTAATGATTAGACACCATTTTGATGATTAAATTAAATTAAACTTTAAATCATGTTCTGGAAAATAGTAATAGTTATTAAATTATATTTATTAAAATCAACAGCACATTATCATATTAGCATATTTTTGTTGTGGTATCGAAATGGGTATCAAGAACTGTGAAATTTCACTGGTATCGGTCCGACTACTGAATGTTTGGTACTGTGACAACACCAAAGACATTAAAAGATAATGCATGCTATTCCCCAGTTATAACACTGATAATTTACTTTCAGATTATGTGTAATGGAGTTGTTGTTCTTGTGGCTTCTAGGGCTGACATGCCAGCATGTGAGCAGAGCTGTGGACCTCAGCTCAGTGAAGAAGGCTGTGACAGGCAGTCTGTGGTCAGTGTGCTGCGAATGCATTAAAGAAAGGAAAATGTTCGAGGGGGAATCAGAAGAAGCACATGACATTTTTGTGTGCCTTAAGTGTGGGTTCCAGGTAAGATTGTCTTACTTTGATGGACTTCAGATGTGTTTTTTGATGAATTAGGGATGGGCATTTTGTGAACTTAAGTACTCGAAGTAATTACTTCAAGTACTTGTTGAGTACTCGAGGGATGGGGGGCATTTACATCATTTTCATACTGTATACACTCACTGAGCACTTTATTAGGAACATTATGATCCTAATAAAGTGCCAGACATGGTCTTCTGCTGTTGTTGCCCATCCGCATCAAGGTTCAATGTGTTGTGCATTCTGAGATGCTATTCTGTTTTCTACAATTTTACAGAGTAGTTATCTGTGCTACAGTAGCTTATCTGTCAGCTCGAACCAGTCTGCCTATTCTCCATTGACCTCTCTCATCAACAAGGTGTTTCTGTCCGTAAAACTGCTGCTCACTGGATATGTTTTGTTTTGGCACCATTCTGAGTAAACTCTAGAGACTTGTGAGTGAAAATCCCAGGAGATCAGCAGTTACAGAAATACTCAATTCAGCCCGTCTGGCACCAACAATCATGTGATGGTCGAAATCACTGAGATCACATTCTTTCCCCATTCTGATGGTTAATGTGAACATTAACTGAAGCTCCTGACCATATCTGTGAGATTTTATGCGTCGCACTTCTGCCACATGATTAGCTGATTAGGTAATCGCATGAATAAGTAAATGTACAAATGTTTCTAATAAAGTGCTCAGTGAGTATGTATGTCAGACAAAAGCCTTTGGCTGCTGCATAGTGTCTTGTTGTTCCAGTGTCTTGCCTATTCAATGTTATAAGCTTTTATTATGTAATCTGTTACAGAAAGTACAAAAGATGGCATAATCTAAATATAATCATCATATTTTGTTCGCTGGCCAACTCAATGAAAAATGGTCAGAAAGCATGTTTGCTCTATCTTCATTCATCATTACCATAGTAATCTTAGTAAACGTGCACCACTGTTGTCATCACTGCTGGCTGAACCGTGTATTTGCAAATATTCATTATCTGTTAAAAAAATTTTTTGGCTTGACTGAAAACCATTGTGTTTTTAATACACCATGTGAAGTTGAAAATTATTTTAAAGACCCTGCATTCTGTTCTAGTCTTTGGGGCTGCGGCTGAAAAATGGGAGAACCATGGCATTGTTCTTTCCCTGCTTTCCGCGACCCAGTCCAAATAGACCCGTGACCCAATTTTGGATCATGATCCACCACTTTGGAAACTCTGCTTTAGGCTATACCACATAATATTTGGGAGTACAGAATTGCTAAAAAATGTACACCAAATCTCACCCACATCTTGGTCCGAGTAAAAAAAAATTATCCTGATGAAAGAATAGATGGTAACCTTGCTGTTGTGTTTCACCCTTTCAGGGCTGTAACCTTGCAGAAACTCAGCATTCCACAAAACACCAGCAAGCTCATCACTCTGACTCTCACTGTATCACCATCAGCCTCAGTACATGGAAGGCCTGGTAAGATGAAATTGATGATACTGTATCAGTTTACGATCACCAAATAGACCATCTAGTCTAGGAATAAATGTAATTGAAACATCAGATGATGGTCATTCAGCTGCCATTTGATCTCTTTAACAGGTGCTTTGAATGTAAGGAAGAGCTCTCAACTCACTGCAATAAAAAGTCCCTAGCTAAGACTCTGGACTTCCTGCAGAAGCACTCAGCAAAGGCCACCTCAGGTAGTTCTTAATCCACAGCAAAACAAGACAAAATGTGGAAAACACAATCTGTTCTTTGTTAGGGCTGATTCTTTTCTGTAAATCTCTGATTTTTTTTTTTAGAGCTTTTGGTTGGTCAGATTTGAGCTGGGGTTTCTTTCATACAGCTCTTTTTCAGGCCTCTCATTGGTTCTCTGCATACAGCACTGCATTGTTGGCACATTGACGTCTTTTAGCCACTAACATTTGACCTGGGATTACTAGTTTTTACGTTTCCATATACAATTTTATCATGCAGTCTTTAGGCAACCTGAATTCACTGCAATGATTTTCATTGACAAAAATCTGCTGGGTTCCCCTCAATGTGCTCTCCTGTATGCAGTTCAGTAACATTTTATTTGTTTAGTGCTTTTCAAAATCAGAATGAGTTTTACTGTCAAGTATGCTTACACACATACACAAGGAATTTTTCGTGGTGACAGAAGCTTCCGGTGTAAAGAGAAATGCAGACATCATGCATACTGTTCCAAAGCAGCTTTACTAAAAATAGTGCCTTACAACCCCCAGTAAGCAAGCCAAAGGTGACAATGGAAAGCTCTAATATTTAAGTTGGATGAAGAAGAAACCTTGAGAAGAGCCAAGACCCATGCCTGGCATGTTTAAACTATTTTTTATAAACATAGATACTCTTTATTCATCTTATTTGGACAGATACCATCCAGTCACAGAATATTTATGATAATATTGTCTAATTAATTTATTAAGTTAAATGTAATTATGAAAAAAAAAAAAAATGAGTCCAGCTTGTGACAATAGTATCCTGTGCATTTTTAAAAACTGCAATAATAATAAAGAGCTCAGCAAATACGCGCTACAGTGACACCCTGAGTTTAGCTTTGGCTTGCCTTTGACAAATAATGTATTAAACTCTGATACTGGAATCACAAGTTATTGATTCAGTCTTTAGCTCCTACTCTGTTTGTTTCTGTGCTATAATTGTCTGACATTTCTGCCAAAGCTTCTTGGCTCCACCTAGAGTTCCAGCAGTTTTACTACCTTGGACAAAATGATGGGATTCTTCTGCTTCTCTGCATAATTGATATAACAGAGTTTACTATTTAGAGCACAATGGCTGATAGACTGGATTTTTACATTTTGTTTTAGATATTTCTGAGTGCTAAGCCACAAACCATCACCATTATTGCCCTTAAACAAGGCACTTAATCTCTGATTGCTTGAGTGGGACTGTCTCTGTAAAAGGTGTACAATATTCTTACACAGGCATTGTTGTACAGTATTCTTACACAGGCAGTGTACTTACACAGGCATTGCTTTGTACTTTTAAAATAATTATATTTTATACAATTGAACATATAGGAACACACAGTTTTATATTTTAAAACTCATAAATTGTATCAAAGCACAACACACTACAGTACGTCCTCTGCTACAACTGGTTTTACTTGCGAAATATTAGAGCCTAGTATGAGAACCTATTTACTATGAGTTCCAACCCTGTTTCTACATTCAGTGGGTAAGATTCATTGTTACCAGGGATGTTAGATTCAAGCATGGCATGGTTAACTGCATTATAGGAAGTTTATTCAGATTTTTCCATTTTCTCCCTTTGATTTAGGTCTTATTAGGGGTTATTAATTGGATGAATCTCACAAAATGTTAAAAATGTTTCCACAACATATTTCACCTCACCAGAAAATGAAGCCTATTTTTGGGGCCATTAAGAATTTTTTGCTTTGCAACATTACTTTCATGATAGTTACGGACATTGATAAGTATTTAGAATAACATTATTGTAATCAGAATATAATGAGAATTACCAATTTTACCAACATGTGAGGTGTCTCAAACTAGAGACTCTGATGTACTTATCCTCTTGTTTAGCTGTATCTGGACCTTCCACTTCTCTTTCTGTCCTTGTTAGAGCCAGTTGTCCTTTATCTTTGAAGACTGTAGTGAACACCTTTGTATGAAATCTTCAGTTTTTTGGCAATTTCAAGCATTGCATAGCCTTCATTCCTCAAAACAATGATTGACTGATGAGTTTCTAGAGAAAGCTGTTTCTTTTTTGCCATTTGTGACCTTATATTTACCTGAAGACATGCCAGTCTATTGCATACTTTGGTAACTCAAAAACAAACACAAAGACAATGGTAAGCTTAATTTAATAAAACAAATAGCTTTAATTTGTGTTTGATATAATGGCAAGTGATTTTCTAGTACAAAATTAGCAATTTATCATGATTACTCAAGGACATGGTGTTGGAGTGATGGCTGCTTGAAACGGGTCCTGTCTAGATTTAATCAAAAATGACTTTTTTCAAATAGTGATGGCGTGTTTTTTTTACATCAGTAATGTCCTGACTATACTTTGTAATCAGTTGAATGACACTTTGGTGCATTAAAGTACCAATTTCCTTGCAAAATAGAAAAATCTGTACATTATTCCAAACATTTGGCCGTCAGTGCATATATGTTTTTTTATTTAGACTTTGGAGTGAATTAATTTTTTCTGGTTTTGTGGTTCTGGTTCACTCAATAAACTTGTAAGGCCTGGTTTAGTTATGAGAACCTGCAGCAGTAGAATTGAGTATGAACATTATGATGTGGAGGGATTGTTTTGAAGACACCACCTTAATTACATTCAGTAGCTGAATCACTCGCTCACAGTCTTGTGTCATTGTGCTACAGTAGCAGATGAGCATGTCAGCTTTATTCTCTTTATTCAAGTTTCAATTAAGTGCCATGCATGAAAAGGCAGCTGGTTTTTACTGGTATGGAAGATTAGAAATCTCATCCAAAGGAATGTAAGTATAACCAAACTTAATTTAATTTTGTTTTTAAAGCGGCAATGTGTAATTTCTGCTGCACTAGCATCACCAAATGGAATGCAACTATAATGACTGTTTCCGAAATCTCACCCTGATTTACATTGTTCACCAAACAGTCATGCCCCAAACTCATGCCATTATTTGAGACAGTGTTACTATATCAAGATGCTCAAACAAACAGTGCAACATTAGAAGCGCCACAGAGCCACAACATTCAAACTTTTAAATGAAAGAAATCAGCCTGCAATTTGTGTTGTGCTCACAGGGACACCGGTTCGAATCTGTTCTTCATTCTGTTCGATCCCATTCCCCCTCTCTCTCCCCTTACTGTTTTTTAAATTATAGGGGGAAAGCCTGTGTTAAATTATGAAAATATTTTTAATTGAAATTAAACACAGGGAGAGATTATTATGCTTTCACAATAAATGTGGAAGTCTTGAGATTTTATTCATTTTGTAAAATTCTTGTTTTTCTTAGTGCTCAACACAGCTTTCACATAGCAAAGAAATATGATACCACTTTGTCCTTGTGTGATACTTAACAGTCCTATGCTATGCTCAGCCTAACTGGTCTCCTGCCACTCAAGGGGCCGTGCAAAGCTTCCACACAGCCAGGCTCTTGCTGCAGAAGCTGTGCTCCAATTCTGTTACTGCCACATGGCTGCGCTCATTAATGTCATTAGGCGCTTGAGTGGTGCTCCGTGGCCGGATTCCCTGAAGAACGACTGCAGCTGTGTGGAGATGGTACCCTGTGCTCTGCTCCTCCCCCTGCCCTGCCAGATCTCCCATGATTCCTCCTCTTGCACTCTGAGCCTTTAGGAGAGAGTCTTGTTTTCTCCAGTAGAGAAGGCTGTTTTATATGTCTAGTGTGATATATCCTCTGTAAATGATGTGCCAGGGCTTTTCACTTGTTAAATAGCTTTATTGCCCCTTTTACTCCAAACATATGACTTAAGCTAAACTAAAGTTTTTAAAAGTGTTTTTTTTTTTTTTTTCCTCCCTCAAGTTTTGAGACCATGTATCATTGAGGCCAGACAGGTACTTGGCTTTTCAGACTCACCCATCCTTCTACTATGACTTTGACACAGTGAATGGACTAAAGTACTTGTATTGCCTGGCTAGGTGAGTTTGAGTGCTACCATAGGACATAAAATCCTTCTATCCTAATTATTGTTGGTTGTTTGGCATTTGGCTGTGTACTGGTTCCTTTGGCAATTACACATGTAAACGGCAACATTTCCCATCCAAATACCTCAAACAATGGGGAAGTGAATTGCTTATAACAAAATTTCAAGATTTAAAGCTGAAGTGTGTAACTTTTTCATTTTAAAAAAATAATAATAATAATTCTGTTCAAAGGGATTTTTGATCCAAAAATTTGGGGTCCATAACTTTCAAGCTCCAAATAGGACATAAAATCCATATGACTCAAGTGGTTTTAAGATTTATTTTGAATAAGGACTGAAAGTTTGTTTTGTTTGTCACCCAAAGTAATCATATCGCTTCAGAAGACATGGATTAAACCACTCGATTTGCATGGAATACATTTATGCTGCCTTTATGTATTTGTTGGACTCAATTGCCTTACATTGTATGGGAAAAAACACCTCCTGTATGGACAAAATCATACCTCCTTCAAAATATCTTTGTTTGTGTTCGTCAGAGAAAGAATGACATATGAGTTAGAGCTGGCATGAGGGAGAGTAAATTGTGAGAGAATGATCACTTTTGGTGAACTATCTCTTTAATATGCACAGACATCTAAAAGCAAGCCATTAACTCGGAAACTGTAAACATAGTGCTTTTTGGCACTATAAAATTATTGCTTTTTTAGTTTGAGCATCCTGACCATCCAACATAGTAACTTTTAACCAATGACTTAATATGGGGCAGGACTGTCTGTTTGTTCGATCACAGCAAACTTGGGGAGTGTTCAGGAAAGCTTTTTGAAAACGTATTGATATTTTTTGCAAATCCGTTTAATTGCAAGTCAATGGGGTCCAAGCTCAAAAAAGGACATAAAGGCAGCATATTGGTAATCCAAATGACTCATGTGGTTTAATCCATGTCCTTTTTGGAATTTAAGTGTTGGACATTGACTTTCATTAAATGTATATAGTCACATATCTCCATAAAAAATATCTTCAATTGTGTTCTGCAGTATAAAGAAAGTCATACAAGTTTGAGGTGAAAAGTGGGTGAGTAAATTATGAGATTATTAACATTTTTAAGTAAACTAATCCTTTAGCTGTACATTTATAAAAAAAAAACTAGAAATCCTAATTCTTGACCGCAGAGGATGGTCTTATCATATCAGAGCCACATATTGGTGGTCGTCACCTGATGAATGTTCGTAATCTCATTTGGTACTATATTTGCAAATCTGATGGATTCTTGGATCCTATAAACTCAAAGAACACATAGAGAATGGAAAACCCCATAAACAGTCACCCATTTTGTGATTTTCCTTTGGTGAGAGAAGGACCAGAAGTTAGCTGGTGGTGGTCTGTGGTGTTGGGCCAGAGTTGGGCCCCCTCCAGCCCACGTCCTTCTCAGCCAGCTCTTTAAATTACCTGTTGCCATTCTACTGTGCTCATTGTTCCAGACAGGCTGACTAAATGAGGGAGAAACGGGCTCCCATTGTGGCTGCGAAATGGACTGGCGCTGGCATAGAGGAGCTGGTGAAATTGCATTTCTGCAATATTTGAATGGTTTTTTTTTTATACAGAGACTGTTGTTGTATTTGCTTTTTCTCATAGACCCACATCACAAAAGAGCCCCAGCAAGAATTTTCCAGAATCCATAATAATTTTCCAGGAGGGAAAAGAAAAAATAATCTATTAACTGCGCTCTCTCGCCAAAAAGGCCTTCAGCTCAAGTACCAGAGACTTGGTAGAAAAAGACTTGACCTCAGAGAGCCAGGCTTGCACTTGAAACACAGATGGGGAGGCTTTGTTTGAGTAAATTAAAATGTTTTTTTTTCCAATAGGCATCGGACTATGGCACATGCAGCAGTTGAGTCTTTATTTTCTCATAGAGATTTTTTGTTTGGCTTATATTAATTATTTCATGAGGTGAGAGTTCAGACTTATTTAGCTTGAAATGTTTTTAATAATTTATTTTTAACATTTCATTTTAATAATATTTTTTTTAATTATTATTATTATATAATCATAAGCATCGTAAAGCAGTATAATGAAGTGACTCATGTTTCCTTTAATTGTGCATTCTAATGAGGTCTCTTGCAACCTATTCTGAACTGTGCCTTTGATCAATAGGTAAAACTAGTCTTCAACTGGTCAGCACTGGGGCAGTTGCATTTGGATGCAAGTCTTTCAAAGTCAAGTTTTTTTTAAACCTATTAGCCAAAATGTAATGTGTTTTTATGGTTTTTAAACATCGGTTTACATTAAATTAAATCTCTCCTTGTTGGGGGTTTTACTGCCAAGTCTAAATGGTTAGCCTCGGGTGAGAGAATGCTCTTCTATTTAGGTCAATCCAGGGCCAACATCAACAGCACATTTGTGTGTGTGTGTGTGTGTGTGTATACTAAAGAAATAAGACATTGGATATCCTTGGCCTCAGATGGCAATGAAGCACGGTTTTCATGCCCCATGGTCACAACAAATTAACAAATTAATTAGACATTTGGTGTTGCACGGTCTTCCTCATGACTGCTTGCTGTCTTAGGCCTGAGGAGAGCTATCCTTTAATTTGTGAAAAAAAGAAAGATATTAAATAGTGGGCATGTTCAGTACATTCAGTGCTATCAATCTATGCTTGGCTCTTCTCGAAAAAGTTCTCCACTGCAATTCCACAAACAGTTGATAGGCTTGTGACCCTTTTGTGTGCTTTTCTTGGAGCATCAATAACTTGTAGCACTAGTTTTATAGCCTTTTTAGAGTCATGTATGCAAAAAATGGTTATCGATATTTACTTCTCTTATGGTGTGTTCACACTTGGCTTGTTTGGTTTGATTAAAACATACTCTGGTGCGATTGCTCTGTTAGTGTGATTCATTTGAACAAGTGTGAACGCTGCCACCCGAACCTTGGTGCGCACCAACTAAGCGGACTGAGACCGCCAGAATAGTGGGTCTCAGTCCGCTTCCAAACAAATTCTGGTGCGGTTCAATTGATATATGAACACAACCTGGACCAAAGACGTCTAAACGGACCAAAAATAGGAAGTAATTTGCCTAATACTGACCTCAAGCATACCTGGTTCTTCTCATCATAAAAGCTATGTTGCCCATTGCAGTTCGTCAGTCGTCCTTGTAGCATATATTTGTTTGTGTGTGCAACAGATGAATTCCTGGCACAGTTTTGACTCGTTTACACATTTTATTAGCTCTTCGTTTGTTCTCAGCTGGTAAAAATACCACCATATATACATATATAAATCTAACGAGCGCATTTCGCCCAGCAGCCAGCATTGTTTTGGATGTTCAGCAAGTTTCGTCGCAAAATATACATCATAAAAGCTGTCCAATCAGGTTGTGACCTAATGCCTTTTGTATCTTTAGGATCAGTGTTAAAAATGCGAGTGTGAACGATAAGCGAACCAGGACTTATTCCTTTTCTTTTTTTGTCCAGACCAAGATGACCAAGAGAACCGAACTACAATTGTGAACACACCCTTAGTGTGGTTTTCTCTCAATTACAAACTGTCACATTTTTAGTTTCGATAATGTACATAAAATTCTATCCAACTGCAGTTGCTCAATTGGTTTGCATTGATCTTCCTATGAAAGATCTTGCCTGAACTAATTTGCGTCCTGTTCTTTTTGGCACTGTGTGTTTGGAAAGGGCTGGGTGGGGAGGAGTAGAGTGGATCTCTGATCGTTTAGGCTGCCCTGGGGACATGCTCCACAGTGTCACTCATGCCCATATTCGGTGGCTGGGCAAGGAGAGCCAGGTGGTTGTGCCGTGTGCGGGACAGTCAAGCGTGGCAGTGGTGCATGCTGACATTTGCCTTCACTAACTGCTGCAGGGAGAGGAAAAATCTGTTTTTCCATATGCTTGTTCAGGACCCCCCTCCCCACAACCACCTCCCACAGTCCCCTCTACACATCTTCTTCCCTGCCTTGCTGGCAGATGGCTCTGAACATTGTTTACCTTGATCGGCAGTCCCAGATGAGAGGTGACTCCATAGGCATTCCCAATACGCACAGTTTATTCTCCTGTTTCGTTCAAAATACGGGCTTGAAAAAAACACACACACTTGTATTACAAAAATTAACCTCCCCCTCCCCACACTCTTTCACTTATCCTCACTCGTTCTTCTGTTTGCTTGTTGTATTGGCTTTGCAGAGAGATAATGTTGTCCACACTTGTTTGCACTGCGGTGTGTATGGACATATGGGCTCCCTCCCAAATGGCTGTGTGGACACAGACAAACTTCCAGATGTTTTCGTATGGGGCTCCAGATGCTTTTGGCTCCACTTAGGAATAGCAGCACTAGAGTCTATTGTTCTGATGCCTGATTACCTCTTGTGAGAAAATGACGAGGGGCACAGAAGCTGCCCACTTCAGATTTTAATTGATGAATTATTTCAAGCTGAGCCATTGTCAATATAACAGGAGAGTTCACCGAAAAATAATTTTGAAATTCTGTCATCTTTTACTCTTACCCTCATGTTGTTCCAATCCTGTATGACTTCTTGAACACAAAAAGTTATATTGGGCAGAATATTAGCCTCAGTTGCCATTCACTTTCATTGATAGGAAAAATATGCAATGAAAGAAAGTAAAAGAAAGTAAAGCAAGTAAATGATGAGAATTTGTTTTTATAATTGTGGTAACTATCCAATGTTTAACACTAGGCCAGTTTGTGGGTGTTCAAGACAGTGGGTGTCTTTGGTTCTGCTTAACATTTGTGTCAGCTCTGGGGAGCATTTTTGCACAAAGGCAAAACCAATTTACTTCTTCAATCAGAGAACATAGGTTGACAATGGGCCAATGTGGCAATATGGATTCAAAGGGGGGGACAAAAACGTAAAAAGCTGTGGACACAGGAAAGTCAGTTCAACCTGAAAGACATTTCAGGTTTATTTACCTGTTGCATTCCAGTTCTCAGAAATGACTTTGTATCGACCACTCAGTGTCCCTTGTTCATGTTTGACTAAATGTTTTTTTTTTTTTTTTTCTAAGGCAACTGGTATTGTTCAGCAGAGATTAATCTTAGGCAGGTCTTGAGTTGACCTCGACTTGCTTGCAAGCATCCCCCATCTGCACAGGCATTCAACAGCCTTGCATATCTATGACTGTAAGTTAAAGGTTTATACAATTGTTTTGGTTTTATGTAGTTTGTCCAAAAGATGACTTTCAACCTTTCTCCTTTCATCTTGGTTAGTATTTATAGATCTTTCCAATATCGAAGAGGCAGGGAGAAATCAATGCAAAAGCATGTAAACATCACACCTACATAAACTTCTATGTAATTTTCTTCACTTTCCTAAACAGAAATCATGCTAGAATAAACCAATTGGTGTACAAGAATAAGTAGGGCTGGACGATAACCGAAAAGTAATCGAAACCAAAATTCAGAACCTCTAACTGACGTAATTTTCCCATGTCACTTATTTGTTTTTTTAATCCTGTTACTACTTTCCCCTTAAAAACACACTACCACGTGTGTAGTCACATGACTCCGCACTGTCCGTTCAGCGGCATGGAAGCTACATGGAGGCAAACTCAAACACAGAGTCAACTGAGCAACAGGAGCAGGTTGTACCAAAGAAAAACACAGTGTCTGTCATTTGGGCATATTTTGGCATCAGTAAAGAAGTCAAATGTAAACTCTGCAGAAAAACAAAAAAGTTTTATCGACCAAAGGTAATACCACCAATCTGTTTCAACACTTGGATCACAATCACGTCACCGAATATGAACAGTGCATGGCTCAAAAAAAGAGAGAGACTGCAAAGCACCCAGTAACAAGTGCCTCCACAAAGCAGGTGTCAATAACACAAGCATTTACAAATTCTACACAATATGAAAAGGATACAAGATGGAAAGAAATAACTGACACCATTTGTTACTACATCAAGAAGGATATGGCTCCCATAGCTACAGTGGTGCGCAGTTGATTTAAACACATCGTTTAAACTCTCGACAAAAGATAAACTGATCTATCACGACAATTTTTTTTCCTAAATTGCACTGCTTCAGATACTGCCTGAAACCTGAAAAGGTAAACATGCTAGTGTTTCTTAGTAAGAACCTAGAGTAAATACTTGCATATAGAGTGACAGGACAAGATCACTGAGAGGAAGATCACATGCAACAGCGATTATGAGTCAGATTCAAATCTATAACACTATGAGCACACAGCCTGCTAATCCATTAAAGTTGCCCTGTCCAAGCTCTTGCTCTTAATCAGCAGTGTTCTATTTACATTTTTGCACATGGCATTATTTAAAATATTTGTTTATGCAAGTTATTATTTTCTACTTTTTACATTGCATTATTTAAAATAATATTTATTTACAAGAGATGCAATTATTTTCTACTTTTCATATGACAATATTTAAAACATATGTTGTTTTCAAAAGATGCTGGTTATTTTCTACTTTTGACATGGTAATATTTTAATTAATTTATTTTCTTTGCAAAAAAGCAAGTTATTTATTTTAAATTTTGTTTAGGAAAATTGCTTTTTACACAAACTGAAATGTGACTTTTTTCATAAGACTTTTTCATTTCAAGCAATGTGTGCTTTGATTTCAATTGTTCGAAATATTCAATAAATAACCATAAATTGTTTGTCGTTCCTTCAATTATTTTAAAATCACAAAGATAAGAAATGCACTCTTTCATTAGAAAAAAATATCCCTCCTTTAATAGTTGAGCATATTTACAGTACAAAACATGTCACTGAACTATGAGGGCAAAAAAATTAAAGTAAAAAAACCAAACAAAATAATCGTTCATTAATCGTAATCGAGGTAAAATTTTAAATGAATGGAGATTTTTATTTTAGGTCATATCGTCCAGCCCTAAGAACAAGGCATATTACAGACAGTAGACTTGTACAAAACCTGCACTTGTGTATATATAATATGAGTTACTTATGCTCATTTACATGTTATTTGACTTATAGAGGCCTGGGTTTCCATCCTTTTTGTTTTAATCTGACAAAACTGTTACTGGTAGATGCGGAAATCTAGTGGTAGATGCGAAAATCTAGCATCTCAAATTAAAAGCTACCGGTAAACTATTTTTAACTCTGAGTCTTCTGCATTTTTGGGTTTCTGCCTGCAATGTTTCACACTCAAATTTAAAAGCTCATCATTTAAACAAACTCTGGACTAATTGCCAAAAATTGGTCAAATTTTTCCAGAATAAACTATTTATTCATAAATAATATTGGATATGTTTACAGTTTTATGATGAATTCGAAAATATTTTTTTGTGAGCATGCAATTCTAGTTCTGTTTACTCCAGCTCCCTCCAAAAAGTCTTATTTTGTTCCACTAGATGGCCAAAAGTATTAGAAAAATGATTGTTTCCTCTATCACCTTCCATCATAGAATTCCGATCTGGAATGTAGGTGGCGCTCTAACGCATTTTAGCCCTCACAGATGTGCTCGCCCATAGATGTTCAGTCTAATTTTCAGTTCATGAAATACCCCCATTCTTTCAACAAATATATCGGCCTCTGAGTGGACTAGAAGCTCAATTTAGGTGCCATTAGAAAACTGAGATCCCTTTGTATTTAAATTTGTTATCACCAATAGTTGATAACATATATTTCCAGCATGCTTTTCATGTTGAACCACATATTTTATTATTGGACATCTTAGATATAACATTGTATTATTCACACAAGCAAGCACACAGACAAGTAAAAAAAAAAAAGAAAAGGCTAATTTTGTTTAGAAAACTGCCAAAGATAAGAACAATTAAGCAAAAAAGGAGAACCTTTTTTTATCTGATAGAGAGAGATAAAAATGTCTAAACAAAGGGACATTACTGTAGATTGTTGGGCACCATCTCTTTCACTAATACAACTGTAAGATTGTGCTGGTTAGGATAAAGTATGTTTATTTCTCTGAAACAGCCCTTCTATTTGCTGATGCATAAATAGCAGTGTAATACAGTGTAAATAGTAGGATTTGTATGAGGCGAGTAGCAGCAGCTTGGCTTTCTCTCTCATTCTCAGTGCCTGGGGCGCTTGCAGTATTTTAGTTTGTTAATGCTTAAGTTGACAGAGAGCCACTTGCATTCTCCTTGAAGTGGTGCGAAAGAGAATAGAATTAAAAAAAAAAAAATGAGCAAGAAGCTGTTCTTTGATTCAGCCTTTTTAATAAGACTTATTCACAACCTTTTTGCAAATTTTGTGTTTACTGCCTTTGGGTTAGCAATGCATGACAATTGTAACGTTACACAAACCTACAGTACAGAAGTACTGTATGTTCAGCACTGTAAACCCTAATGCTCAAAATAATTAATTGTTTTGAGTAGGGAAAAATGTAATCATACAAATTAGTTCAAATAAATTAACCTTAATGAGTACTTAGTACTTTCTCTTCTTTTGAGTTCACGAAACTGACACTTTTTAAGTAACCGGAATTGTTTTATTGTTGTCAGGGTTCAGCCACTTCTGTTGATTGTTTTTATTGTCTTTGTAACTGAACTCTGACACTCATGTTTAGTGTCTTGTCTAGTCTGTGTGAGAATGCATGGCTCACCTTTTTGGCATTGTCATGTGTTCTCTTGTCTTGTTGTTTATTGGCACGAGTGCATTGCCCTTATGTGATTCTTGCGGCATGCACTCCTGTCAGTTGTTTTTGTCTGTCTCTCGCAACCTCGGGCATGCTTTGCTTTGCGCTACGTGTCTGGGTCGTGATCCGTAACCAAAAGTCTCGTCTGTCATTTAGCATGGGCGCCTGTTGCCTTGTCTCTGGCGTTATCCGCTCATGTCATATGTGTTTGTGTCCGTGAGAGCGCATAGCTTTGTTTTATTTCCGTATTGCCACATGTCTCTCAGTCTTGTGTCATACCCCACCTCTTTGTCTGCTCAATATTAGTTAATTTGTTTCACCTGCCCCTTGTTAACCTGTTTATTTTCTCTCCCTCTATTAGCTCCTCATGTATGCTGTCCTGTGCTGGATTGTTTCGTTTGCTCCTGTTGTCATGTGCTCGTGTTTGCTGTCTGCCTTCCCTATCAGTTCAGTTCTTCTTATATTTATTATTGATTGGATTTGTTTGTTTTCTTTTTCTCCATCAAGAGAATTTTTATGTATGTTTTCTGTTTATTAAAATAGAAGTACATTGTTTGCGTATCTGCGCTTGGGTCCTTCCCTTAAACACCTCGTTCCGTGACAATTATATTGAGTTTGATGAACTTGCCTCTTTAAATTTACAGGAACTAAAATTTAACTGAAACTTGGCAGGGATTTCTGTTTCCCAGCATGATTTGTATGGCACTCTTCAAGGAGAATACATTTGAAAATTAAGTGTAATATAATGTGTCTTTGTGCGAGATGAATATAAAGGGGGGTAATTGTTAGTGTTTAATGTTTTGTTGTGTATTTAGAAGAGTTTCTGTTATGTTGGAGTTTTGGGGGTTACTGTTACGGTGAATAGTGGAGCTTGAGCTTTGGTTGAGGACATTTTACAGTAGCTGTTCCATGCATTGATTTACTTGTTGAGCAGTTGCTGTGCTAATCAAAGGAAAGTGTTTTCAAATAGCATGCATTCACTGTAGCTAGCGAGGTTTTTATTTAGTATATCAATTGAGATTACTTGTTAATTTTAAATTCAGCCAAATAGTTAAAATAAAATTAAGCACCATCAAAATGTTTGATTTAGCAAATGTGTGAGTTGGCTTACTCAATATTTCAAGTTAAGAGCAATTAACATGCATGTGTAGTTAAAAATTAAGATCTGAATGTTCTATCAAATTTACAAAAATGTATGTAACTGATTGCCTACATTTCTTTTTAACTCTGGTTTTTGAATTAGGGTTTACAGCGAGGAGTTGGATTGTTTTCTGTTTGTTATGTATTCTGTATATTATACTAAATGTACAATATACATTTTAGTAACTTTAAATTCTTGACAACATGACTGTGGCTGTTGAAGCTTTTTAACAAATGTCATGGTAACATACAAAGTACAATTGCAGAGCCATATGCACAGTATACAATATAGATAGATGGATATATATAGATATATAGAGAAATGCAGAAGAATACAAAATAAATATGTAGGGTTGATGCTTGGTTAAGGAATAGACCCAGCAGTTTTAATATGTTGATTATTATTTAAATATTTCAGATTTTTAAAAGTATTGCTGATTTTATTTTGTTGGGGAAAAATCTGAATAGAGAAGTTTTCATTATTGTTAGCACATTGTCACTGTTAAAATAAATCACTGTAATGCATCAGTCTTGTTGAAATACTTACACAATCAGGGTTTTCTATGAGGGACTTGGTGTGCTATTTAAGGGACCGACTGCTCACTTAGAATTAACATGCAGGTTCCCTTCATGTCTCCTGAGTGTTTAGGACAGTGCACCCGTCATTTCTCTTGAGCTTTGCAGTTTTTGTGTTGAAAATTGTTCTTTTCACTCTCTGCGGGCCTTGTGTTTAGCTGTCTGGGCTGAGAAGCTCCCGCAAAGTTATGGCAGTAACTGGGAGCAGCTGGGCTTGTTCCATGCTCCCTAACCAGCGTACTTTTATCCAGCTGTCATCTGCAGCCTCTCCCAGATGCTACCCAGCATGTTAACCCATTTCTGCTGCAGAAATCAGGCAGGGCTCATTGGGACCAAGACCAGGCCAACTCCAGACAGATCCTCACAATAAGATTATTTTTTCTCAAATAATTTTTTTACATTACGTCAAGTTTTTTTTAAAATTCAGAAGTCCAACTTTGCTAGTCAACTTTTTATTTAGAGAAGACGAAGAAGAAATACTGATTATCAGTTTGAACTATTTCTTTTACAGATTTTTTTAACTTCTCTACTTAATTGGTTATTGGTTTAATATCGGATTTACCGATAAATGGCAAAATCTCTTTCGCTTTTCAGATACACTGGTGGCCAAATATTTGGAATAATGTACAATATTTTGGTCTTATTGAAAGAAATTGGCACTTTTCACCAAAGTGGCATTCAACTGATTACAATGTATAGTCAGGACATTAATAATGTGGAAAATTACTATTACTATTAC
The DNA here is from genome assembly GCF_025860055.1 of Xyrauchen texanus. Taxonomy (NCBI): domain Eukaryota; kingdom Metazoa; phylum Chordata; class Actinopteri; order Cypriniformes; family Catostomidae; genus Xyrauchen; species Xyrauchen texanus. The sequence continues at coordinate 15,840,328 of NC_068290.1, forward strand.
AATTTGAAAAAAAAAAAAATTCTGAACTTCTTAAACAACTTCAAAGAGTTCTCATCAAAACCACACGCAGCAATGACAGCTTTGCAGATCCTTGGCATTCCAGCTGTCAGTTTGTTCAGATACTCCGGTGATATTTCACTCCAAACTTCCTGTAGCACTTGCCACAGATGTGGCTGTCTTCTTGGGCACATCTCACACACCTTACATTCTAGCTGATCCCACAAAATCTCAATTGGTTTAAGATCCATAACACTCTTTTCCAGTTATCTGTTGTCTAATGTCTGTGTTTCTTTGCCCACTCTAACCTTTTATTTTTTTCTGTTTCAAAAGTTGCTTTTTCTTTGCAATTCTTCCCATAAGGCCTGTACCACTGAGTCTTCTCTTTACTGTTGTAGATGAAACTGGTGTTGAGCAGGTAGAATTCAATGAAGCTGTTAGCTGAGGACTTATGAGGCGTCTATTTTTTAAACTAGAGACTCTGATGTACTTATCCTCTTGTTTAGTTGTACATCTGGCCTTCCACATCTCTTTCTATCCTTGTTAGAGCCAGTTGTCCTTTGTCTTTGAAGACTGTAGTGAACACCTTTGTATGAAATCTTCAGTTTTTTGGCAATTTCAAGCATTATATGGCCTTCATTCCTCAAAACAATGATTGACTGTCGAGTTTCTAGAGAAAGCTATTTCTCTTTTGCCATTTTTGACCTAATATTGACCTTGAGACATGCCAGTCTATTGCATAATGTGGCAACTCAAAACACAAAGACAATGTTAAGCTTCATTTAACAAACCAAATATCTTTCAAATGTGTTTGATGTAATGGCAAGTGATTTTCTAGTGCCAAATTAGCAATGTATCTTGATTTCTCAAGGATAAGGTGTTGGAGTGATGGCTGCTGGAAATGGGGCCTGTCTAGATTTGATAAAAAATGACATTTTTCAAATAGTGATTGTCAATAGTGTACGGACTATACTTTGTGATCAGTTGAATGCCCTTTTGGTGAATTAAAGTACCAATTTCCTTCTGAAACATACAAATCTGTACAACTTTTAGCCACCAGTGTATGTTTGGAACCACTCCAGTTTGTCATAATTTACTTCCTTTGTCAACAATAATGCTGTTGTTGTTATTATTAAAATATTCATAAGGCATACAGTATTATGTTTTTATTATGTTATGCATTCTATAGTTTATTGTTTTATTTATGTATTGTGTCCCAAAGCTATAATTAAACTGTAATTAAATATGTGGATTTGTATATGGGTTATCAGACCTTTAAATATTAAAATATTCACTATTTGTAGCAGTAAAAATCTCTGGACTATCTCTAGTCGACCACTAGATTAGATGTGTTAACTTGACATCTGTCCTTTAGGAACAACTTCAAAAATTATCAAGCTCAGAGAGGAACCCTCTGAGAATGTGGACTCTCAGAGAGGGAAGTGTCCAGCGAACAGCACTCTTATTCCTGTCAAGGGCATCATCAATCTGGGCAACACTTGCTTCTTCAATGCTGTGATGCAGGTAAAGTCATCATGAATGAGAGCTCACATCACCTGCTTTTGATATGTGTCCTTTATATGTATATGGGTTGATGGTAGCCTAATGATTTTGTATCTGGGCTGCCAACACAAATTCAGAAACACTGTATTGAAGTTGCAAACACTGCTGCATTACGGTAATGGCCTTCGGCAAAACCCTTAACCTTTACATGTTTGCAGGGGACTTGTCGTGCAGTATAATGTATGGAAAGTTGTCAGATTTGTCATGGCAAACAGCTGATGTCAGAAACATCACTATAGCGATAGTGCAAAAAGTGTACATTTACAAAAAGTTTACAAAATAAAAGTTGGAAGTTGATATAAATTTGGAGCATCCAAATGGGCTGTTTAAACAGAATGCTTTTTTACGTCCATCTGCACTTTTTTGCCATAAGAACATGCGCTAGACAGACAAGTTTTCCTTTTGTTGCTTTTTCTGCACCTGGTACATGAACGCCACGTTTTTAAGATGCTTCATTAAGTTAAAATAACTTTTAAAAGTTATGTTTAATAAGCTGATGCTATACTTATCCTAAATGTCATAATTTGTTTTGGTGTAGAATCTCTCTCAAACACATATGCTGAATGAACTAATTCAGGAAGTCAAGGAGAAAGGTCATAAGATGAAGATCTGCCCCACTACTGAGACTAACTTGGTACGTTCCTCATCCAACCTGTAATGGACTGGTTTAGTCCAGCCTCTTTTCTATTCTCAGTTGTGATACTGTTCAAATGTATTGTCTCACCTCTTTGTATGAAAGTGATATGGGTGCCATGCCTTCTTCCAGGGGCCACTAACTGTGACTTTACCCAGGCCTGAACCCCTCACTTCAGCCATGTTCCTGTTCCTCCAAAGCATGAAGGAGCCTAGTAAAGGGCCTGTCTCCCCCAAGATCCTCTTCAGCCAGCTCTGTCAGAAGTATGTCTACACTGTCGCCATTTGTAAAACACCACACACTATGAAAGGAGCTGCACATCAACTTCGACATACTTGAGCCATTCCAATAATGGCACCAGTAAATGCTTTCAAACAAACTGGATTGTCAGACTTCACATTTAATTGTGCAATTTGGCTTTTATCTTCTTTTCTGTTTGGAATGTTGTTCTGTTGTGCAGGCATAATGCAGTTGTGGTCATAGAGTTGGTTACAGCAGGGAGGGTCAGTGATTCTGAACATGGCAAATTAGTTACTGTACGCTAAGTGGTTTCCAGGTTACGCTTTAAACTTATTGAATGGCTGGTTGTATTCCCTGTTCTTGTAGTTTGATTTTACAGCGTGTGCAGGCTGAACGGTTCACTGACTGTTGTTTGAACGTGCTGAATGGTTGGGTGGCTCAGGCAGGAGCCTGCCAGGCAGTTGGGTGTCTCTCTGGTGCTTCTGTGATATGAACTCAGGTACTGTGCCTTTAGCAGACCTGTGGGTTTGCATGTGTGTACATGCGCATCCTTTTCACCTGGCACCATCTCAGCTTTAAGCGCAGCTATTCTTTTGTGCATGTATGCACACGAACACATGCCAGTGTATGTATATGTTGACCAATATGGTACAGTAAATGCAGATATTTAGAGAACAGGGTGGCTGATGGTTGAAAAAATGGCAATATGAATATATATATGAATGTTGTATTAGGGTTGTCAATAGATTGAGATATTGTATCACATCCCATTTTCTTTTGATGAAAACATTTGATTTTATGAAGGTCTCTACATAATTTTATTGATAAACAAGAACATGTATTGAATAATGTTGCACTGCTCGTATTTTGATCGGTCTTTATAAAGAGGACAAAATAAAATGAATCAGTTCTAAAATTAAGTTACTGTAGATGTGTTCAAAGAATATTAAGGGTTCAATACAAGTTAAACTCAATCAACAGCATTTGTGGCATAATGTTGATTACCACAAAAATCTAATTCTGTATAAAAAGCACACATTTAAGTTACAGTAAGGTGCTTACAATGGAAGTGAATGGGGCCAATCTGTAAGAATAAAAAGCAATATAATAATTTAAAATAAGTAAACAATATGTGCGTTAATATGATTTTAGTGTAATAAAATCACTTACCTTTTCTGGGTAAAGATACAGTGGGTACGGAAAGTATTCATACCCCCCTTACATTTTTCACTCTTCGTTATATTGCAGCCATTTGCTAAAATCATTTAAGTTCATTTTTTTCCTCATTATTGTACACACAGCACCCCATATTGACAGAAAAACACAGAATTGTTGACATTTTTGCACATTTATTAAAAAAGAAAAACTGAAATATCACATGGTCCTAAGTATTCAGACCCTTTGCTGTGACACTCATATATTTAACTCAGGTGCTGTCCATTTCTTCTGATCATCCTTGAGATGGTTCTACACCTTCAATTGAGTCCAGCTGTGTTTGATTATACTGATTGGACTTGATTAGGAAAGCCACACACCTGTCTATATAAGACCTTACAGCTCACAGTGCATGTCAGAGCAAATGAGAATCATGAGGTCAAAGGAACTGCCTGAAGAGCTCAGAGACAGAATTGTGGCAAGGCACAGATCTGGCCAAGGTTACAAAAAATTTCTGCTGCCCTTAAGGTTCATAAGAGCACAGTGGCCTCCATAATCCTTAAATGGAAGACGTTTGGGACGACCAGAACCCTTCCAAGAGCTGGCCGTCCGGCCAAACTGAGCTATCGGGGGAGAAGAGCCTTGGTGAGAGAGGTAAAGAAGAACCCAAAGATCACTGTGGCTGAGCTCCAGAGATGCAGTCGGGAGATGGGAGAAAGTTGTAGTAAGTCAACCATCACTGCAGCCATCCACCAGTCAGGGCTTTATGGCAGAGTGGCCTGACGGAAGCCTCTCCTCAGTGCAAGACACATGAAAGCCCGCATGGAGTTTGCTAAAAAACACCTGAAGGACTCCAAGATGGTGATAAATAAGATTCTCTGGTCTGATGAGACCAAGATAGAACTTTTTGGCCTTAATTCTAAGCGGTATGTGTGGAGAAAACCAGGCACTGCTCATCACCTGTCCAATACAGTCTCAACAGTGAAGCATGGTGGTGGCAGCATCATGCTGTGGGGGTGTTTTTCAGCTGCAGGGACAGGACGACTGGTTGCAATCAAGGGAAAGATGAATGTGGCCAAGTACGGGGATATCCTGGACGAAAACCTTCTCCAGAGTGCTCTGGACCTCAGACTGGGCCGAAGGTTCACCTTCCAGCAAGACAATAACCCTAAGCACACCGCTAAAATAAGGAAGGAGTGGCTTCACAACAACTCCGTGACTGTTCTTGAATGGCCCAGCCAGAGCCCTGACTTAAACCCAATTGAGCATCTCTGGAGAAACCTGAAAATGGCTGTCCACCAACGTTTACCATCCAACCTGACAGAACTGGAGAGGATCTGCAAGGAGGAATGGCAGAGGTTACCCAAATCCAGATGTGAAAAACTTGTTGCATCTTTCCCAAAAAGACTCATGGCTGTATTAGATCAAAAGGGTGCTTCTACTAAATACTGAACAAAGGGTCTGAATACTTAGGACCATGTGATATTTCAGTTTTTCTTTTTTAATAAATGTGCAAAAATGTCAACAATTCTGTGTTTTTCTGTCAATATGGGGTGCTGTGTGTACAATAATGAGGAAAAAAATGAACTTAAATGATTTTAGCAAATGGCTGCAATATAACAAAGAGTGAAAAATTTAAGGGGGTCTGAATACTTTCCGTACCCACTGTATGTCCAATTTTACAAATGTATTGCCATGACAACATAACACTATAAACCCTAAAATGACCATAAAAATTATGATTTAAACAGTGTTACAGCTAAAAAATTATTTAACAGAATATAAAGCTTTTTTTTCTGTCTTCGAATGCTCCAATAATTGGCTCAGTTCACTTCCATTGTTAGTTCCTCACTGTAACCTCGATTTTGTTTTAAAGAAAAGAAGGGGCGAGTAGAAATATTTTTATTTGAGTAATCAACAATATGCCACAAATGTTGTCGATTGAGCTTAAAGAAAGGCACTATCCACTGCGATTTTATTTAAAAATGGAGGGGGATTTTCATTTAAACGTCTTTAGTGTTCTGCATAAGAAAGTTAGTTATACAGGTTATGAACGACATGAGGGCATGAAGTAAATTATAACAGAATTTTCATTTTGGGCAAACTATTCATTTAAAAATTGCCAAATATTGATTAATCGGCCTAGCCAGTATATGTCTGCCACAAATATACACCTATTTAGCGCTGATTGTTGCCATTGCATAGAAACTCTAGCACACAAGACACACACTTCTGTCACAGTGTCTCAAAAGCCAATATATTCCAATAATTTTTTGTCAATAATTATTAACATAATCACTGGCCAGGCAAAGGGAGACAGAGTATGCATTAGCATTTCTCACTGGGAGGCATTACTCACTTGATCATCAGTACTCCAGTATCACTGGCTGTGGGTGGGGTAGGTGCACATCACCAAGGCAGTGACCAATGAGTGCAGTTCATGTATAAAAAAGTGTTTGTTTTTTTCACCCCAAAGGACGATAGCGATTTATTTATTTTTGCTGCAGAAAAATCATGCCGTCTAAAAAAGCGCTTGTGGACGGTGCGTTTGGAGGAGAAGCTTATTGCTCTTTGGAGTCAACAAGTATGTTTGTATGACATACTGCATCTAATGTCATATCATGACAGATACACATTAAAATAAATGTTTTTTTGCACAATGTGGCAATAAATGTGTGAAAGAAAAGGATGCTATTTCTTTTTGCTATGCCTTCTTAATAGATCATGTCATTAACAAACAACTTAATATAGCAGATGCTGCAGACTCTTGGAGTAATATCTGTGTATTCAAAAGTTTCAGGTTTATTGGCTGTGAAAATGGGGTGTGACAGTGAAGATTTGAGAAAAGTCAAAGGCAGTTGTTAAGTGTGACACCTTCGCTCCATTTTTAATCAGTAAGTGTGACAGGCTCACCGACTGGGAGGGAAAGTTCAGCAACAACAGTCACTAGGTGTGACACCACCTTATACACCACTCTAAAGTAACATATGATTCTGGTGTTTAGCATGTTAATGCATTAAAACACGCTGAACCTGATACTAATTCCCTCTCTTCACTGCATACCCCCAGGCACACATATTCTTATAACTGCACTCCAGAGCAATAGCTTGCCATTTATAGAGTGACTCTGAGGCAGGGCCAATTGAAGGCCTTCTGTGCAACACAGTCTTAAGTGTTCTGATATAGCATGTCCTTGACAGGGAAGATCTTGTATGTTTCATGTGTTTATTGACTGGCAGATTGAGGGTACAGCTGCTGGTCTGATGGGGTACTTGAACTACTTCTACATCATCTTGTACATTTGCTATGGTGGACAGTGTGACAGAATGATGTATTTTGAGACATTGTGGTTTAAATAAAAGTGTTTTTGAAGGTGGAATGAACACACTGTTTGTGTTACACATCTTAGTGCTATTGGCATAGTTGGTAAAGGGCCAGGTCATGCTGCCAGCTGGACAGATCTGAGCAGCACCACCATCTCAGGAGCGGTCCAAAGAGCAGTCAAGGGCACTCACCACACACTGTTCCTGGTGCCAGTGAGGGTCACAGCCTGTAAACACACTGACACTGACCCTGACCCCAGATGTCCTAATCTGTGTTTACTGCTTTCTATAGCTTCATTTATAAAACAGCACAGTGGAAAGCTTGATTCTGATTGGTCGACAAGTGTTCCAAAGTTGATTAATTCTTTATAACTGCACGGTAATGTAATATAAAAGTTCCTGGTATGTTGACCGCATGACAGTTCCATATCATTCATAGCAAAAGAACCAGAATAATACAAAGACACTGGTTAATTACATTTTTATTAGATTAATTTGAAGATCTATGAAAAGCATGTACAATTCAGGAGCTGGGTAAAAGCTGAATGGGGCAATTGTCCAGTGAAAAACACTAATATACTGTATGAATGAATGAATGTTACATAGTGCTTTTCTGACACTACACTCAAAGCGCTTTACACAGTGAACAGGAGACTCTCCTCAAACATCACCAGAGTGCAGCATCCACCTGGATAATACGATGGCAGACTTAGTGCTCCTGTACGTTCACCACACACCAGCTGTACAGTATATGACTAAGAGCCAGGGCAGATGCAAGTAATCACACATACGTTCTCTATCTCTATATACTGTCTCTCTCTCTTTCTCGCTCACTCATACACCCAACATACTTCAATGACTGTTAAGAAAAAGCTCAAGCCTTCGTTAAGAAATTACACTTTTTACATGGAATTTAAAGCTGCTTTCTAACTAGTAATGGCAACTTGGACTGTTTCTGTGTACAATGCTTAATCGTGTACCCATGGTATGGTATGTATTTCGAGCCTGAGAATCAAGCTCCCAAATGGGGTTTGCCTAAGGTGGCAGTGTGAAATATTAGATGCTTGTGTTGGTCAGCAAAAATCTTTACATCGTTAAGGGGTATTCACACTAGGCTTTGAGCTCGAATTGTTTTCCGGACAACGCAACAAACCAGGATATGATGTCACGCAGGAGAGCTTCTGGTGTAAGTAAATAATAAATCACAATTAACAAATAATAATATATTAAAAATGTTTAAATCAGAGGTCAGCATGTGACGTTTCGGGTTCCTATTGGTCGTGCTTCCTCTTGTCTGACGAATTCACAGTTTAGAGTTCACCAAGCTTGAACATTGGTGCGCAGTGTTGTACGAAATTTATTCGCATAAGTTTATGTTTCCGCCCTGCTGCCTTCGTATGTGTTTGAATGAGAGTACATGGAGCGCAAATTGTGGTGTGACCACTCCTTTACCATTGATTCTGACATCTTGTCTACGCCAGACACGAGAGGCACGGCAAAATTAAATGGCCATTTTGCGTTGCACGTGCTGACACTTCTCCTGCCAACAAGACATATAAACGGTTTAGAATGTTCATCTTGACATGTCCAGTGTAGACATCCTCAAGCCATTGTGGCGTGACATCACTTGTGTCCATTGTAGATGGTGTAAGGGGTTTAGCTAAGATTTGATCAAAAGGGAGCCTGTCACAGTTGAAGTTACTCTTTCTCAGAAGGTTGCAAAAAATATTTGCCAAAGGATGACTGAGAAGAGCAGCTGCTGCATAAGCAATGGATGGGGCCACATCCTATACTTCACTAGAATTTTTTTCCCACTGAACATTGACACTTGTTTTCTTCTAAAAAAAAAAAGTCATAATTTACAGGCAGTTTTTGCTGCGATACCTTTATGATGACTGGATGTAAATGGTCATTTTGGCCTGTCATACAAAGAGCAAAGGCAAAGCTTTGTTTGTTGGAAATTCTGCTGATCTTTTAAGTGATGAACACTTTAGTGGACAAAATCTGTGCTTGGCTGTGAAACAAGTAACTAATCAATCTATGTATGCTAGATTAAGTTTGCGTGTTTCATAAAACTGTGTAATGTGTATATTTAGTGCTTAGCCTAAGATGCATGAGAGTGTTGTACATTCAGTTGATGTGGTATGCTTGTATGTGCATGTGTGCATTGCAGCATTGTGCTTGGTCTGCCTGGCGTCTGGTACTAACTCATCCGCTGTTAATTGTGTTAGTGGTTGCAGCTGTCCATCTGTGGCAGGGCCATATTGGAAGCACTGCTACAGGCTCCTTCAGCCTTCTCTTCCAGTGGAATGAACTTCCCAAAAATTCTCTGCTCTCTCCCACCTCTCCCAGTGGAGCCCCTCTCACCTGTTAGCTTTCCTTCAGAACACATTCACTCTATTCTTTCTTTTCTGTAAGGCATTCTGCATTCATAACAGTCTGATCCATGTACTGTTTGAACTCAATGGCCAGTGCTGATGTTTTGAGAGCACTATGGCCAATTGCTGATATGCCTCTGATTAGGGCTGAACAATTAATCAAAATAAAATTGAGATCACCTATATGACGTTGTGTGATTTTTCAAACCACAAAAGCTGCAAAAAACAAAGAAATAAATAGTCTGCATGTGCTGCTCGCTGCGCTTAATGTGTTTGCGCAGCTCTGTTCTCTGTAGAGTTTCACATACTTAAAGCACACCATCAGGCTAATGAGCTCGTTAAATTTACAGTGCTCTAGATTTAATAATTTTACATTTGTGTATTTCCAAATATGCTTGTCTGCTAAAAGTTACTATTCAAATCTAAAGTAACCTCATAACATTGTGTTTTTGTGGACAGAAGAGTGGATGTTTCTCTGCATTAAAAGGCCATAGTCAACTCTAGTACAAAACAGAAATGTCTTCCTTAAGTGTACCGCCAAAGTAAATGCTTTTGCCAAAACAAACACGTGCATAGCTATGCTGCATGCAGGTTAAGAAATATTGCAAAAATACAGTACTGTTTTATAGTAATTACAATAATAGTTGTTGTTAATATTATACAAAAATATATTTCCATATTTTTTTTTTTACTTAGTAACATATTTTTTTCAAAATAATTACATTTAAATTTCTTTGTCTAAATCGCTCAGCTCTAATTGTGATATATGTGGTATGTGATATATATAATCAAATTTTATTACAGCATTTGCAACTGTCAAAACTGCTGAAAATAAACACTTATTTTAGACAATATTTACTCATTCACTTAAAATGTTTGGAGGGGGGGTTGCATTATCCGTTGGCAAGGCTGTCTGTAGATTTTGGAACTGACACAAAGGGGAACTAATACTTACACTCAGCAGTCAAGCATCCTTATTAGATTAGAATTAAACAAAACAGAAAAATAAAATGTGTTAAATGCTTAAAACACTTCTTGAAAATATTAGATTAATCTAAAATTAATGCTTTAACTTTGGCAGCCCTAAATCTAATTTATGGCAAGTTAAATATGTGAATTTTTTTTTTATGTATTTTACACAATATTTAGTACAATATATTTGACTATATTTAAAATGTATTTATATATTTTAATTATAATACAATTTATATAACATTAATAAAATTCACTTTATTTAAAAATGACATTACATTTATATAAAATATGTTTATTTTATATAAATGTATTAATACAATATTTTAAAATACCTGAAACATTTACACAAAATATTTGTAAACACTTGTATCTACAACTGATATATCGCCCTATATCTGATAAAAAAAAAAAAAAAACTTGTGATCCAGTTGAATTTTCACATGAGGTTTTCTTATGTGTCCTGACATGTTGCAATCTAAAGTGTGCTGCCACTGTACTTTACCATGGTATTTTTAGTGTACATAACTCCTTCAGGCAAAAACAGAGAGGTGAAGGGAGGCCGTTTTTCCAGACCCCCTGCTCCTGACCTGGTAGGAGCAGGTGGCTGGAATTTATTTTCCCCGCTCCAGTCACTCAGAGCCAGGAATAACGTCCAACCTCATCAGTCCATATTAGAGGCGTTCCAGACTGCCCAACCATCATCCTGCTAGTGCATTAATTTATCTAGTCTGTCCTTACATTCACACATGTGCACAGAAACAGCTTCCTAGCTTAGCAGGTAATAGCAAAAGCATTTACGAGCAGCTGGCAGCTCCAAGCATCCCAAACCAACACCTTGACTTGCCCCTTTACCCTTGTATTTATCACCTGGCCAAATGGCCTTTCCATCATCCTGACCAGCTATCCAGACTCAATGCTAACATTGCACAACAGGTTGATGCAGGGCCAACTCCAGCCACACATATGTTCCCCACATCTGGCTCACATCTGGCCAAGGCCAAGCAATCTAAGGAGTTATCTCCTTAAATGCCTGTTTTCTGCTAGGTTTACTGCAGGGTTAGCTTGGAGGAAGGACAAATAGATATCTACATTGATCTCTACGCTCTGTTCTGCAGTCTGTCATATTTGGCATGGCTATGTCTGGTTCTGTCTTATAGTTTCTGTTATTCTGAACCTAAAGCATTAGACATGCTTGAAGGACACCAAAATATGACTAGTGATTTTTAGACCTTTTAACCAGTATCTGTAATAGGAAATGCAAATTGAATGCAATGGTCTTAGAAACCTTGACTGTTCACAGTTTAAATTTATTGAGAATATTTTGTGGGCATTACAAATTAAACGGGGCAACCTTAAAGGGCACCTATTATGGAATTTAGAAAATTACCTTTCATGTAGTGTGTAACATAGATTTAAGTGAACAAAAACATCCTGCAAAGTTTTATATATGAAAGTTCACCGTAAACAAAGTTATTGTCTCTCAAAAGTAGGAGTCGACTCTTGAGTCAATGTAATGAATCGTTTTTCCAACGAGTCATTTTCCTTTTCGTTGTGACGTCAAGACGAAAAATTATCAAATTGGCCGCGCCCACTCATTGCGCGCGCAGACACCAGGGAAAACTTGAAAACATCATGTTGACAACAAGACGCTGTGTTCTTAAGTGCATATCAAAAGCGACCTTTTTTTCACTGCCCAGGGACGAGCATGTGAAGAATCAGTGGCTAGAGTTTATATTTACAACTATACCACACAAGTATAGCCCGAACCTTGTGCTGTGTTCGCGTCATTTTAATGACGATTGCTTCACGAACATGAATGCTTTCAAGTGTGGATTCGCGAGCCGGTTGATACTGAAGGAAGGTTCAGTACCAAGTTTATTTGGATCAGCATCCTCCTCCGAATCACAACCTGTAAGTATTATTATTAATTGTTGCTTTTATGTGTTTTTTAGCATGCTTAATAAGTATTTGTGTGTGTTGTGTAAGTTACGCTCAGCGCAGCTTCTAGGTCTCCAATGTCAATTTTTTTGAAATATGTAAAATGTTTGTCGATGTAATTGGAGTTGTCATAAAGAATAGAGCAATAATTTGTAGTAATGCAGTGCTTTATCAATATGTTTATGCGTTGGGCTAACTCAAACAATAACTGATTGGGTGTTTACCACCGAACTTTGGGCTATGATCGCTAACATAAATCAGCTCAAATTCCTTCTCTGATTTTGATTTTTTTATTACAAAGCGGTGATGGGCGTTCCGTTTCCGACAATCTCTGCATAGAGTATACCAATCACAACTGACTGGGTCATCTGACCAATCACCTTAGATTAGCGTCACGCAAAGGAGGGGTTTTGTGGACAGAAATCATGTGGCATGATTGTTGGTGCAGACAGCTGGTTTGAGTATTTTTGTAACTGCTGATCTCCTGAGATTTTCACGCACAATAGTCTCTAGATTTTATTCAAAATGGTGCCAAAAACAAAAAAACATCTATTGAGCGGCAGTTCTGTGGACAGTAATGCCTTGTTGATGAGAGAGGTCAATGGAGAATGGCCAGACTGGTTCAAGCTGACATAAAGGCTACGGTAACTCAAATAACCATTCTGTTTAATTGTAGTGAGCAGAATAGCAGAGGTGGGAGACTCGAGTTACATGACTTGACTCGAGTTTGACTCGAGTCGCAAATTTAAGGACTTGTGACTTGCTTGACTAAATTAAGAAAATGACTTGACTTGAATTTGACTTGAAAACCAGCGACTCGAGATTTAACTTGAATGTTTATTATTATTATTATTTTCAATAACTTATTATAAATAGTAATGAAGTGTTTAAAAAATATTGCGACATCATCAATTAATTAATATGCAAAAATGTAAGCCTGCCAGCACCACTGATCTGCATCTACAGACGCGCAAAGCGCCCAAAATGACAGATTGTCGAGTTCCCAAAATAATCTCCTTTGGATATAAATATTTCAAATTAGACCGTGTGAATACAAAAAGTATGAAAATATGCAATACAAAAATTTCCGATACAACCACCACAACCTCGAATTTCATCTGACATTTAAAAAACTACAAGGTAAGGTAAGTAAGTAATTTCATTATTTCATTATCCAGAAAGATTAATATGTTAAATTACTGTTCAAATGTTTGAGGGTTGTCCGTAAATTAAAATTATTCACTATTAATCTCATGTTTTGTAGCGTGACAAGTTTGAAATGACCTGATATTGTCTGTGTGTGCCTTTTCTAAACCTTCTTGAGATAAGAGTTGCATTCACAATGTGTAAGAGCAAACTTCTCCATGGAAATAAAGTGAAACTCACAGTACCTTACAAGATGATCGGAGATCATGTACAGCTTTCTCATAGAGTACATTATACTTGCAAACAGTTTTCTGTTGAATGAAATAGATAAAAAGGAGTTATAACTCTTTACATGCGCTTGCTCCACAAGACGGGGTCCCGCTGCATGCCTCTGAACAAACATCGAATCAGACTCGAGGATTGACGGCTATTCTTTTGTCTGTTCTTAAAAATATAATAAAGTGTTTCTTCAAACGTGTGTCTTATTGACTAACAGAATTTCTTTTTTCGTCATGTCACTCCGAGACGTCTTGCATGTCATCCACCTATTGCAGGTAGATGAGCAAAATTGCTTGTGCATGAAATACATTTGGACAAGAAACTTGCGCACTGGATTGAGCCTCATCGCATTTTGCAGGTGGCGGGTGCTATTTCACACCCTGGGTTGCACATAAAAAATAACGAACATTCATAAAATCAAATACCACCTGTTTACTCCAGAGGGCAGTAAGTGAAATGTCAGCTGTATGAGCAACAAGCAGTTTATACAGTGAAGAAAACACTTCAGTAGGCAGAACAACAAAACACTCAAAACACTTTGAGCACAAATGCGATCTAAGGGATCTCAAGATGTGTTTAAAGATTGAGTATTAAACTATATTTAACTAAAACAGTGACCTAAACATTTTAAGTTTATGAAGCAACACACCCGAGACGTCTGACGTAGGTGTAAATTGATGGGCCCTTAAACAAGCCCTCATAATAAATTGATTGACTGATTGACAAATTCACTTGTGAAATAGATTGCTGTGAACTGTATGTCAATGATTGACTTATGATCAATAATATGGTAGTAAAATATACATTGTATTCTAAAGCCGCTTTTTGTATTGTCTCATCAATGATTTACTCTTCTGCTACAGGAATGTAAAGCATTTTAATTATCTAAATATTTTTTCTATATATATAAAATTTAACAATAATTAAATTTGTTAAAAATTAATTAAATTTTACAATAATTACAATTACATAGCGATTAATTAATTGGGACACCATGTAATTCATTCGATAAAAATGTTTTATCGACTGACAGCCCTAGTAAAGATATGTATAAAAGTTCATCATTTCAGAGCAAAAATAAATATTTATTTCAAAAATTAACCTCTGTTTATTTTAGTACTGTGGCATGGCTCGACTTGAAACTCATCAGGACTCGACTTGACTTGCTTGAGGTGAGTCACTGACTTGACTTGCTTGATTTGTCTGCACTACACATGAGACTTGTCTCGAGACTTGATGGTTAAGACTTGAGACTTGCTTGTGACTTGAACATGTGTGACTTGCTCACACCTCTGCAGAATAGCATCTCAGAATGCACAACACATTGAATCTTGAGGCAGATAGGCTACAACAGCAGAAGACCATGTCGGACACTTTATTAGGACCATAGTGTTCTTAATAAAGTGCTCAGTGAGTGTATGTGAGTCGTGAGTTCCAATCCAGGGTGTGCTGAGTGACTCCAGCCAGGTCTCCTATGCAACCAAATTGGCCCGGTTGCTAGGGAGGGTAGAGTCACATGGGGTAACCTCCTCGTGGTCACGATTTGTGGTTTTCGCTCTCAGTGGGGCATGTGGTAAGTTGTATGTGGATCGTGGAGAGTAGCATGAGCCTCCACATAGAACCACTGGGAGTCTCCATGGTGTCATGCACAACAAGCCACATGATAAGATGCGCAGATTGACGGCCTCAGAAATGGAGGCAACTTGAGACTTGTCCTACGCCGCGCGGATTGAGGTAACCGCGCCACCATGATGACCTACTAAGTAGTGGGAATTGGGCATTCCAAATTGGCGAGAAGGTGGATAAAAAACAAAAATAATTATGCTTTAGAAATGTCTAAATTCTTTTTAGATATTAGGTCAATTGTAATTTTTATTTGTTAGAATTCATTGTTTGATATGGAAGTATTTTGTTGTTAAACTATTAATATAATTATGCCAATATGGAATGACCTGTGTGTTATAAAAGGGTGGTGAGCCCATGCAGAAGGGAGTGTGCAGCTTTGGTGTGAGTGTGTGCTATATTAACTGTTTATTTTTGTTTATATTATTTGTTTGTTTTGTCTTGTCCATATGTTTGTTCTTGTTTACTTGTCTTGTCAGCATCCTCTAACATCTAGTAAAACCCAGATTCTGTAAGACCCTAATGTACTTTGTAAAGCTTGTTCAATTAATCTATCCAAACATTCGCTTGGACACACTATGTTACAAGGTCTTTTCTGTGAAGCTGTTTTTGATGGTAAAGGTGTCTCTGGGAATTTAATACTAATGCAGTATTTTAGATTTATTTTTAAAATTTCAGTGCTTTGAAGTAATACAAAATTATAACCAAACTAAATTCCAATCTATGATTTGTAATTCAGTAGAATGAGAGAATTGGTTAAAGGTCTGAATAGTTTGTATATATCTTGGTGTATGAAATTGTGTGTATGTGTGTATGTGTGTGTGTGTGTGTATGTGTGTGTGTGTGTGTGTGTGTGTGTGTGTGTGTGTGTGTGTGTGTGTGTTTGAAAAATGTCACAAAATGGCATTGTAGTGTAGTGTAGTGGTTAGCGCACTGCGCTATGAACCTGGCGACCTGAGTTCGATTCCCGCTCATAGCCAACACCAGTGACGAATATCTGAACCGGTCCCGGGCCTCCCCTAGGTCGACTCAGCCTAAAATGAGTACCTGGTGCGGTGTGTAAACATTGCCACTGGGGAGACAAAAGGCGGTCGGGCGTGGTGCTGGCCACCCACCCCCTCGTGTCCTGTTCCGGCCTTCATAGGTGCTCGCTGACAGCACTTGCCCCTACAGTCTGTTAAGGCTAAATGGGGGTCTTTGTCTTTGTCTTTGTGTGTGTGTTTGAATGGGCCCATGAAGTCCAACTACCTTGTGAGGGTCAGCTCTCTCTGTGTGTGTGTGTGTGTGTGTGTGTGTGTGTGTGTGTGTGTGTGTGTGTGTGTGTGTGTGTGTTACTGACCTCAACTGGTTGAATGAAAGTTGTCAATGAAAAATAATAGCGGCCTCTAAGATCCAGAAACCTCGTGAGAGACAGCGAGAGTCATGCAGCATTACAGAAAAGGCCTTGAGAGAAGATTATGTCTATTCTTCCCCAGTCTTTAGTTATCTATATTCTGCCGATTGCTTTTTGTGTGGGGCTAATTGGTGTTTGCGTGTCTTTGGCTCCTTTTGTCGCTATGCCTTTGTGCCAACGTGTTTGTGTGACATGAATTTTGATTCTGTCTCTCTCTCTCTCTCTCTCTCTCTCTCTCTCTCTCTCTCTCTGTGTCTGTCTGTCTCTCTCTCTGTCTCTATGTCTGTCTGCAGGGCCCCTCGCTTTAAGGGTTACCAGCAACAAGACAGCCAAGAACTGCTGCACTACCTCCTGGACGCCATGAGAGTGGAGGAGACGAAGGTGAGTATTGAGCTCAGAATAAAATTGATGAATGATTAATTCTGTTTGTAAAACAGTTAACTGGGGTCCTCTTATCTGATTGGGCAAGCAGCGTTCCAAGAGTGTTTTACTAAAAATGTGTTTTAGTAAAACAACACTGGAATACGAGCATTCTAGATGGAGAACAACAACCATTTTAAGTGTTAATTTAGTTTAGGCTTTTATGCCATTTTTGGCTGTTGTAACAACTTGAAGTAGTTAATGATATCAATGTAATTAACCTCAGCCCATAGCTTCACGTCATTCACCCACTCTCTTTTGCACCCATGTGCTTTAATTTGTAAAAATGTAACACTCTAAACATCGTCATTATCTGCTAAGAAAATACAACGATGCAAATGCACTGGAGACCAGAAACGAAAACAGGCTTCCATTATGAATTGTGTAACACTTCAGAAAAAAGGTGGATAGAACAAGAAACAGCATCGATGGAGCCCAGCTAAGACTTTACATGCTGTTCCACTGAGCTCCACTCACAGTATTTTCTATGAAATCACATTAAATGTACCCAATTTCATCAAGGGACATACAATTGAAGTCAGAAGTTTACATACACCTTAGCCAAATACATTTAAACTCAGTTTTTGTGACTTTGTTGTCCTTAAGCCATTTTGCCACATCTTCAGAGGTATGCTTGGGGTCATTGTCCCTTTGGAAGACCCATTTGCGACTGAACTTTAACTTCCTTGCTGATGTCTTGAGATGTTACTTCAATATATCCACATAATTTTCCTTCCTCATGATACCATCTATTTTGTTTTTTTGTGGCGGTTTTGGAGCAGTGGCTTCTTCCTTGCTGGACAGCCTTTCAGGTTATTTCAATATAGGACCCGTCTTTCTGTGGAAATAGATACTTGTCTTCCTGTGGATAAGTGCCTGATGGGGTCTTCTGCTGTTTTAGACCATCTGCTTCAAGATTTGAAGTGTTTTGCATCATTTACATTTACATTTATGCTTTTATCCAAAGCAACTTACAGAGCACTTATTACAGGGACAATCCCCCTGGAGCAACCTGGAGTTAAGTGCCTTGCTCAAGGACACAGTGGTGAAGGCAGTGGGGATCGAACCAGCGACGTTCTGTTTAACAGTTTACCAGTTATGTGGTTTAGACCACCACACCACCACCACTCCATTGTCATCATGAGTGGTTATCTGAGTTACCGTTGCTTTTCTGTTAGCTCGAACCAATCTGACCATTCTCTGTTGACCTCTTTCATCAACAAGGCATTTCCTTCCGCAGAATTGCTGCTCACTGGATGTTTTTTGGCACCATCCTGGGTAAACTCTAGAGACTGTGAAAATCCCCAGGAAAATCCCCGTCTGGCACCAACAATCTTGCCACAGTCGAAACCATTGAGATCACATTTTTTCTCAGTTCTGATGGTTGATGTAAATACTAACTGAAGCTTCTGACCTGTATCTGCATGATTTCATGCATTGCACTTTTTCCACACGATTGGCTGATTAGATAATCACATGAATAAGTAGTTGTGGAGTGCTAAACTGCTCAGTGAGTGTACATTATTGACTTCAGCCTATATTTGAAGATATATTGTGCTTAGGTAATTTTTCAGTAGCTTGATAGTTTTTCTGTTTGTGCTTTGAAACCTTGATGAAGACTATTCCAGGCTAGAAATTGCATAATAAATGTCACCTTTCTAAATTGTAAGTTTGCATAGTTGCCATTTTTTCCCATACATCAACCTGCAAACTCCTCGACGTCTATGTGTTAATTCTTCAAGAAGTGCCAAAACCCTCATATGTAACTCTGGCCTGTACGGTGAATTGGTTCACTGGTTTGGACTGCTACAAACCACTATTCACTGCACCAATGTGTTCTATGTGCGATACCTGTGTCTTGTCCATGACGCAGCTTGGTGCTTGTCGCCCGGTGTGAGAGCTACTTTTTCTCAGTAGCACATTCACATTCTTCCTCATTGTATGTATAAACTATACCAATCGCTGCAAAGGCCTGCATATATAAGCTGACAGGGGGGTTGACCTCTGCTTGGAAGATGCAAAGTGATTTAATAGGGTGGTTCTTGAAGAATTGTAGGGCCAAGACTTAGCTTGTGGGTTGTTTATTTTGTACATGCCCAGAATCATGGGCCAAGACCTTAGCAACCCCACCTGTGGCCCTCACTGCCCTAAGAAAATGCTGCAGAATCCGGCGATGAGCCGCAGGGCCAGCCAGGTCCATTCAGACGCGTGAATGTGGACAGTTGTTCCACTTAGGAACCTTGCAAGTGGCGCAACTGGCCTCATTGTACTCCCTGGGAAGCAGTCAGCTGCTTGCTGAGTCTTTGTGATTGAGGTCCCCACCTCCCTCCCTCCACTCTTAGGGGAGGCTGAGAGGGAGAACATACAAAACAATCTGGCTTAAATGTCCCTCATTATTTCAGCATGTGTGCTTCAGCTCATACACAATCACCAAATATATATGTTTTTTTTTTATGACAAAAAAAAAGAGCCACAGAAAATATAAATTCTGTTGGAGAGATATAAATATAAAAAAGTGACATGGAAAGGGATGCGGTTTTCGCCTAAAAGGTATTGTTGTTTTCAACTTTAAAAATAGGTTAAATTATGATCAAGATGATTACATTTATGGTCATTTACTTCATAAAGTTTCGGGAAGGATCACATTTCTTCAGTTACTCTCTAAGCTGTGGTGTAACAGAGCTGAGAGCCCTTTTGTCAGCCACCAAACCTCGACATCACAATATTTATGTTGATCAGCCAATAGGATCAGTCCTCACAATATGCTAATTTACATCAATGAATTATAACCAATTAGCTGTTGAATAAAAATGCTAAGAATGGGCTGCTTAAGTGAGCTCAGCTTCTCAAGAGTGTGGGGTGGCGTAGTTATTTTAGGGTGTGTGTGTTTAATTAGTGTGTGTTGTAGTGGGGTCCGACACAGACTGGGGGTTTGGGGGTCTGAGTTGCTGTAGAAAAGGGATTAACCAGGCTTTTGACCTAAATAGCCCATCCTGAGTGTTGGGACGGGACAATGGGGGAGACTGGTTGAGCCCCACAGACAGCGCCACCACGGCCAATTATCTATTGATTGGTGCTTTTCTATGGCTGTGTCTTCTAACAGCTCTCTCACCAACACAGTCACTGACCATGTCACCTCTGATTAAGACCACAGGGACAGACACACACACACACATCCACTCATTGTTCATAAACACTTGTCTTTATGCCTTTTTTTTGCACACAAACACAATATATATTATACAGTGTTGGAGTAAAGGACACACATTTACTTTTCACCAAGTAAATGTGCTCATTGCCTTGCAGTATATTGTGCTTTATTTTTTTTTACCTCAATACAAACTATAAAAAAAATATTTCCAAGGGTAAACATTTTAAAAACTGAGTGAGAAAGACCATCTTGGAACTTATTTGATTGTTTATAGTTAATTTATAGGAAATTCAGTATACAGTGCATTTAGAAAGTATTCAGACCCAGAGGCGTCATGCCCATTCATAGTAAGGGGGCACGTGCCCTCTCAGATATTTAAGCCAAGAGGATTTTAAATGGATTATTTGAACTCCCAAAAACATATTTTTACCTTTGATAGGTACATTGAATGATTATTGCAGAAATCTTTATTCACATTCTAAATTGAGTTTTTTTGTCAGTCCAATTGAATCACATGTTCCGCTAAAGGTGGCGTCCCGTGGCTGCCTTGGATCATGCTCATGGTGGAAGGTCGAGCACATATGGGAAAGCACGATGTTAAGTTAATTAATTAAATAAACTTTTGTGCAGTTAATCTTTCATAACCTTGTCTGTCTCAGTGGAATCTTTTTTCTTTTTTTTTCATAGTCTAATATAGATTATGTCAACATTTTTATTTGTTCAGTCGCTGTTCATTTCCTTTGGTGCTGAAATGTGTTTGACTGGTTTTGCAGCAGAACACTCTCTTTTCTTCATGTTTAAAGATAGCAGCAGTTCCTTTCCAGTCATTATAAAAACATTTTTAATTTTTTTTTGGTTTATACGATTTTGTATCCGTTGAGAAAGGCGGCGGGAGGCTGAACGGTTCGAGATGACCTCAAATGTTTACATTCTCTGTCTAGGGAAAAACTGTAATGTGTCAAACAGTGATGGCAATTGTGATAACTGGTGTGATGATGAGACAGTATTCCGTGTTGTCTTGGCATGTTTCAGAAGATGAAAGCAAACAGATATGGTTTGCTTGGTGACATTTCCACATTATTCGTCCAATCACTGTTATTGTAAACATTATACATCCTCATTCCCTTTCCATGCATAATTTCTTCACTAATTGTCTGTAAAATATCAAGAATATTTGTATTATTTACTGTGAGCATTTTTGGGCGGAAGCTTGTTATTTTCTTTTTGATTCCCTCATGAATAAAACAAATCTCTCTGCTGATAAAAAATTGGCATTTAAAACACTTTTCTTTTTAATGTGTTGCGGCCTATGTTTAAAATTTGATTGTTCAGTCCTTTATTTATATTAAATGCATCGACAGATTATAAAAAAAAAAAAAGAATTATAGCCTGTTTATTACATATTATAGGCGTATTTTTAAACACTGACGTGCAGCGTGGAATTTAGACTCTTAAACTATAATCTAAGAGCGAGTTAGGCTACCTTTTGTAAATTAATGTTTGGTTTGATTGTTTTAAAGTTGATATTTGATATATTATATGTGTAATTTTATTTCTGTTTTTAGAAATATTGTCCTATAGGAAGGTGAACCTTTGGCCCAGTCTGAGGTCCTGAGCACTCTGGACAAGGATTTCATTAAGGATATCTCTGTATTTTTCTGTGTTCAGCTTTCCTTCAACCCTGATCAGTCCTCCAGTCATGCCACTGAAAAACACCGCAACAGCATGATGCTATCACCACCATGCTTCACCGTTGGAATGGTATTGCACAGGTGATGAGCGGTGCCTGGTTTCCTCCAGACATGACACTTAGAATTGAGGTCAAACAGTTCAATCTTTGTTTCATCACAGTATGAGTCCTGTAGGTGCTTTTTTGCAAATTCCAAGCAGGCTTTCATCTGTCTTGCACTGAGGAGAGGCTTCCGTCTGGAAACTCTGTCATAAAGCCCAGATCGGTGGAGTTTTGCAGTGATTGTTGTCCTTGTGCAAGTTTCTCCCATCTCTGAAACAACCAGAGTGACCATCGGGTTCTTGGTCACCTCTCTTAACAAGACCTTTCTCCACGGATTGTTAAATTTGGCCAGGTGGCCAGCTCTAGGAAGAGTCCTAGTTCCAAACTTCAATTATTTGTTTTTATTTTGTAGCATTCCCCAGATCTGTGCCTCGACACAAATTCTGTCTCTGAGCTCTGCTGGCAGTTCCTTTGACCTCATAGCTTGGTTTCTACTCTGAGATACATTTTCAGCTGTGAAACCTTATATAGACAGATGTGTGACGTTCCAAATCATGCCCAATCAACTGAATTTGCCACAGGTGGACTCCAATCAATGTGTAGAAACATCTAAAAAATTATCCAGAGAAATGGGATGCACCTGAGCTAAATTTCAAGTGTCATATCAAAGGGTTTGAATACTTATGTACGTTAACGTCTGACAGTTGAGTCAGACGTTTACGTACACTTTATTAAAACTCATTTTTTAACCACTCCACAGATTTCATATTAGCAAACTATAGTTTTGGCAAGTAATTTAGGACATCTACTTTGTGCATGACACAAGTAATTTTTCCAACAATTGTTTAAAGACACGTTGTTTCACTTTTAATTGAATATATCACAATTCTAGTGGGTCAGAAGTTTACATACACTAAGTTAACTGTGCCTTTAAGCAGCTTGGAAAATGCGATACCGTCTGCCTGATGGTTGCAGTGAGAGCAACCCATGGCTCGGGTGGCTGGAGTCTCCAATGTTCCTCCAATATTTTTTCACACACCGCCTGGTATATATGCCCTGGAGGGAGTGAAGCTCTCCTCCGATGGTGTGTCTGGCAGTTCGCACCACATTTTGCAGGGCTTTGCGGTTGAGGGCGGTGCTGTTGCCGTGCCAGGCAGTGATGCAGCCAGTCAGGATACTCTATACAGTGCTGGTGTAGAAACGTGTAAGAATGTGGTGGTCATTCCACACTTTCTCAACCGTCTCAGGAAGATGAGGCGCTGGTGAGCCTTGTTCACAATGGCCTCAGTGTGGACGGACCATGTGAGTTCCTCTGTGATGTGGACACTGAGGAACTTGAAGCTGCTGACTCTCTCCACCGTTGATCCATTGATGGTGATGGGGCTTTGTTCTCTGTCTTTTCTCCTGAAGTCCACCACAAGCTTCTTGGTCTTACTGACATTGAGGGAGAGGTTGTGCTCCAGACACCAGTGGGTCAGAGTGTGCACCTCCTCTCTGTAGGCTGATTCATCATTGTCAGTGATCAGACCTACCACCGTCGTATCATCAGCAAACTTAATGATGGCATTGGAGCTGTGTGTTGCCAAGCATTCATGTGTGTACAGGGAATACAGGAGTGGGCTGAGAACACAACCCAGAGGGGCTCCAGTGTTGAGGGTCAGTGAAGAGGAGATGTTGCTGCACATTGAGCTGTTTAAGCCCAGAGCCCAGAGCTTCACATCAAGCTTGGAGGGCACTGTGGTGTTGAATGCTGAGCTTTAGTCTACAAACAGCATTCTCACATATTCCTGTTCCTTTTTTCCAGTTGGGAGTGAGCAGTTTGTATTGTAGATGCAATGGCATCATCAGTGGAGTGGTTGTTGCTGTATACAAACTGCAGTGAGTCCAGTGAGGGAGGCAGCACAGAGCAGATGTAATCTCTGATTTGTCTCTGAAAAGGATTTGCTGATGATGGGGGTCAGAACAACAGGACGCCAGTAATTTAAGCAAGTGATTTTGGATTGCTTTGGTATAGGCAAATGGTGGATGTTTTAAAGCATGTAGGGACCACAGACAAGGAGATGGAAAGGTTGAAAATGTCTGTAAAAACACCAGCCAGTTGGTTTGCACACACTCTGATGATGCGGCCCGGAATGCTGTCTGGACCCGCGGCTTTATGTTGCAGAACCAATTTCCAAAAGTGTTTGTCTATTGTAGACTATAAGGCAGACAACATCGACATCAAGACAAAAAAACATAAGAATTGGAGACAAAACAAACAAAAAAACTGCAACGTTGAGTCGGTGCTCGCAATTCAGCAGCCATACTCCGCTCCATCCTGAACTGAGCTCAACACTTGTGGTACCTCCACAAGTGTGGTTCATCCTTGGAAGCAATTTTCAAACACCTGAAGGTACCACATTCATCTACAAATAGTAGTATGCAAGTATAAATACCATGGGACCACACAGCCATCATACCGATCAGGAAGGAGACGCATTCTGTCTCCTAGAGATGAACGTAGTTTGGTACAAAAAGTGAAAATCAATCCCAGAACAACCACAGAAGATGCTGTAGGAAACAGGTAGACAATATCTATATCCACAGTAAAACGAGTCTTATATCAGCAACCTGAAAGGCTGCTCGGCAAGGCAGAAATCATTGCTCCAAAACTGCCATGAAAAGCCAGACTACAGTTAGCAAGTGCACATGGGCACAAATGTCCTACTTTTTGGAGAAATGTCCTCTATTCTGATCAATCAAATATTGAACTGTTTGGCAATAATAACCAACGTCATGTTTGGAAGAAGAAGGGTGAGGCTTGCAAGACGAAGAACGCCATCCCAACCGTGACGCATGGGGGTGGCAGCATCATATTGTGGCAGTGCTTTGCTGCAGGAGGGACTGGTGCACTTAAAAAATAGATGGCATCATGAGGAAGGAAAATTATGTGGATATATTGAAGCAAAATCTCAAGACATTAGCCAGAAAGTTGCAAATGGGTCTTCCAAATGGACAATGACCACAAGCATACCTCTAAAGTTGTGGCAAAATGGTTTAAGGACAACAAAGTCAATGTTTTGGAGTGGCCATCACAAAGCCCTGACCTCAATCCACATTTGTGGGCAGAACTGAAAAAGTGTGTGCGAGGAAGGAGGCTTACAAATATGACTCAGTTACACCAGTTCTGTCTGGAGGAATGGGCCAAAATTCCAGCAACTTATTGTGAGAAGCTTGTGTAAGGCTACCCAAAACATTTGACCCAAGTTATATAAGAAGTAAATATACAAGAAATAAATAATTCTCTCTACTATTATTCTGACATTTCATATTCTTAAAATATAGTGATCCTAACTGACCTAAGACAGGGAATGTTTTCTACGATTAAATGTCAGGAATTGAAATGTATTTGGCTAAGATGTATGTAAACTTCTGACTTCAACTGTGTGTGTGTGTGTATATATATATATATATATATATATATATACACTGGCAGCCAAAAGTTTGGAATAATGTACAGATTTTGCTGTTTCAGAAGGAAATTGGTACTTTAATTCACCAAAGTGGCATTACTGATGTAAAAAACAGCACAATCACTATTTGAAAATCTTTATTTTTGATCAAATCTAGACAGGCCACATTTCCAGCAGCCATCATTCTAACACCATATCCTTGAGTAATCATGCTAAATTGGTCATTTGGAACTAGAAAATCACTTGCCATTATATCAAACACTGCTTTGTTTTGAGTTTTTGTTTTGTTTTGAGCCACTTTTGAAACAGAACATCTAAAAGAAAAGATTAGAGTGGGTTAAGAAGCACAGACATTGGACAACAGATATCTGGAAAAGAGTGATATGGATCTTAACCCCATTGAGCTTTTGTGGGATCAGCTAGAATGTAAGGTGTGTGAGAAGTGCCCGACAAGACAGCAACACACGTGCTACAGGAAGTGTGGGATGAAATATCACCTGAGTATCTGGACAAATTGACAGCTAGAATACAAGGATCTGCAAAGCTGACATTGCTGCACATGGAGGATTTTTAAGTAGTTTAAGTTCTAATCTTTTTTTTTCTTCAAAGTGTAATGTAATTTTTCACGTTATTAATGACCCGACTATACATTGTAATCAGTTGAATGCCACTTTGGTGAATAAAAGTAACAATTTCTTTCCATAAGAACAAAATCTGTAAATTTTTTCCAAACTTTTGGCCAACAGTGTGTGTGTGTGTGTGTGTATATATATATATATATGCACAGGTGAAACTCGAATATCGTGCAAAAGTTCATTAATTTCAGTAATTCAACTTAAAAGGTGAAACTAATATATTATATAGACTCATTACAAGCAATGTAAGATATTTCAAGCCTTTATTTGATATAATTTTTATGATTATGCCTTACAGCTTATGAAAACCCCAAATTCAGAATCTCAGAAAATTTGAATATTGTGAAAAGGTTCAGTATTGTAGGCTCAAAGTGTCACACTCTAATCAGCTAAACACCTGCAAAGGGTTCCTGAGCCTTTAAATGGTCTCTCAGTCTGGTTCAGTTGAATTCACAATCATGGGGAAGACTGCTGACCTGACAGTTGTGCAGAAAACCATCATTGACACCCTCCACAAGGAGGGAAAGCCTCAAAAGGTAATTGCAAAAGAAGTTGGATGTTCTCAAAGTGCTGTATCAAAGCACATTAATAGAAAGTTAAGTGGAAGAGAAAAGTGTGGAAGAAAAAGGTGCACAAGCAGCAGGGAAGAATGGAGAGGCACACAATCCAAGATGCTTGAAGTCCAGTGTGAAGTTTCCACAGTCTGTGTTGGTTTGGGGAGCCATGTCATCGGCTGGTGTTGGTCCACTGTGCTTTATTAAGTCCAGAGTCAATGCAGCCGTCTACCGGGACATTTTAGAGCACTTCATGCTTCCTTCAGCAGACAAGCTTTATGGAGATGCTGACTTCATTTTCCAGCAGGACTTGGCACCTGCCCACACTGCCAAAAGTACCAAAACCTGGTTCAATGACCATGGTATTACTGTGCTTGATTGGCCAGCAAACTCGCCTGACCTGAACCCCATAGAGAATCTATGGGGCATTGCTAAGAGAAAGATGAGAGACATGAGACCAAACAATGCAGAAGAGCTGAAGGCCGCTATTGAAGCATCTTGGTCTTCCATAACACCTCAGCAGTGCCACAGGCTGATAGCATCCATGCCACGCCGCATTGAGGCAGTAATTAATGCAAAAGGGGCCCAAACCAAGTACTGAGTACATATGCATGATTATACTTTTCAGAGGGCCGACATTTCTGTATTTAAAATCCTTTTTTATTGATTTCATGTAATATTCTAATTTTCTGAGATTCTGAATTTGGGGTTTTCATAAACTGTAAGCCATAATCATAAAAATTATATCAAATAAAGGCTTGAAATATCTTACTTTGCTTGTAATGAGTCTATATAATATATTAGTTTCACCTTTTAAGTTGAATTACTGAAATTAATGAACTTTTGCACTATATTCTAATTTTTCGAGTTTCACCTGTATATATATCCTGTGTTTACATTATTGAATGTAACACAAAGAGCTCTCTGTGACATCAACTGTCTGAGTTTCATTATCTAACAGAGTGGCATCAAATTGTGTTTACATTGACAGCGGATTAAAGCAGGCATTCTCAAAGCCTTTAACAACCCCACGGAGAAGACAGCTGATGAAGAGACAAAACGACAAGTGAAGGGTTCTCTATCTCTGCTTTTGTCACCTGCATTTCACATCACTAAGAACAATATTGCCATCTAGTGACAACTTATTTTAATTCCACTCACAAATGATTGCACTATTTAAAGGAATATTATGAGTTCAATACAAGTTGAGCTCAATCGACAGCATTTGTGGCATAATATTGATTACCACAAAAAATATTTTTTATTCTTAAAAAAAGAAAATACAAATCGGTGTTACAGTGTGGCACTTACAAGGGAAGTGAATGGGGCCGATCCGTAAACTATCAAGTACTCACTGTTTCAAAAGTATAACCACAAAACAAACAATATGCATGTAAACATGATTTTAGAGTGATAAAACCACTTACTAAACGTTTCTGTGTAAAGTTGTAAAATTGGATATAACTTGTGTGTAGACAATGTAATGTCAACAAAACCTATAATCCTAAATCAACTGTAAAAATAATGACATAATCAACTTTACAGTTCAAATAATACATGATTTTTAACAGAAGAATTAATGTAAGTGCATTTATAAAATTATAAGCTTCACATTTCTGCCTTTTAAACCCTTTAAAAATGGCCCCCATTGACTTTCATTGTATGTGCCTCACTATAACCTTGACTTTTTCTTCTTTCTTTTTTTTTTAAAGAAAAGGACACATTAGTCGAAATACATTTTTGTGGTATTCAACGTTATGCCACAATTGCTGTGGATTGAGCAAAACTTGTAAACAACTCGTAATATTCCTTTAAATTAAGTAATGTTTGGGAAATAAAATATCTATTAATTTAATTCATCAGAACAGTATACATATTTGTCTTAGTTGTGTTTGAATGTATTAAAATAACATGTTATGCTTGTTTTTGTGTTGTGTTGTACAGCTTATGGGAAGGAAGGAGTGAAAATGAATTTTGTTGATCGCATTTTTGTAGGCGAGCTAAACAGCACCATAATGTGCGAAGAGTGTGAACATGTAAGAAGTTCTGCTTCATTATGTGCAATGTCAAAATACAAACCTTAATTATGTTCACAACTATGTAAACTTTTGTTTAAATTTTTGAATTGTTTGAATTTACATGAGACAGCTATATATTATTAAAATACTATAATAATACAAATAATAATTAATATATTAAAATATTTATAGACTAATTCATTTAAATGTAATTATAATAAATGTAATATTTAAAGTCTAACAGTGCTGGATACCACTCTGGACTTCACAATCTAACATTTTTAACACTTTCAGATCTCTACAGTGAAGGAAGCCTTCATTGACATCTCCCTTCCCATCATAGAGGAAAGGGTGAGGCCAGCTTCAATTTACTGTCCCACAACTTGCGCTATAACACATTAAAACATCTATGACTTTGAATAAATCCTAATGGTTCACAGCTGACTCAGGATTAGTCATGTGTTTTGAAAGTATTTTTTATTTTTTTCTCTAAGCCCACAAACCCTGGTAGACTAGGGAAGAGTGGACGGGAGCAAGATACTCTTGTCCCCCACAGTGAAGACTCATCAGCTGCCCACTCACAGGTCAATAAAAACAGGAGAATGAGTGGACAGGTAGGCTATGTTGAACCATTATTATAGAGAAGACAACAATTCAGTTCTTGTACACGGGCCATGTCCAAAACCTAATTTTGAGGTAGAATGGCATTAGTGTGCATACAAATGTAAAACTATAATATTATTAGTATTACATTACATAGAAGATGACAACATACTATTTGATTGAGTTCATTGGAGGTTGAAGGGCTTGAGAATAGTGTTAAAAATGACAATGTGTGATTTTGTGTATGTGTGCATGGTCAGAAGATGCAAGATCGTCATTCGTCCACTTCTCATGATGACCGGGGAGCAGACTCTGTCTCTATCGGACAAGAAGAGGAGCTCTGTGTTGCTGGCCGTAGCCTGACCAGTTACCGGGCTGACAAAATGGGCAGCCAATCAGACTACAGCAAAAAGGATTCTAACCTGCAGGACAGCAGTAATGATGCAGACAGTGAGGCCTCCGAGAGTGAATGGTCTCCTCGAGTCCCATCTGTCCCATCCAGTCACAGTAACATCTCAGATAATGTCTTAACCGCCATGGCTACACTCACAACATCACACCATCCTAAGCATAACCTGAACCCAAGCTCAAGTCCCACTCCCTTGCCCTCCTTTCGACCACAACAGGGCAGCGCTGTAGAGCATCTTGTCAGTGTTGTGTCCATGCTGGGCCTGGTTCACACTTCCACTGACACTTTGCCCATCAGCCTCAGCCCAGATGAACAGACTGAGACCCGGGAAAGGGATAGAGACCGGAAGCACCACCACCAACGGGCCTTCCAGGCTCTTTGTCACAGCTACATGCCCAGCTCTAAAGAGTGCTCTGTGCAGTCCTGCCTTCACCAGTTCACCTCTGTTGAGCTGCTCATGGGCAACAATAAACTCCTTTGTGAGAATTGCACTGAGAGGAAGCAGAGACAGATGAAGTGGAGCGGTGGTGCAGGTTAGAGCTTTGTTTATAATAACATGCGCATAGAGTGGCCCCCGAAAGTATTTGAACACCTAAGACACACTTCAAAATGTATGAATGTCATTACACTAGATAAAGTATAGAGCCAAATGGCATTTGCTTTAAAGAAAAATGGCATAAGCAGCACACTTTTCAAAGAGAACATTTCACAAGAAGAAGTTTGTTAGATTTAATATTAGAAAACACAGGGGCCTGGGTATTTCAGCACGTATTGAGGTTGACTACCACCCCTGGAGTTGCAAGTTTGAATCCAGGGTGTGTTGAGTGACTCCAGCCAGGTCTTCTAAGCAACCAAATTAGCCCAGTTGCAAGGGAGGGTAGAGTCACATGGGGTAACCTCCTCGTGGTCACAATTAGTGGTTCTCACTGTCAATGGGGCACGTGGTAAGTTGTGCGTGGATTGCAGAGTGTAGCATGAGCCTCCACACGCAGAGTCTCCGTGGTGTCATAAACGATGAGCCACGTGAAACCACGCCACCTCGAGGACCTGCTAAGTAGTGGGATTTGGACATTCCAAATTGTGAGTAAAGGGGATACAAATATATATATTACATTTTAGTGGAACATGTCCATAGTTAAAATGATGAACTATGTTACCAGCTGCTAGGACACTTGTGTGAACTTTTATACATTCTGACTGGGGAACTGACTTTATACATTCACTGAAGGAATATTCTGTGTTCAATACAAGTTAAGCTATATCGACAGCATCTGTGGCATAATGTGGATTACCACAAAAATTATTTTGTCCCTTTTTCTTAAAAAAAAAAGTAAAAATCGTCAGTCACTTACAATGGAAGTGAATGGGACCAATCCATAAATGTCAAAGTACTCAAAAGTAAAGCCATGATACGGTAACAATATGTGTTAACATGATTTTAGCATGATAAAATCACTTACCCCTTCTGTGTAAACTTATAGCCAATTCTACAACTTAATCCCCCTAAAAGCTGTTAAATCTGTGATTTAAACAATTTTACAACTCAAATAATACATGAGTATATTATAAGCTTCACCTGTCCACCTTTAAACCCTCCAAAAATTGGCCCCATTGACTTCCATTGTAATTGCCTCAGTGTAACCTCGAATTTCCCCTTTTTTTGTACTTGCATACACCGATCAGCTACAACATTAAAACCACCTGCTTAATATTGTGTAGGTCCCCCACATGCAGCCAATACAGCACCAACCTGCATCTCAGAATAGCATTGTGAGATGCTATTCTTCTCACTACAATTGTATAGAGCAGTTTTCTGATTTATCGTAGACATTGTCAGTTCAAACCGATTTGGCCATTCTCTGTTGTCCTCTCTCATCAACAAGGCATTTCCATTCGCAGAACTGCCGCTCATTGGATGTTTTTTGTTTTTGACACCATTCGGAAACAAAACGTCACCCAACAGCAATGTAAATGTAAACCAAATATTGCTTTCTGAGTATTGTGTTGTTTAAAAATGAATATGAACTTGTATTCATTGCATTATTCAAAATCTGAAAACACTGAAAAATTTCACTTAGGGGTGTACTCACTTTTGTTGCCAGCGGTTTAAACATTAATGGCTGTGTGTTGAGTTATTTTGAGGGACAGCATATTTACACTGTTATACAAGCTGTACACTCACTACTTTACATTGTCGCAAAGTGTCATTTCTTCAGTGTTGTCACATGAAAAGATATAATCAAATATTTACAAAAATGTGAGGGGTGTACTCACTTTTGTGAGATACTGTGTATATATATATATATATATATATATATATATATATATATATATATCTATATATATATATATATATATATATATATATATACATATATATGTGAGATACTGTGTATATATATATATATATATATATATATATATATACACAGTATCTCACAAAAGTGAGTACACCCTCACATTTTTGTAAATATTTGATTATATCTTTTCATATATATATATATAGCTCTGGAATAAATATATATATTTATATAAATATTAAAAAAAATATATATATATACACACACACACAGTTAAAGTCAGATGTTTACATACACCTTAGCCAAATACATTTAAACTCAGTTTTTCACAATTCCTGACATTTAATCGTAGAAAACATTCCCTGTATTAGGTCAGTTAGGATCACAAATTTATTTTAAGAATGTGAATTGTCAGAATAATAGTAGAGAATGATTTATTTCAGCTTTTATTTCTTTCATCACATTCCCAGTGGGTCAGAAATGTACATACACTTTGTTAGTATTTGGTAGCATTGCCATATCTTGGGTCAAATATATTGTGTAGCCTTCCACAAGCTTCTCACAATAAGTTGATGGAATTTTGGCCCATTCCTCCAGACAGAATTGGTGTAACTGTTAGGTTTGTAGGCCTCTTACTTGCACATGCTTTTTGAGTTCTGCCCACAAATTTCCTATCGGAGTGATGTCAGGGCATTGTGATGGCCACTCCAATACCTTGACTTTGTTGTCCTTAAGCCATTTTGCCACAACCGAGCTTTAACATCCTGGCTGATGTTTTTAGATGTTCTTCAATATATCCACATAATTTTCCTTCCTCATGATGCCATCTAATTTGTGAAGTGCACCAGTCCCTCATGCAGCAAATCACCCCCACAACATGATACTGCCACCCCCATGCTTCACAGTAGGGATGGTGTTCTTCGGCTTTCAATCCTTACCCTTTTTCCTCCAAACATTACGATGGTTATAATAGCCAAACAGCTAATTTTTTGTTTCATCAGACCAGAGGATATTTCTCAAAAAACTAAGATCGTTGTTGTGCACTTGCAAACTGTAGTCAGGCTTTTTTATGGCGGTTTTGAAGCAGTAGCTTCTTCCTTGCTGAGCAGCCTTTCAGGTTATGTTGATATAGGACTCGTTTTAATGTGGATATAGATACATGTCTACCTGTTCCCCCTAGCATCTTCACAAGGTCCTTTGCTGTTGTTTTGGGATTGATCTGCACTTTTCACACCAAACTATGTTCATCTCTAGGAGACAAAGCGCGTTTCCTTCCTGAGTGGTATGATGGCTGCGTTGGTCCCATGGTGTTTAGACTCGCATACTATTGTTTGTACAGATGAATGTGTTGCCTTCAGACATTTGGAAATTGCTCCCAAGTATGAACATGACTTGTGGAGGTCCACAATTGTTTTTCTGAGGTCTTGGCTGATGTCTTTTAATTTTCCCATGATGTCAAGCAAAGAGGCACTGAGTTTGAAGGTAGTCCTTAAAATACAGTACTGTGCAAAAGTTTTAAGCACTTGGGAAAATTTTTGCATAGTGAGGATGTCTTAAAAAATAACACCTTAAATAGTTTTCATTTATCAATTAACATCATACAAAGTCCATTAAACATAAAAAAGCTAAATCAATATTTGGTGTGGCCACATTTACCTTTAAAACAGCCCTAATTCTCCTAGTTGCACCTGGACTGTTTTTTTTTGGATGTTGGCTGATAGAATGTAACAAGCTTCTTGGAGAATTCACCACAGTTCTTCTATCTATCTTCTCTCAATTGCTTCTGTCTCTTTATGTAATCCCAGACTGACTCGATGTTCAGTCGGGGGCTCTGTGGGGGCATTGCCATCTCTTGCAGAGAGCGCCCTGTTCTTCTATTATAATCTTTGCAAATTTGCAAAAGTCATGTTTGGGAGTCTAACATTTATTTTTCCTATTGACACACTAAAGCTGAAGATATAAATATCCATCTTAAGACAAATGTTTTTGTGAAACATCTTAAGTGCCTAAAACCTTTGCACAGTACTGTACATCCTCAAGTTCACCTCCAATCAGAAGGTAATTGGTTCATTGCCTAAAGGCTAGACATAATTTTCTGGAATCTTCCAAGCTGCTTAAAGGCACAGTTAACTTAGTGTATGTAAACTACTGTCCCACTGGAATTGTGATATAGTCAATTGAAAGTGAAACAATATGTCTGTAAACAATTGTTGGAAAAATTACTCATGCCATGCACAAAGAAGATGTCTTAAACAACTTGCAAAAACTACAGTTTGCTAATATGAAATCTGTGGAGTGGTTAAAAAATTAGTTTTATTGACATAAGTTCATAAGTTCTAATTCAACCCAAGTTTATGTAAATTTCTGACTTCAACTATACTATTCAATTGTACAGAGCGGTTATTGAGTGGTGTGTATATATATATATATATATATACACACCATATGTATGTATACAGAGCGGTTATTGAGTGGTGTGTATATATATATATACACACCACTCAATAACCGCTCTGTACAATTGTGGTGAGAAGAATAGCATCTTAGAATGGTTGATGCAGGATTTCCTCACAGTTGGCATGTTGAGCATAGCAATTTCTCCTATTGGTTTTTCAGCACGTTGCTTGTTTCCTCATTTTTTCTCTGGTGTATTTTTCAATGAACAATGTGTTGTATGTCACTTGTTTTGTGTCTGTGTTTCAGACAAGAAGGCTGAGAAAGTATACACCAGCGCCCGGAAACAAATGCTCATCTCTTCGCTTCCCCCAGTGGTCACTCTCCACCTTAAACGCTTTCATCAGGTTTGAACCCTTAGTATACAGCAGTAAATACTATCTGAGTAGCTGCAGTCTTTATTTGTTTCACATAAGTACTTACTTTGTTTCTTTTGCTGGCAGTTTATCGCTGAAACATAAATGCAGCATCGATCTTGACTAGTAGATATAGAGTGTGAAATTTGTGTCACTGTGGTCTTTAGAAATCAATCAACTGAGTAAAAGTATACTAGGAAAATCCTATAATCATGGTGTGTAAGCTTATATATGCACTTTATTGTCTTACTGGCAATCCGCTTATTAGTCTTGATCTGTGTCTTTGCAGGCCGGCATGAATCTGAGGAAAGTTAATAGACATGTGGACTTTCCTCTTACTCTGGACCTGGCACCTTTCTGTTCTGCCACTTGCAAGGTATTGATCATAGATATAAATAGCAGTCACGACCAGAAATTTATGAATCCACTCAATTAATCTATGTCTAAGTGTACGGTATTGCTGTTGTATTCATCCGTGTGGTAGAACCTTGGGTCAGAAGAACGTGTGCTTTACAGCTTGTATGGCATTGTGGAACATAGCGGATCAATGCGAGGGGGGCACTATACAGCCTACGTGAAGGTCCGCTCCCCCCAGCGTGAACAGTGTCGGAACCAATCAGGTACCTACCTACTATATCTTCTGTGTGCTTGTCAATACACTTGCTTTGCAGCTGGTTCGAAAAGGTCTAAAAACAAAATGTTTCATTGGAAGCCCATTCACTGCAGCCTTGAAGATGTAGCTTGTTCTGTAAAGGCCAGGCAGGATTTGTTCGGTGTTCATCTAAAGATGTGTTTTTTCCCACTCTGTACTCAAGGAGACAGCCTGCCTTTCAGCAGCATTTGGAACCAAAAGTGAAAAGCCCAGGGAGACAGAGCTGTGGAAATTATTGTGCTCACTGGTAGTTAACTGCCATAGAGGAGATTTGAAGCTGCATTGTTGCAAGGGTATAATGCAGTTATAAAGTCTGCACAAGCTCTGAAAAACACATTTGCCACCATTGTCTCAGTTTTTGTCTCCACACTTTTTTCATTCTCTATTTTTTTCTTTATATTCCTTACTTATTTATTGTTGTTGTTAATCTGTTTCACTATGATAATCAAAAATCATATTTAAAGGGATAGTTCACCCAACAATAAAAATTGTCATCATTTGCTCACCCTCATGTTGTTTTAAACCCCTATGACTTGGCACTTTTGTTCATTTGTTTTCTTTGTAAACATGCACTAGATTGACATCTTTGAACATTGCACAGGGTCTTGCTGTTTTTTCAGTGTCTTCTGCACACATTTTATAGATGCCAGGGTTTCCCGCAGCACTTTGAAACTAAGGCGGCCGCCTAAGCAACACACGCCTGCCGCCTTAACTACGAGCGATATTCGCCGTGTTACTCTGTCCTGTTTTCTCCCTTTCCATCTTTAAATATGTGATAAGCCTTCGTGTTCGCTTTGGTCTTGTTATCAGCGCGTTCTTCCGCAGCGGCGCAGCGTGTGTGTGTGTGTGTGTGTGTGTTCATCTGAGCCTCATTGGTCTGTCACTGCTCGTCAATGTCAGAATATTTGAGATGACCAATCAAATCAAAGTAGGCGGGCTTTATGTTCACAGCGTGAATTTTAGCAGAGCAACTCGACGCTAATCTAAACTTCATTCACGATCAAGACAGACTTGCGGAACAGACTGCAGGGGAGCAGTCTGCATGAAAATATGCATAAATGGTCCACTCGTAAAAGAGTGCAATTACCGAAGGGCCCTTGAATTGTTTTTTTCTAAACCAAGGAGGATAGCCTGTAGCGATGCTAGGTGTCAGTTCTGCCATAAGCAGTGATTGTAATAAGCTTTGCACATTTTGACGGACTATTAGATGTAATGTTATTACCTTGACAAACTAATACATCATTAAAAAGATATGACTCAAGTTTCAGTATTTGTCTTAATTTGTGTCAGGAGTTATGCAATTCCAAATACTGTTTTTATGATAATAGTCTACCACACCTATTTGTGTTCCTCTGAGTAACAGCATCTCTGTGTGCATTTGTGTTATAGGTTCCAGAGAGGCCAGTTCAGCCCAACAAGGGCAGTGGGTCTATGTTAGCGACACCAACGTACAGACTGTACCAGAGTTCCGAGTGCTTAACTCTCAAGCTTATTTACTTTTCTATGAAGAACTGCTATAGAGCCGGACAGCTGCGTGAATGTGTGATTATCCAGATGAATTCTGGCCACAGGCGATATCAGCCTGGACAACACAGAGCTCTTACTGCATGCCTATATCACTGTATTTTAATGTAAGGATTATTGCAAATGCTATATATAAGTTTGGCCATTAAGCCCTAAATCTGCTGTCTTATTCATTACTCAAGGGTAATCTAAATTGGGATTGGTCAAGGGGAGAGATTATTATTGATGTAAAATAATATCCTGAATTTAAGTTATTTATATTTTACTGCTTATATTTGACCATAACATATATATTTTTGGGGCTTGTTTTTTAAATGGAAATGTTGGAAAATTGCCAAAGTTTAATGTAGGAAAAATATGTATATGATATTATATAAGGGAGAGATGTGAAAAATGAGCATTGTGCCAAAAGCATCTTTTGTCTCAAACCTCTAACATGAAAGGGAACTTTAGATCAACATGCAGCTGTATGCAGTCACACACACATATATGCACAAGTGCACAAAAAAATATATATACAATACTGCATATACAACGTTGCTTGGTTACCATATTCATTCTTTTTTTTTCGTTTACACATTTTCCTTTGGTTTAATAGATTAAGACATTAGCTTTCATAGCGTTTTTGAATGTATCAAGTCATAGACTCAAGACATTGGATTTGATTGACTGTGCATAGAATTATATAAACTTTTATGAATTTATTGCTTGAATAACATATTTCACAATATCTAAATATAATGGTTGAGGAGTTGGTGCAATATTCTTGGACTTTGTAAACAATATATGCCTATTTTTTTCTGTTGTAGTATTAAATTTGAAATGAATACAAATATTTTCATTTTCCCCTCATGACTTTTCAACAACTGTACATCAGTGCCTGCAGTTTATGAGGACTGAGATTGTCTGTGCATGCCT
The DNA here is from genome assembly GCF_025860055.1 of Xyrauchen texanus. NCBI lineage: Eukaryota > Metazoa > Chordata > Actinopteri > Cypriniformes > Catostomidae > Xyrauchen > Xyrauchen texanus. The sequence goes on from NC_068290.1 coordinate 15,878,150, forward strand.
TTAACAGTTAATAAGTGTTTTAAGTGTTAATATCAAAGACCATATTGCAGTATAAGGTGAAGTGTGTGTGTGTGTGTGTGTGTGTGTGTGTGTGTGTGTGTGTGTGTGTGTGTGTGTGTGTGTGTGTGTGTAGACACATACTGATTAGCAATATAAATATTTGTACATCATATAAAAAATGTTCTTTATTTTTTATTCTGTGTGCCGAGCAGATATTGTAACACCAATGGTTTGTGTGGTGTCTAAGACTGCAGGGTTTTTCAAGCTTTTCTTTTGCTTGAATTTTATGGACATAATCAAATATGTGTCCTTTAAGATGATAATTTAAATACATATAGTTGAAGAAACCCTTTGAGCATTGTCTTTGAGTGGATTTTGAATTGATTTCTGTGCATGGCACTGAATTGTTTTTGGGTCTTTGCATCTTATTTTTTATTTTATTTTTAGACATTGTCGGCCATTAGCCTCTGTTGTCACCACAAATCCCAGGATGCCATTTTTACTCTGTCCACAGCAGCAATTCGCTGTGACGGGTGCAAAGGCGTGCTGTTTTAGAACATGTCGCTGACTGGTGAAGAAGAGGTGGGTGTGGAATCAAGAAAAGGGCAACGTCTGAAACAATCCTGTCCTTGTGCCTTCTCCCTCTCCTTGTTTTGTGACATTCAAATCAAGCTGTTAGACCATTATCAGTCATCACCAAGTGTAAGGACACCAAGAAGAATGTGCAATGTTTGTGAAGAGTGTGCGTCTCTTTAAAGCAGGGCTCTGGTTAAGTAACATTGTGTTTACAGATCAGAAGTGATTTAATCTGAGTTAATGATATGATGTGTTCCCTCTGTCTGAACTGACAGAGAAACCTGAAATGGGGTCGGGAGGATCTTCATTTCCCTTTAGAAAGAACCCGCTGAATTTATTGAAAAAGCACCCGTCTGCCACTTAGAGGTGCATGTCTGCCTCAAGTGAAACATTCAGACATGTGGATGGGTTTTTGCTTATCATACCTCCAGGGTGGTTACAAAAGTTGCTTGTTATCTTTTTGACCCAGCTGTGTTTTTGGGATTCTCAACAACATGTATTCACTTCAGCCACTTTAAAATGTGATTCCATATGTCTGAAGTGGCAGTGCAGTACTGTTCTCTACAGCTGTGTTAATTAGATTTTCTCATCTGTCACTGGGCTCCAGAAACTAGAAGTGTGTGATATTAGTAGGTATGATGGATAGGATATCAAAGCTCATTTTCTATCCAGTTTTAGCTCTGATTTCTATGCAATGTTTTGGGTTTCATCCAGTCTTATGTATTTACCTTGTGTTGAGTATGCCAGAAAGAGTCATTGAAATTTCTGGTTTATTCAAATCATGGGTGCTTTACACAATTGTGGTTTATTCAAGGTTTATCCTCAAAATTCCTTCATTCCAGAAGCTTCAACAGTAATGTGAGATTGAATTGCTAACGGAGACATCAACACAATGTGTGCCGGCCTGTGTCAATATACCACATATCTCTTTTTTCTTGGAGACTAAAATCATAATTCTCGCACACTATCATTTTTGTAAAAATACTGTATCCATTTTGTCCAGTATATTGAGGGTCAGTACATGGGTAGTTGACAAATAATGTGTACATTCTGTGTCTTTTGGAGCTGTAACTGGTCACTGTTTTGTGTATGTGTGTGTGTGTGTGTGCGTGTGTGTGTGTGTGTGTGTGTGCGTGCGCGGGCAGGCTTAAGTCGTTTACAAGGACTTTCTTTAGGTTACAAACTGGTAATAACAAGGGTATTATGCTATAAATGTGGTTTAGAAGGACATTTCTAGTGTCCCCATAATTGTAATTGCTTAAAAAAAAACATACTAAACAATGTTTTTATTTGGTTTCTAAATTAATATTATTATATAATAATTAACAAAACTGCATTCATGATAAAACAGAGAATGTTGATTAAAATATTTTTAGATGGCCTATACTGTAGCATGTCACATTGAGTTGTCACATGCTATTAAGCAATTTTGGCACTTTGCCAACAGTTAGGGATAAAAAAATATAATAATAATAAATCCATGTGAACTGTGTGTGTGTGACAGGCCTAATAATAATGAAAATAATAATAATTATGATTATTATTATACGTGATTTAACCATTACTATTTACTGAAAATAATTTATTATCAAAAATCTTTCTTCGTGTTACTTCTATTCATTCTATAAGAATATACAGGGATTGGCTGACACAAAGTTATTATTTTGTAGTTTTTACATTGATTAAATGAAAAGTTGTGTTCACTAACACAGAAATCATTCAAATGCCATGACAGAACATGTTACACTTTTGTGAAATGAATTACAAAATTGCCAGATACTGTAATAACTCTGTGCCTGCCAACCCCTGTAACCAACCCTAGTCTCCTATAGTATGTAAATTCATGACCACCATTTGAGAAAACAGACCACAATGAGATCATGTTTAATTGTTTATATTATATACATATTGTATATTGATTGATTTTTTTATGTCAGTGTTCATAATGGATTATCATATTTTAATTAAAAGTGCTCAAACATTCCAACAATTTGGATAGCCACATTTATGTTTATAAACTAAAGCTTTCAAATCAATGAAACACAATATTTGATTGCAATAAAAAACTGAATACATGCCATGTCAACAGGCCATGCAAAATGCGTCACTTATATTTATTTGTAGGAATTTTGTGTCTAAGGGGAGCTTTGTTGTTTCTTAAAAGAACATTCCAGGTCCAGTACAAGTTAAGCTCAATCGACAGCATTAGTGGCATAATGTTGATAACCACAAAAACAATTTAGATTAAAAAATTCCTCTGTCCATTCAATTTTTTTAAGCAAAAATCTAAGTTACAGGGGAACATTTTTGGGGGGTTTAAAGGCAGAAATGTGAAGCGTATAATATTATAAAATCACTTACATTAATTCTGTTAAAACTCATGTATTATTTGAGCTAAGTTGTTTAAATCATCATTTTTACAGTCATTTTAGAGTTTGATGACATTACATTGTGGCATCGAAGCTATAAAATTGGCAAATTTACACAGAAAAGGTTAGGAAGTGATTGTGGCTAAACTTTTGAAATAGTGAGTATTTTACATTTATGGATTGTCCCCATTCACTTCCATTGTAAGTGCCTCACTAGAACCCAGATTTTTGCTGCTTCTTTTTTTTTATGAAAAGGGTGGTTAAGTCAGAATAAAAAAATGTATTTATCAACCGTATGCCAGAATGCTGTCAATTGATATTAAATTGTATTGTAATTAAACTGTAATTCCTTTCATGTTGATATTATGACAGACCCCTTTTTACACTTTCTGTTTAACGCATATACCGAAGATTATACCAAAGAGCCACTTCTATTAAAATGAGTGAGTGAAATTGGAGATTTGTGCGCCCAACGGATGTAAAAAGGTAGTCCCGGCTTACAGTTAAAAGAGCCAATCACCTTTTAGATACAGACGTCACCTGTAGATTAACTCTCGAATGCGCATGCCCAGACAAGCCAGGAAAATTAAATTTTTAGGGTAATATGAGGTTAAGAATCACAATTTATGATTCCAATATTGTCAATTGTTATTGCCAATTTTAGATATGCTCTTTTATTGCAATCTTGACCAACTGTTTTTGAGATTTTGGTCTTTCTCCATTTAAGGAGATAGGAGCTGCACTGGCATGACTGGAAATAGCCTCTAGAGAGTATTCCAAAGATGTCTGATAGTGGACTGACTTGCTGTAAAAACTTAACATATACCCATGATATATTTTTCTCTCATCAAATAGATGTTTTGTCTGACAGTACACTGTTTCTGCATTAGGTCAGAGATTATTTAGCAGAGATGGGCCACTTCTATTAAATTAATGGGAGAAATTAGAACGCTCAACCAAGAATTTCTGAACGCCCAACGGTCAACAGATGTAGAAAGGAAGTTCCGCCTTACAGTTAAAAGAGCCAACCTTTCAGATACAGACATTACCTGTCAATCAACTTTAGAACATGCATGCGCATTAGCTATACAAGCTGTGAAAATTTCGTTTTTTACCGTAATATGAGGTAATGCATCACAATTTATGATTCCAGTATTGTCCAATTTTATTGCTGGTTTGAAACATGATCTTTAATTGTAATCTTGGACCAACCGTTTTTTAGATTTCATTGTTCCCCCCATTCAAGAAGATAAGAGCTGCACCGGCAAGACTGGAAATAGCCTCCTGAGAGCATTCCAAAGATGTCCAACAGTGGACTGACTTGCTAGATTTGAAAGCCTTCGATGAAGTTAATAAAGTGTTCTTGTAGTAGCTTTTTTTTACTCCACTTCAACTAAGAACTCAGTGAGCCTGGGTAGCTTTTTAAGATACCTCTGATTGTGCAAATAAAATTTTGCTAAAAGAATAAAATTAAAAAAATTTACAATACAAACTAACACTTTATTCTCATGTTCAAAATAACAGATTGTAGCATCTGGACAATCAAACACACAATTATTCATTATTTAATGAATAAGCCAACAGCTGTCTCAAGACTGTAGCAAGCAGAGGCCCACACAGGCCCAATCTATGTCTGATCCTCCACTGATCGTTATCAGCAAAGGAATTCAGAAAGCGTGATCACTTCTGTCCCCCATAGGAAATGGACACAAAGGCCAGAACAACACAGACCTTTCTTCATTAAATTATAGACAAACTGTCATATTTGTATGTCATAACTGTCAAACATATCCCCAGAACATTGTGTATAGGATCATTACTGTCCTGTAAAGTGTTTTTGTACTGTATACCGTTTTATGCTTGCCTTATGACAGAACTACCAGATACAGTAAAATTAGTTCTGCCATGTTTCCTATCAAATGAATTATTGTGTAACACAGTGCAAAGTGGTATATACAGTGCAACCGGAAAGTATTCGCAGCGCTTTAATTTTTCCACATTTTGTTATGTTACAGCCTTATTCCAAAATTGATTAAATTCATTATTTTCATCAAAATTCTACAAAAAAATACCCCATAATGACAACATGAAAGAAGTTTCTTTGAAATATTTGCAAATGTATTAAAAATAAAAAAAAACAAATAAAAAATTGCCATGACATGAACTGTTAACTGTGGGACCTTATATAGACAGGTGTGTGCCTTTCCAAATCATGTCCAATCAACCGAATTTACCACAGGTGGACTCCAATCAAGTTGTAGAAACATCTCAAGGATGATCAGTGGAAACAGGATCCACCTGAGCTCAATTTTGGGTGTCAAGGCAAAGGCTGTGTATACATATGTACATGTGAATTTTTATATTTTTAATAAATTTGCAAAGATTTCAAACAGACTTCTTTCACAGTGTCATTATGGGGTATTGTTTGTAGAATTTTGAGGAAAATAATGAATTTCATCCATTTTGGAATAAGGCTGTAACATAGCAAAATGTAGAAAAAGTGAAGTGCTGTGAATACTTTCCGGATGCACTGTATGTCTTCGTTTAGATTAGATATGTGTTCATGTTTTAGTTAAACGTTTGTGTACATTCTTGTGAGTTGATTCTGGTCTGCTTGTAAATCAATGTAAATTTAAAGATTCGATCTCAGCTCCATGCAAAGAAAGAGTTATTTTTGTGTGACCACACAAAAATATCCTTTCTGAGAATTGATAGACAATCAATACGGAAGCATTTAGTCCGACAAATAATCTAGTTATTTGTCATTTATCTAAATTATAATGGTTGTCAAACGCAACTGCTTCCATTATTAATTTCCTTACATATTAATGTAGAAATAAGAAAGTTTAATTGAATTCCTAGCTCACACGTATGGTTTACCTTACAAACAATGGTAACGTACCTGACACTTTCACCCGTATGGTGTACATTTATCATACCAAAGTCGCTACATATATTGGTGTGAGAAACTGGGCACTTTAATTGATTACTGTTTATTTGTGCATTGTGGAATGCATTGACGTTCATATGCATCGATAAAACTGTTTTCATTAGTGTTGACCCAGATAACAAATCAGTGGTGTTGGCTGCTATGGTGAGGAAAGTTCATAGGAAGTCCTAAAGGGACTCATCCGTGGCAATCCACCATGCATGCGCAAACTGCCGACACCATATTGTAAACAGAGTATGGCTAAGCTAATAGTATAACACAACACCGCCACACTAACCAGTTTGCGAACTTTAAATGAAACCCGTAAATGCGCTACAAGATAATATCCTTAATGCAAAAAATATTGTAAAAAAATTCAATTGAAGGCTTTTAGGCTTTTACTTTTATTATTACAAAAAAGTACACATATCGCTCACTGTAAAATTGGTTAAAGTTCAACTAATAGGGGATGCTGATGGGGAACTAGTTCACTACAGATCCCACTTTGATGTCTGGTGACACCAAACTCTAATTGCCATTTGCTGCGAGTCTGAAGACCAGGTAAGTAGAACTTGATGTATCGTTTCCAGAAGTGATCTGCTAAGATTTGGCTGTGACGACAACGACGTTGACTCAGTAGTTCACTTTAAGGATAGATCACTTGAGGAAGGGATGAATCAGGCTGCCCCATAAGGAGCGAATTAGGGGTAATAGAATCCGGATCAGAAACAGGAGAGTTTCTTCTGGTATAGGCTGGGCTCCTAATGTAACCTGTACGGCCTGCGTCAGGGAGTGAATTTCTCTCTCCCAACATCCACCAAAATGTGGTGCATGAGGTGGGTTTAAGTGAAATATGAACTGTTGGCTAGCTAGATGTTCCTGAAATTCTCGAACTACTGCAGCAAAGTTCTGTTTCAGTTCCTTCTCCCCTCCTTTAAAATTGGTACCCTGATCTGACAAAATCTCAAATGGTTTTCCACGTAGTGCTATAAAACATCTGAGGGCCATAAGGAAGGAGTCTGTATCCAGTCTTGGAAGGTCAATATACACAGCACAGGTAGTCATGCACTTGAACAAAATGCCCAAGCGCTTCTCACTTCTACGACTAATTCTCACTATATATGGACCAAAGCGGTCAAAACCAGCTGAATAGAAGGCGGGTTTGTGAAGACGTAGTCTTGGTGGAGGCAAATCTGCCATTTTAGGTACCTCTGTGTTCTTAAGCAGTCTCTGACATGCTGAACAATCTTTGCGCTGATAATGTCGTATTACTTCCCTACCTCGGAGGATCCAATATTTCCTGTGCATTTCCGCTAGCACTCTCTCAGGTTCTGCATGGAGCAACCTGTTGTTGTAGTCCTTAATGTGAAGGCGACCTCCTAACCTGATGAGTTGACTTTCACAGTCAAGTTCAGGGGCTAGGCTAAGAAGTCGACTGTTGTTATTAAGTTCTTTTCCCACTGTAAGATGTGCCATATCTGAGGGAAAGCTTTCTAATTAGGCTTGCTGAAGGATAGCCAAGTCATCAGCTGATAGGTTGGATCCATTTTTACTGAGATTCAGCAGTGGCTGTCAGTAACTCTTGAAAGGTCAGAAATTTGATTGGATCGGGTATGGGTGAACGACTTGTACTAATCAGACCACAGACATTAGAGTTTTTTAGTTCCTCACTTTCAATAAGAGTTGACTGTGTTGTAACCGGCCACTGATCAGATGAGAAATGAAGGAATACCAGCCCTGTATTATAATGGCTTTGCAGCCCTAGCTCTGCCAGCCTTTTTCATCTTGTGATGTCATCAGCAGGGTTATTGTCTGAATCCACATAGTGCCATTTACAGTGGCTAGTAAGATCCTGAATCTCTGCTACACGTGTAAAGACGAAAACTTTAAATCGACAGGATTCGGATTGAAGCCGGGTCAGAACTGTGGTGGAATCGGACCAGAGAAAAACTTGGCCAATGGACAGATTTACTACATTCTGCAGGATTTTGGCCAACTGGGCACTGGTATGGGCTGCACACAGATCTAGACGAGGTATTGACAGATGTTTCTTTGGAGTTACTCTTGATCTAGCTACTATGAATGTGATCTCTACTTCTCCAAGCTGGTCTTCTGTCCGAAGATATGCAACAGACACATAAGCTTACTCGGATCTGGCTGACTTGAAACAACATCTTTGGTGAGCTGCAATAGCATCTGGGTAGTACTATCTTTTGTAGGTCAATGAGCTCACCGGACCATACTTTCCAAGCATTCAATAAATCATCAGGTAACTTGGGATCATCCCAATCTCTCTTCTTGTCACATAGTCACTGAACTATTAACTTTGCATGAGTGGTGTATGGGATGATGTAGACATGGGGATCATATTGACTGGCAAGAACCTTATAGATATTGCGCATGGTAACTTCACAGCACTCTACAGTACGGAGCATATGGGACAAATTAACAGTCTGGCAGTTCCACTGAAGTCCAAGCACTGATTCATGGTTGATGATATTACCCATGGCTATCTATTGCTCAGCACTATCAGAAATGGATGCCTCTGGTAAATGGCTGATCACTGAAGGTGTGTTACGAGCCCATTGCCTGAGTTCAAATCCTCCGGCTAAGATTGTCTGCAACTTATCTACCAAGAGCCTTGCTTCATCTGCAGAGGGCAGACTTTGCTGATAACTGTCCACGTAGAATGACTTCAATACCTCTTCACCAGTCTGACTGTTTTCCTGGATATGCTTCTGCAAGGAAAATACAGCACAACATGGGCTACTAGCAGTCCCAAAGGGGAGAACTTGCCATTCATAGACCTTGGGCTGCTTTACTCACTGTTGATCTCTCCATAGAAAACAGAGAAGGGTTCAATCTTCAGGAAGGAGTCTAATTTGGTGAAACATTCCCTTAATGTCACTACCAATAGCATATTCTCGGAATCTTAGCAGCACAGCCAGTAACGAGGGAGTCAGTGTTGGTCCTGAAGTAACAGTTCATTGATGTTGTTCCCTTTAAACTGGAATGAACAGTTGAAAACCACCCTATGTTTCCCATTATGTTCAACCATATGGTGTGGAATATACCAACTCATTGGAGTGTACTCTGCTCCGGACTACAGTTCAACAATGTAGCCTGCCTGCTCCAATCGGTTGATCAGAGGAATTACTGAGGCAACGCTCTATGCTTCTTAGCTGAAGCATTACTGCTGTTTTAGGTCCACAAAGAGGGGGTGAAAGGTTGAAGGAAACAGCCACCCCATGCAGAACCTTTAACTCTTGTCTGACTGTGCATTGGGGCAGGTCCTCTGGCTTACCTTTCATTCTCAGCTGCTTAGCAGCATTGCACAGCAAGATGGTCCTCTTGGAGCCATCATCAAGAATGGCATAAGCGTTCATGGATTGATCTCCATTTCTTGGAATAAATTTGCATATTTTCAAAAGTACCTTTCAACTTCCTATGGGGCTCCTCAATGAAGAGCACCTCAGTAGGGCTAGAAGATGAATTCTCCCTTAGCACTGCTTTCTCCCGGTTTCATTCATTGACATCATGAAGTACAAATAAGTTCGTCTGCCTAATCTCTTTTTTCCTCCTTTAGCTGCTGAACCATGATAATCAGGTCTTTGTCGAGTTTCCTTAAATTAGCATTTTTTTCAAGCAGGGCTTCCATATGCTGGTCCCATCTATCAGTTATATACCACTGTTGTGCACTGCGATAATCACTATGATATGCTGCTGCCTGTGGGGTGTCCCTCCTTACATCTTCTTCGGCTGACACAGCACAAGGGGATTTATGGGAATAACAGGGTGGTGATAAGGGTCTAGGTAGGTTATAACCAGTCAAATCATAATCCTGTAAGTGTGCTGAAAGAGAAGCTTTCCTCCTGGGACACACATCAGGAACATCATTTGATGGCTGCATCTCCACAACTGTAGAAAACTCTTGTTTCCAGCTCGCAGGACCATGTAAAATTGGTTAAACTTCAAACAACAGGGGATGCTGATGGGGAACTAGTTCACAACAGATGTCCGATCAGAGACATGAAGAAACAGCTTGACATTTTTTGACCCTTTATTTTCACCACAATAAATTCTACAGTGTAATTCTGGAGCTTTGTGCACATAGGTTTATATTTGTGTGGTCTAAAAGGGGAATATAAATAGAAATGAACAATAATGAAATAACACAAGTTAAGAATAAACTAAATTAATACACATGGTGCATATGGCATGAGCACTTCCAAAAGCAATAAACAGCATTCACAGATAAATGCACAAACACAATCCAAATGCACTACTAATTTCCTTCTATAACGTATACTTTAACAAACAAATATAAATTCAGAATACCCATACATCAGTTGATCATCAATATATTGGATACTAATATAAAAAAAAAAAAAACATGCATAGAATGTCTATACTGGTATAGCTCATTTCTAAACCAGCATCTGAAATAAACTTATATTCCAGATTTGTATATAAATCCACTTTCTTGGTTTATAAGCACGCACACCAACACCATAATGTGAATAAAAGAACAAATAGTCCGATACTGAGCCATACTGTGCAAACACTGAATGCCACCTGCTGGAGTCGAGCGTCTTTTACTATCCAGCTCTAACAGCGTGCTGAAACATTGGCTGACTGTCAGTACAAGTCTCTTGTCAGTAGGCTATCAGCAAATTTATTATTAGCCTTTTTAATACTTAGGCTACATCACAATATCTCGCCAGTGTGCATTACATGGATACACATTTAGTTTGATTTGAAATACAATATTTATATGGTAACAACCACGCTTTCTTCCATTGAATGTCGTCAATAAAAGACATCCAAAAAATGTTCCTCTTGGGACAATGGCTAACCGCGAATGGGATAATTGGCGGATACATTTGTTACAGGCTGTAGGCTACTTAAAAAATAACGTTCCTCCCAAGAATAACTGAGGTAGTTGTTTATGACCAACACCATAGGTTAGAGACGATTTCATAAAAAAGCTATGCTCTCTGGTATCGCCTTTACAACAGATTGATAATCTTTAAATGGCAAAATATATTGATAGATATTCATAATTTCCTCATATACCAAAATTTGCAATAAAAAAGGACTGCAACAAAAATATTGTTTTTTTATTAAGTCATTTAAAAAAAAAAATTGAGCTGTTTTTAATCTTAATGTCCATATTATCCCACATAGCCTAATCGTTTTGTAGGGATACAATTAGTGGAAAGTGTTCTTGTAGTCACATCCACTAGAGGGCTTCTGGTGTGAGGTCATTTTTTCTGGTATTGTTTCCAGGTCATCATTTCATCGCCATTTTGCTGATGAGAATCAGAAAACTGAAGAGGTAAGAGAGCACAACGTGTCTGCAAATCTGTATCATACCGCTCTAAAGTTATGTGCTTCTCTTTGCCATCAGTTGTGACGATCGGTGAATCAGTTGATTTAATGCATTTTGACCGTGCCGCTGGAACAAAGTTGCTTTTAATGGTTGATGTTGGAGAGGTGCGGCCTAGCGGTTGCATATCTTGTCTTACGGCGACGATTATATTCGTTTTCATTTGTGCCATAAAAATGTTTGGTGAAAGCATGTGTATAGAAATACGTAGTTAATTAAACTGCATGCAATTTAAGGATGAAGGCATCCTGAGTGTTGCCAATGTTCATCGGCTGCTAGTGTGTCTCCGTATGTGCATCTGTCAGGTTAGATTTCAGGTGTATTGATCCTCAATGCAGAACAATTTCAGGACAAATGTCCTTAAAGGCTTGAAGGAAGCTGACTTTTAATTATCAAGCTGTGATTTTACACTTTTACACGTTAATTTTTGCGAACATTCTTTGCACATTTGCCCGATTAAGACACAAAAAATCTTTTTATTTATTTATTTTTTTGTTTTTCGGTATCGCACAATTTGTTTATGTGTTTTGTTTTACATGTAGGCTCCAGGCATAGGACATTCAAAGTAAAGATGTGGGACCAGGGAGGACAGCCCTGGCCACAGTGGCCTCTGGGGTCACAACAGCAGTGGATGCAGTCTTTTCAACATCAGCAAGATCCAGGTAAAAACACAGTGTTTTTTTTCTTCTTAAAACTAGTTAATGTGGATTTAACAGTACAGTGGAAGTTATGCATGTCTGTTTATGCAGGTCAAGTGGACTGGGCTGCTTTAGCACAAGCATGGATTGCACAGAAAGAATCCACTGGAGACCAGCCCAATGGCCAGGAAATGCAAAATATGGAGCCTGCACCCCATAATAACCATGGTGCCTTTTCGGGCGAACAGAATTTTGGCAGAGGATGGCAACCAGGTGAGACTACTTACCCTATTTGATTATAATGACCACTTGAAATTGTATCTTGCTGCTTTAAAATTTGAAAGGTGAAGTGTTTCATTTCTGTGCCACAAAACAGAATTGCAGTCTGTTTGAGCAGCCCGACTGGGCCGGACATAACATTGGCCTATGGGGTGGGATTACATGTTTGCTGAGCAATGGGACTTTGGGGGAGTGTTTGAATCTTGTTTGACTACAATAATTTATGCAGTTCTGTTTGTTGCCTCTAGAACTTAGCAGAACTTAAACGCTTCGCCTTTAAAACAAAAGGTTTAGAGCATCTGAAGATTGTACTAAACTGTTGCTTTCTTTTTAATTTTTATCATAATTATGGATTGCTTATAGAGTGGGGGATGCACGGCCAGCCTCCCCCTCCCCCTCCTCCTCAAGAGCAAGCATGGATTCCTCCTGGGCAAGGACCAATGGATGTGGTCCACCCATCAGAGGACAGTAACAGTCAGGATAGTTTGGAATTTCCTGGAGACCCACGCCATGGGGGCTTTCCTCAAAACAGTCATGGCTTTGGAGGCCAGCCTGAACCTTATCCTATTGGCCCAGTAACTGTCAACCAGTTTGATTATCAGGTATGCTTTTGTCGGTCTGGCTCGGAGTTCATCAAAAGTTATTGTCAATCTATTAATGGATTGTTTACTCAAATTAAAAGTGACATAATATACTTACCCTCATGTTGTTTCAAACCCATGACTTCCTCTCTTATGTGGAACACAAAATGAAACATTTTAATTTTGAATTATCTGTATTATATTTCTAATTATTTAAATGACCTTTTTTTCAGTAAAATATTGATATGCTATTAAGTGTGATTAATCTGATTTCATTAATAGCTCTTCATGTAGTTAATTTGATCAGAATGTATCAAATGACAACTAGTTTTAATGAATATCGCCATCCATCTTTTCAATATAATCACAGTTGTTACTGACTCGCTTCAAATAAATGTTCTGAGTTCAATAGAAGTTGAACTCGATAAACAGCATTTGTGGCATAGAGTTGATTACTGGTACTACAAAACATAATATTGTCTCATCCCTGGTGTATTTAAAAAAAAAAATAATATGTGGTGAAAGCCACTTACACCCTGTCTACACCGGACGCTGGTGGCGCATCATGGCAAAAGCAATAGAACCCTATCATAATCAATGATGCTGGCTACACTGGAAGCATCTGATGTACCCTCAGTAAACTGATGTCCCGTTCCTTTTTGTGCTGCATGCAATGGCTCTACTACTGCCTACAACACAAATTAACTGTTTAGAACATTTGCTTTGACGCATCTAGTTTAAACCGCCTTACGCTATTGCGCTGTGTCAACGGATGCTCCTCGTGTAGTCTATGTGACTTGTGTGTGATATTCCAAGACTTCTAAGGGCATGCGATAGCTTTTGTTGAGGAACTACCTGAAATGTTATGGTATTTTTCAGTTCAAATCTTGACTTTTGTTGTGCATTCATGAATGCTATGAGAGAAGCCCATTCACAATGGCTTGTATGTTCATGTGAGAACTTGCGCTCCAAGTAGGATTTCACTTTGGGCTCCAATATTTTCAGAAATGGCCCCGTTATGGTTGCATAAGAAATAGAAATGCAGTTTTGAAACAACATTAGGGTAAGTAAACTATAACAGAATTTTCATTTTTAGGTGAACAATGCCTTTGGTGCTGCTACCTTCTCAGTTTTAGTCGCTTATAGTCAGGCATTCCTTTATCATTTTATCTTAGCATGGAGCAGTGCCTACAGGGAATGCATATGGACCTCCCTCCTCTGGATTTCACACACCTTACTGGCCCGATGGCCCTCAAAACAGAAGAGACCGTCTCCCTAGCTTCAGACCAGAACGTCCCAGATCTCCCAACCAGTTGGGAATTAAACCAGAGGCACCTTCTCTTGGTGAGTACAAAAGAGAACTAAGACGTTCATCAAACTAGAGAAAGCTGTTGTTGTGGTAGGTTGTTAGAGAAATGTACATCTTAACATTGTCTTGGTCTAGATGCTGTTAAAAGAAGGACCTTGCCTGCATGGATTCGAGAAGGCCTTGAAAAGATGGACCGTGATAAGCAGAGAAAGTTGGAGAGGGAGAGGATGGAGAAAGAGCGAGCTGAAATTGCAAATGATGAATTGGATAGCGAAATAGTAGAGGAGGAAGTTGATGGGCCTCGGTTGCCACGCAAGAGCAAATTTGTAAGCATCTTTTTCTGTACCTTTTTACAGGGAAGACCCTACTGAGGTTACTTTGACAACTGTTGTCTGGTGTTCATTGACGCATACACACAAACATTGTTTGACATGATCATGATTCTCTTCAGTAATTTTAGTTAGCCTGTTTTTTGGTTATTCTAAATCCAGGCCCAGTAGGGCTATCAAAAGGGCTGAGAAACAAAATTCGAATTTTTCACTGAAATATTAACAAAATTCGAATTGTATAAAAATTTTAAAGACATTATTTTATGTAGGAGGTGAATCTCAAATCCAAATTTTTATGTAAATCCAAATGAGGATGGAACAAATTAATATAATTGTAAAAAAAAAAAACGTGCTTTTGCAGCAAGACGCAGACGACTGCAAGGCATAGTCAAGACACTACAGCCAAAGACCTCCACCTCTAGGGGCCTTTCACTCCGACGCGACTGTCTTTTTCTATGCAAGCATGCGCTAGATGGACATCTTTGACTGTTGCGTCATGTCTCGCCTTTGCAGTAACAATGCATTATTTTTTAAGACATTGTCAATTTAAAAGTAAATTTAACCTTTAAAATGTGTCTTGAGACACCCACTGTCTGTTTTATTCATTGCACTCTGCCTGTTTAAGCCCAAGAATATTATCATCCGTGCCTGGCACACATCCAAAAATCGAAATTTGATTTTTTTTTTATCTTAATTTTAATTTGACAGCCTTAAGGCCCAGTCCCCCTTTTTTGCACACCAACACTGAAACATACATAAATTGCTCTCGCCGCTTGGCTCATAACCGTGTGGTTTCTAGTCCAACAGTCTGCTCTTTAATTTAGGACAGTGATGATGAGGATGGTGAAGAAGATGGTGCTGGAGAAGATGGATTATTAGGGAGGAGACAGGAGTTTGGTGGAGGTTCTCCTCCTGTTCAAGAGGATCATAGTGAACCAGAAATGACAGAAGAGGAGAAAGAATTTCAGCTGGTCTGTTCTCACACACACTTGTATTAAGTAGAGCCTGTCCAGTCACTTGTTGTGATGTGCTTCTTATTGTTCTCTTGCTTTCCACAGATGCTGATGACTAAAACCCTTCTCACTGAAGTTCTCCTTGAGGTCACAAATGAGGAAATCCTCCTAGTGGCCAAAGAGACCCATCGCAAAGCAACTAAAGGTCTGCTGCTGTTCACTTCGGTCCATGCAACTGTGCCTTTAATTCTAATTCTAAGGAAAAGCCACAGTTCCACAGAGATGACTTGTTTACATTTTAGACTGATAAATGAAGCCTATTTTGTCTGACTGGCAGAGCAGTGTATTACTTGATTACAAGCAAAAGTGAAATTGTTCATCAGCCATTCTCTGCTAATGCAATAGATGATGAAAACAACCCACAAATGGAGGGTGTAAGGGGTTATATACACATTTAAATGCAATCCTTTTCCTATTTGCTGACAGACGTTTCAAAGGCGTCCCAGTCAAATCAGTTACCAGATTTACTTCCTGTAAATCAAAAGTACTCTCACTTCTGTGTGCCAGACGACGACTCATTTTGAAAGTGACACTGCATTAGTACAGATTGGTTCTCTCCACCTCCACTGTTTGCATTGTGTGTGAAGGACTTTGTGTGATAACCCTCTTCTTCTCTCCATCTTTTTTTTTTTTTTTTTTTTTTTTTTTTTGTTATTTTTTTTTGTGTGTGTGCCAAAGGCAGCTCTTATGAATAGTGCATATGTGTACCCTCATCTCTAGAGACTCTTGCCTATGCGAAAGTGGTGGCTGTATGTGTTTTAACATGTTGTTCCTGTTGTTGATGTGAATCAAAGCTCCTGCAAAACAGCTGGCACAGTCAAGTGCACTGGCTTCTCTGACCGGCCTCGGTAAGTGTCTATACATTTTAGACCGACGGGGGTTAGGGGAATAAAAGAGAGATTGTGGGGTGGGGGACAATTTCAGAGCTTAGCTCTTTATTTTTCCTCATGTCTCAGCTATTTAGTGAGCTTTTGCAAGCTCCAGAGTTTAAGCAGAAGATCTTCTCAAAGTGGTTGGCTTCCAGCCCCACTGTCTTGGAATTAATGACAAGATTATTAAAAGCATGCTTTACATAAGGTGGGCTATAGTGACGTATGTAGTGGGTGAGGAAGGAAGAGCAGTGGGGGGTGAACTGATAGTCTGCGACTATGAGTGCCTTGCTCCTGCTGTCCGTTATAAGAGGGGGGCTTTGTTACCACAGGCGGGCTGGGAGATTACGGCTCAGACGAGAGTGAGGATGAGGAGCGGAGTGCGAAGGGGTCGGACTCATCAGACACAGACGATGAGGAGCTCCTGCACCGAATTCGGCAGAAGCAGGACGCCTTCCGTCGCAAAGACAGGGAGCTGCAGCATCTACAGGAGAGGCTGGCACTGGAGGGACAGGCTGTGAAAGGTAAGTTGATCCAGAGTATATAAGCTGGAAGGTTAACTTTGAATAAATATTCAAAATATTATTTGGAGTTATGTCCATTTTTGTCAAATGCAGTGCTGCACAGCAGAGCATCACAGTATTCATGGAAAGTATTAATAAAAAAACCTTTTATATAGTTCAACAGCACTCTTGCTTTTGAGATATTGCTTAAAATATAATTATTGATATATATTATTTATTATTACTACATTCAATATTACGTTTTACTATACAGCAGTAGTATATTCCTGTCGCAATTTCTTCAATTTTACAAATGTATTTAAATGTAACTTATTTTAGCGTAAAACTGAATGAAGCACTTGGAGTTTGTATGATTTTGAGAACCGCTTCACACCTCCGGATAAGCAGTTCCGCTATTTGGCTTAAATATGATTATTCAACCGCAAAAGCTGCCATTTATTAATATATAGTCTGCATGTACTGCACATGGAAATCAAAGGGCCCTAATATATATAGTCTAAGTCTAACATTGGTTGAAGGCTGGATGTAATGAAAACATTATTGTAAAATGTGTGTCCAATAACTTGCAACAATGGTTTTGTGTTTGTGTATCCAACAGAAGATGTGACATCAGACAGAGTGAGCAGAGAAAGGGCAAGTTATGAGGAGGAACAGTCAGATTCCAAACACAAACAGGAAGTTAGGGAAAAGGAAGCGGAGCCTACAGTAGAGCGACGCAGGTCACGTAGTGAGCCAGAGGTCAGTGAGGTCAAGCGGGCAGCTCCGAGCAAAGAGCATACAGGGCGTAACGGAAGTGCCAGCCCCTCACCAAGTGAGCGACGTAGTCAAAGCTCGAGTTCCAGCTCTTCCAGCAGCCGGTCCACTTCATCCTCATCTTCCTCAGCCTCCTCTCGCAGCTCCTCCCGCTCTTCCTCACCTCGAAGGAAGAGGCTACGCAGCCGCTCTGCCTCCCATGGGACTCGTAGGCGCAGCCGAAGTCGCAGCTCTCGCAGACGTCATTCGGAGCGCGACAAGGGCAAAGACAGAAGGCGGAGCAGCCGTGACCGCAGTGCAGATCGTTCCTCTCGTCACAGGAAGCGTAGCTCCTCACGGCAGCGCAGATCCAGCAGGGGCCACAGGAGCAGGTCCAAGGATCGGCCCAAAGCTAGCCGCAGTTGCAGCAGAGAGAGGCGCCGCAGCAGGGAACGCAGGCGCAGCCGGAGTCGCAGTACGAGCCGCAACAGGCGGAAACAAAAAGCCCCCAGCAAGGACAGAAACAGGAGGAAAGAGAGGAGCCGGAGCCACGAAAAGGATAAGAAGAAGAAAGAGAGAGAATTAGATAAAAAGAAAGACAAACAGAAGGGCAAGGAGAAAGAGGGGGAGGTAAGAGAGGAGGACAGTGGCAAATCAAAGAGAAGAAAGGAGAGTGCGAACACAGATTCTCATTTCTCACGGCAAGACAGCAAATCTAGCAAGAAAGGCTCTGCCAAATCTAGCAAGAAATACTCGGACTCCGATTCCAGCAGGAGTAGGTCCCCTTCCCCTGAGGTTAGCAAAGAAAAAAAGTCTAAAAAATCTAAACGTAGTCGATCAAGGTCAACAGAAAGATCACACAAGTCTGGTAAGAAGGCAAGCCGCAAACACAAGTCTAAGTCGCGATCAAGGTAGTATTCATTTTTTTCTACTTTTTGTTTTACTGTTGAAATGTTTGAATTGATTGTCTGTATACTTCGATTTTGTTACAGCTATTGTGTACTGCAATATCGAAACTAGGTCAAAGTTAATTTTAAACTTAAAATTCTTAGTTCCAAGGTCATGGTCACAATGGCTCATGGTCACAATGATATGTATAATAACTGAATTGTACACAAACAGGTGGTTTTTAATTCCTAAGCCCCCCTCGTTCAATGTTTATCCGATAGCTGTTTTAAGGTGTTTGTGTATGAAGTTCTAGATGTGCTAGTGATTGCACTAATATTCTGTCCCATGTTTCTATTCCAGGTCCACATCTCCGAGTCGCCGCAAGCGCTGAGGGGCATTCAGCCTCTGATTTGTGCACTTCTTTTAAAATTCCATGAGTTAACAAGCTTGTCTCATTATCGAGGCAACGTTGTAGGTGAACTCTCGACTTCACACCCCCATTTTGTAAATACATGGTATTTTTAAATGTTGTCTTCAAAACAGGAGATTTGGAATTAGTTTTTGCCTTGTATTATGCAAAACTAAGCATTCAAGTAGTCAATAGAATCTTGAAACTGTAACATTTTAAAGCCCAACACATGAGGAAATAAAATCTCGTTTAATGTAAATTGTCCAATAAAACAATGATTCTTTCTCTCTGACATGGTCTTTCATTTTGTTTCTGAAATATTCATATTGCCGTGTTTTGTATTTTTCATGGTCGCACTATTAAAGATTTTCAGGTCGAGGATAGCCTACATTTAAGAAACAATGTAGCGTTTCTTAAGTGTAGCGTTGAGTGCAGTTCCTCAGTGATGATATTTTAAGATTCTTAAAGGAATATTCAGGGTTAAAGTTAATATATAGACAGCATTTTTAGCATAATGTTAATAAGCACAAAAATGTATTTAGACATGCCCCTCCTTTTCTTTAAATAAAGCAAAACTGGGTTTAAAAAAAAAAAACGTTTCCAGTTAGGCACTTACAATGGAAGTGAATGGGGCCAATCTGTAAACGATAAAATACCCACTGTTTTAAAAGTATGGCCACAAGATTTAAACAATGGGTGTTTGCATGATTTTAGAGTGATAAAATTGCTTACTTTTTCTATGTGATTTAATTTCCGTTTTACAACTTTGATGCTGTAACAGCGTTACATCTAATACAACATAAAAAATGACAATTTAAACTACTGCTCATATAATGAGTTTTAACAGAAGAATTAATGTGCGTGCTTATATAAAATTTATAAGCTTCACATGTCTGCCTTTAAACCCCCTAAAACTTGGCCCCATTCACTTCAATTGTAAGTGCCTCACTGAAACTTAAAAAAAAAAAAAAAAATGTAAAGGAGGGACGAGTCTAAATTAATTTGTGTGGTAATCAACATTGACAAATTCTGTCGATCGAGCTTAACTTGTGTTCAACCAGGAATATTACTTTAAAAGTTAAAAATGTTTTATTGTGAAAAGCATAATGTTAATAAGAATGAAGGCTGTCAAATAGTTTTAAAAGATAAAAACTTTAAAGTTTGTATAAATAAGTTGTAGTGTTAAAATACTGATGTAACAATACGGTCACTTCTGTTCTTACATAAATAATGCCTGTTCTGCCCAAACATAGACACTTTTGATGCATTTTCTTTTTTTCCTGGAAAGGAAACCCTCCCCAGTAGGTGGTTATATATGCAAAGAATGTGAATTGCCAAAAACAAAAGAAGAATGTGAAAGTGGAGATTTAAAGGAGAAAAAAAAATTGATCTATTTCTTACCCACACAATCATATCATTTCTGAAGATATGGATTTAACCACTGGAGTCCTGTGGTTTACTTTTATTTGATCTTTGTTATTTTTGGAGCTTCAAATGTCTGGTCACCATTCATTTGTATTGTAAGGACTAACAGAGCTGAGATATTCTTGTAAATGTCTTTGTGTGAAGAAAGTCATGCTCATCTGGAATGGCATGAGGGTAAATTGTGAGAAAATTTTCATTTTGGGGTGAACTATCCCTTTAAACAAACGTTACACTGGGGTCTAAGAGGGTTAACACGTTTGTTTCAAAATGTTAGGAACGTGTCTATAATAAATGAAACTACAGTCGTCACGATAACACCTGCATCTATATAGTTGTTAGAATGTTTTATTGTGGGACCAATAAAGAGTTGTTTGATAAATAAAAGTTTGTCAAACTGGTGTTTAGGACAGGAACGCTTGACTCCGTTATATGTTTCTGCTCGGCCAAACTTCTCCGAACACCCCACGGTCACGTTCGATCTAAAGACGTAAGACAAATTATAATTTAACGTACATACGACACAGTGTCATGCAGTCATGTACTGTCAGACAATTTGGCGACAAGCCTTTGGGTTGTTGAAAGAATCCACGTTTAGATTCACGTTAATCCGAAGCGTGTCCTCCAATGCAAAATCCTTGCGGTCGCTGAGCAGCTGGACGTTGTGTGTGCATCACCGGCGGAGAAATCGGCTGCCAAATGGGTGAGACTCATTTCATAGATTTAACAAGCATGACAGACGCTTTTCATAATAGGCCACTGTGTCCGTTTGCTCAACCCCTTGGGTTTTGTTTACATGCGAAATATCGACTTTCAATTAGTTAAAGATCCTAAAACATTTTTTTTTTCTTCAGATATCCCCATCTAAATGTCCGCACAGTGACTCACACTACTCTTGACCCCGCTGAGGTGCGGAAGTTTCAGGCCATGGCGAGCAAGTGGTGGGATTTGCAGGGAGAGTTTGCTGCTCTGCACTCCATGAATGACCTGAGAGTGCCCTTTATACGGTGTGTATGTCCCTGGGAACTACATCTTCCTTCTATTTTACATCTATTTTACTAACAAAAAACGTATAATGGGTTTTAGACAAGTAGCTTGGTATTCTTGGAGTACAATGTCTTGGAGTACAACATAGCACATGAACATAGTAATTAATCACACAAAAGTACCATGGTATTTTGCAATTCTAGTACTTTTTTTTTTATAAGAGTGCTTATTAAAATGGGGAACTCTGTCATGATTAATTAAAAAAATCTCATTTGAACAGTTTTTATTACGGTAATCCTGTTGTTTAGAGTCAGGCTGCGATAACAATAGTTCCAGCATCTATTTTAGTGGCATGGGGAAACTACATAAGCAATGTAGAGTTGATAGCAATTACGGTGAAAGGGTGTAAACAAAGGTTAGAGATTAAATGCAACATTCATATATTTGTGGCTTATCTCTTGGCCTCTGTTTCTTTAAGAGACAGGATGGATATTGTGATTGGCATTGTGTTTTCCCCTCGCCTCCTGGAATCATGCAGCGCACAATTTCTTCCCCTTCTCTGAGCACGGCATGAGTTGTATTGGTGATGCCCTCGGCAGAGTGTGCAACAGCGTGCAGCATATATGCAGCGTGCATGGCAATGGCATTGCCCAGAGGGCATGTTTAAATGAGAAACCTCACTACTGTTCCTGGTTATTATATCTTACTTGAGGAATGTGTGTTTTCTAGAGATGAGGCAGGAGGAGAAAAAGGTGGAACGGAGTTCCTTCCAAGATACTGGGGGGTGGTTGATGGAGATGGACTGAGTTAACAGAATTGGCAGTGTGCACCTCAGGCTGCCTTGATCTGCAAGGCCTGTCCAAGCATTTGGGGAGAAATGAGAAGATGTTGTCTTTGGGTAACGCAAGACAGACAATGAGAATTTATTATTGCTTAAGGATGTCAGAGGCATTTGTCTAGCCAGAGCGATGCACAGTAAGACATGTTGGTGACTCAGGAAGCACATTGTGGAATTGCAAGCCATGATTAGTATCTGATTTTCTGTTTCATGCTATTCTGATGTACATCATTTTGCCAGACTGAAGGTGACAAGTCCTCTTGTCTAATGCCCTTTCACCTCATTTTGTGACACTGTTTGCAGGGATAATTTGTTGAATGTACACGGCTTGCAGCAGTTGGGCAAACCTCTGACTGGGCTCAGAATACTGGACGTTGGCTGCGGTGGAGGTGTACTGAGCGAGGTAATTATAGTCTTGGCAAATTATGCTGTTAAGATGCTCTAGACAAGGAAACGTATTGTTAGTGTGCCTATAAATATTCTGTTTATTAAAGTACAAAGTTATAGGTTTCCCACTACTAGTTCTAAGTATTCACTTAATTTTTACTATTTCAACGTTTGAGAGGTTTGGCCTTGGTGTGTGATGGAAAAAGCATTCTATGGTGCAAAGCTGGTCTCATGTTTGATAACAGATGATTACTTTCAGTTGTCGATTAATGAAAACTGAAAACCTACCGACGTAACTACATGATTAAAACAGACAGCTTCATGCCCAATGGTTTTCTTCAATGAGATGAACACACTTTCACCCTGACTGTTGTGTCATTGTTGGGATTTTGTGAGCATAATTTCTCTTGAGTGTCCGGCCTTGCAAAAGCTTATGTCAGAAGTTTGCCTTTGGGGCACATCAGCAATAACATGGTCATTCTGATTATTGACTTGTCCCCCTCAATGTATATTGTGGTTACGGCCCTGACTTTAGATAATCATTCACTCACGTTTAACATTCAAGCTGTTGTACCATCTCTATTATCATCAACCACTGAATTATCACTTGTATGCAAATTAAAGGGGTGTACTTTGGTGTGGCACATTCAATTTCATTGGTTTTCAGGCTAGCAACCATTTAAATTTAATGAGCCACACTGAGGTACACCCATCTAATTTGCATAGTCACAAGGTGATAATACAACGAGTGATAATTCAGTGGTATATGATAAGAGACGGGACAACAGCTTGATGGATAAACATGAGTGAATGGTTATCTAAAGGGAAAAACTTGAGGTTAATGGTTATACTTCGGATAATTGATATACATTATTTGATGATTAACAGAGGTAATGGTTATACATTTGGTTAATTGATAATCATTCAATGATTTACCATTATCCATAATTGTATTACCATTAAACATGTTTGTTGCATTTCGTATGCCATAAAAATACACTGTTTAAAAAGTATAGCCACAAGATGTAAACATTTATACCTATTAACATGAATTTAGTGTGATAAAATAAATTTCTGAGCTTATCTGTGTGAAGTTATATCCAGTATTACAACTTCATTGCCATTATGATGTAACGCTGGTTAACCCTGTAATAAGGTAAATGCTGTAACGCTGGGAGTTCTCTCATGTTATCACACTACAATCATGTGAACACATTTCATATTTATATCTTTGTGACTATACTTTTAAAATGGCATGAATTTGAACATTTATGAACTGGCCCTATTTACTTCTATTGTAATTACCTTTTTCATATATAAATTAGGGATGGATTTTTGTGGTAATCAACATAATGCCATAAATTCTATTGACCGAGCTTAACTCGTATTGAACCTGAAAAATTCCTTTTAAGATTTGTATTTTATCCACTAAGAATTTAACTCCTAAAGAAATTTTTGTTACTTTTGAAAATAATAAACATAATAATTAATTAATTAATTATTCAGTGTAATATTTCCCTCTTATTGTCACATTGCTAACCAAAACTTTTGAGCATCCACGCTAATAAGTATCATTATAAACTCCCAAGATATCCTAAATAAAAAATAAACAAAAAATTACTTAAGTTGTTGAGAACAGACGCTGAATAGACTCCGCTGTACATTGCTTGTAATATACTGCAGAACACTGAACAGAAGGAATCAACAGCAAATGCAGGTTTAATTAGATTCTGAGTATCTTTTTTAAAGGTTTAAACCCAGAATAGCACTAACATTTTTCAGCCACTAGGAAGACTGGGAGCAGATGTGCTTGGGATCGACCCAGTGGAGGATAGTGTGCGGACTGCAGAGTTGCACTCCTCCTATGATCCCGATTTGCGGGAAAGGGTTCGCTATCAGGCATTCACACTAGAAGAAGTTGCTGAAGAAGAAGCCGAGGGGTTTCATGCCGTAGTTGCATCCGAGGTGGTGGAACATCTGGCTGACCTGGATGCTTTTGCCAGCTGCTGCCAGCAAGTGCTGAAGGTGTGTCACAACAACCTGTCTCTCATCTCAAACAATCACATTACCGTGAGTGAGTACATGTGTAATCAGTCATTTGTTGTATGTAAGTGTGAGATTCCCAGCCAAAAGAAATGGATAGACCAACTTAATCTCCTGGGTTAGTATGTCAGAAGACAAACATTCTCTGTGAAGAGTTAGTCTAAATCCTTATAATCTTATGCTGTGACATCCATTTAAAATAAGAGGCATTTTCTCACTCCACCAAAAAACATCAGCTAGTTCACCTTTTCATTTAACAAAATTAAAATAAACTTTCTTCCCTTTATCTGGTTTCATCTGTTCTATTTTATATAATCCATTAGTAAGAATTTACTACAATCACTCTAGAACAGTAAAATTAAAGCCATTTACAAGCCTTTTAATAGTACAGACATTTTAATGCACTTTATACACAAGTGTTTCCCCCTATAATCGTGTATATTCACCAGACAGACCTAATTTATTAATAGAAAACTTTTAAATTAAACCTCTGAGCTAATAATAAATAAAGTCTGAGCTTAATTATGTTTTAAAGAGTAGGACGTATCGCCCGCCGATATTAATAAGTCAATTATTGACCAAATTACAACATTTGGCAAATCGGTTTTAAGTATGAAAACGCCTATATGAAAACCGATGGTTCATTCATAAATAATTATCAACATACAACGTTAAAAACTCTGTGAATTCAAATGCACAATCCAAAAATAATGATGGCCACAGAATGTAGAAGGGTGGGCACTCCTAAGAAAGAAAAATTAAATTGAGTTTTTGACAGTTTGACAATGAGAGTCGTGAAAGCAACTAGTCACATGATGAGGTAAAACCATCCAAAACACTTTGAAACCAGCAAACATTGTCTTCTGAGACATTGGTATGTTATCCATTAAGGCTGCAATATTAATCAAGTTAAGTTTAAAATCGTAATATGGTCTTGCACGATTGCTAAATCTTTAAAAATAGACTGCAATCAGAGTTTCAGTCAGCAATCGGTGCCCTCTAGCTGTTTGGATGACATTATCCATTATACCACGATAGAACTTAAAGGGCATTTTGTTCCTTTGGTTAAAACTTTATATTTTCCCGTGATGTAGTTGAGGTTTGAGTGGAATTGCCCAGCGAATGCATAGTTTGAATTTGTGATGTTCTATTATATACAGTACAAACATGTCAAATGTGAATTCTGTTGTTTTGAACTGCAAAAACATAAGTGCAAAAATGTTTTAGAAGTACAAAATAACCTTTTTCCATATCAATCATCATGCTATGATATTTAGTTATCTTTCAATATTTTGTGCTTTTTATCTTTTATTTATCTTTCATTGTGGCTGTCTTTAAAAAATTGGCCTGTCGTGTTTTCAACAGATCCAATCCATGTTCAGTGGAAATTATTTATTGTTAAAACCACTAAAATCTCTTGTACTTTGAACATTTCTAAAACATAATTCCTGAGAAAAACAGTGATCTAATGATAAAATATGCTAAGTGGCAAAATATCTGTATCGGCCAATAGTTTTTGTTAAAATGGTCATCAGCCAATCATTTTCATATCTCTGCATCTCTAATAAAGAGGATAAGAGTTAGAGGTGTCTTTCTTTCAGCCTGGTGGCTCTCTTTTCATCACCACTATTAACAAAACCAACCTGTCCTATGCCCTTGGCATTGTGGCGGCTGAGGAACTGTTAAGAATTGTACCAAGTGGAACTCATGACTGGGAGAAGTTCATCAGCCCAGAGGATCTGGAACGACTGCTGGAGTCATGTGAGTGCCATCTCCCACTTCTACCTCTATCTAACTCTGTTACTGTTTCTATTCCCATTTATTTATCCATCATTTCCCCTTTCTCTCATCTTTTTCACTGTTCTCTTCTGGTGTTTTACTAACAGCTTCAATCTGTAAAAAGTCCCTATCTTTTTGGAAAAAGCCTTGCATACATAAAAGTACTTGACTGCGGAATATCATCTAATGTTTCATTGCTACAACAACATTTGTTACTTGCTTTTACCAACTGCCAATGTCTCTGTGTCCCAGTTGGTTTCTGTGTGGAGGCTATCAGAGGCATGATGTACAATCCTCTCACAGGAGCATGGAGCTGGCAGAAAAGCACGGCCATCAATTATGCGTTGCATGCTATAAAACGCAAAGAAGAGCCCCAGCCTGAGCAGACTTGGGCTGAGAGTGAGAATCTGGATGAGCCAGGTCGAGCCCCAAGTTACAGCTAAGCTGTTGCAAATGTTGGAGCTGCCAACCATTACACTTACTTCAAAAGGCATGTGAAGTTAATATTTAGACACATGTCAGATCTCAGACTTTGCGTAGTGCAGAAATTGTGAACCAGTAAGATAAACCTTTTGGTTGTGATCCTTCATAAAACAAGCTTTATTAAGATGTGAAGTCATGGTTGAAGCACTTCCACTTGATTCAAACCACAGTCTTCATGTCTCTGCCTTTTGTCCAAAAAAATATAAATACATACATATATAAAAATTAACCACAATTTACTTGTGTTACTTGCTGTGTTGATCTTTGGTTGGTTCCATAAATAAAAAAGGCTAATATTATGTGATAAGACACTTGTACATACTGTACAAAAATGTTGATGATTCATTTTGGTATGATTGTTGACTTTTTTAGTTACAATAAAAATGCAGCGTATGTGTGGGAAGTTGCATGACTTTAATGAAATACACATCCATTCAGCTTCACAATACAACTTACCACTGCAACTTTAAAATACAGTTGGACCATGCCAAGTATTGCATAACAGCAAGAAGTCCTCCAGAAAATCTGTCATGCTCAAACCTGATTTTAGAAGGAGATCAGATTACTGTTGTGCTTTCTGCCTTCACCCATTAATTAATTGTCATAGGCGCTGTTTTAAAAATTATTCATGTAAATTATTTTCCTTTGTGGCTATTATTTTCCTTGCATAATGTTTCCACTATAATATGTATTTGCTAAAACTTCCTGTGACTGTTGAATGCTGGGACTATGCCTAAAAATCACACTAGATAATATTAGCTCGACAATTATAAATATTATTAACCACTGTCTCAGGGGAAACCTTTACCATGTTACTGAGGTGAAGGCTTGCTTTCACAACATGCACATGTAAGAGGCCTGTGAGTTGTGGACATTTCTAGAACATGGACCCTACAAGTCAAAAACTCCTATGATGATTGCCATGATATACACCAGAGGTTGGTGTCGTGTAAGTAAAACTCCAGCCTACACTTCAAGTGATTAATTTGCATTTGGCAATACATTTGAAATGAACATTAGTCTACTATTAGCCTCTATTTGATCTTTTTCAAATTTTAGATTATAATCATTTTATATGCTTTGTCAGACAATATAGGGCGATAGGCTACTTTAATGTAATGATGTACTAAAATATAAATTAAAAAGGTAAACGGTTGTTTTAGGCTAAATCTAAATAAGAGAAGTGTCTTACATCATACCAGTCAATGTTCATTTAAATTACATTATATTTTAAGAATCATATGTAAATTTTAATTATGCTGTGTTTAGTTTATATTTAAGAGGTTAGGAACGGGAATTAACAATTACTTATTAAAAGGCTGCATGTGTTTCATATGCTCAGTATCCATGTGACATCACTCAGCTCCACCAGCACAAACAAAAGGAGGATGCTGAGCTGGATGCGGGAGCACCTTAAAATGCTGTTCTTTTGCTTTATTATGAGGCCGAAATAACACCCAACCATGTAATGAAGTGGCGCAGGATTTGTTGGAGGAAGCGGGATGAGAGAGAGAATGTACTGGGTCGCTGGATTCGCCGCCTCCCGGTCGTTCGTGGTTGATCTCGGCCGGAATCAGAGCCCGTCCCTCGGGTTGTGTGGCTCTGATGAGCGTCAGTTATTCTATGGGTACATAGTAGCCGTCCCTCTGCAGGATTTTGGTGTGATCATGTCGGGACTGGTGTCGGACTCCTGGTGGAGGAAGACTCTTTACATCACCGGCGGTGCCCTTCTAGCTGCGGCTGCCTATCTGCTACACGAACTCCTCTCCATCAGGTTAGTGTTATGGTCTGTTGTTATGGTTATATCTAAAATGGTCCAGTATTGTTTCTAATACCTTATTATACATGCAGACATTTTTATTTGAACTACCTAGGTGGGCACCCTGCGGCCAGTGCCACTGTTGCGGGAGTTTCTCCATGTTTTCTCTCGCCTGCGCTGGACCGGATCGAGTCCCGTTTTCTAAATCATATGCACAGGCGGTGTTTGACCGCACGTCAACTTTTAAAAACGCCCTGTCATCGATACTCAATTCGGAATTTCCCATGTTTACATTAGCACTAAACAATAGCATCATGGTCAGTTCCTTCTGGATTCATGCGTTACTACCCTGAGGAGGTAAATGAATGCTGCATATGATCGTGACTGTTTGGTTTACGATGGAACGTGATGCCCTTGAGTTGTATTGTACGAACGACCTTTCTTGGTCTGTAACGTGAGATATACAGGCCATTAGCCTTCATAATGAAATCAAGGTGACTGAATTGCTATTGGAAGCGTTAAATTATTTAGATTTTAGTGGTTGTACCGAGCTGTTTGCTAATATGATAAAAGACACTGAGGAATTTTCAGCACCACAAATGAGTGGACAGCATCATGCTTGGCTGCCTAGCTCTGCAGCGTTCACTTTATACTGATGCTTCTGTGATTTGAATTTTGTTTTGACGTTCCAATATCTCGTTGTAATTGGCGAGGTTAGTTTCAATCGCCAGCTCTAATAGTTACTCTGGAGTCATATTATGTAATCATGACTGTTTGATCTCGATTTATTACATTTTCGCCCTGCCAGGATCCACCAAACGCTTAACAAGCAAACTGTTATTTATTTGTTTGTTTATTCATTCATTTACTCTCACTGAGCGCTTTAGTTGGACCACTTTGGTCTTAATGAAGTTCCAACGTGTTCTTCTGCTGTTGTAGCCCAAACGCCTCAAGGTTCAACGTGCTGTGCATTCGGAGATGTTATTCTGCTCACTACAATTGTACAAAGTGGTTATCTGAGTTACCGTAGTCTTTCTGTTAGCTCAAACCAGTCTAGCCATTTTCCGTTGACCTCTCTCATCAACAAGGTGTTTTCGCTCACTGGATGTTTTTTGTTTTTGGCATCTTTCTGAGTGTAAACTAGAGACTGTTGTGAGTGAAAATCCCAGGACATCAGCAGTTACCGAAATACTCAAACCAGCCCATCTGGCACCAACAATCATGCCATGGTCCAAATCACTGAGATCAATTTTTTCCCCATTGGTTGATGTGAACATTAACTGAAGGTCATTGCCCGTATTATGCATTGCACTGCTGCCACATGATTGGCTGATTAGATAATCGCATGGATAAGTAGTTGTACAGGCATTCCTAATAAAGTGCTCTGTTGTTGGTTATATCTACGTATCTGTCATAAGAGAAGAAATTGTACTTGCTTCTAACATTTGAATTGGAGCAACCTTTTTATCAACGATGGCTAAATGTGGATGCATTCCATTGCACCTCGAAATCTATGTTAATCATTTTGATCTCTGTGAATGGATTTCAGCAAATCTAAAGTAATTCTTTTTTTCTCTCGCACAAGAGACCCTGGTTAGAGACATTTTTTGCACAGTTATCAGTGGTAGTTTAGTTTGTATTACATTTATTTTAGATTATGTTTTTTTAGTAGAATATACTATGTCTTATAGTTTGTTGAGTTGTATGTGGGAATATGACACCTCTCGGGTTAGGGTTATGGAGAATCAGACTAGGTTGTTTTGTGAGACAGAGCTCAAGATATCTTGCATTGTAATTGCTCCATGCATTCAAGCTGTTTTAAAATAATACCCTGCCAATTTTCTCCCACTCACTCTCTGCTTTCATTACAAGGATGTTTTCCACTGTGCTATTAAAAATGGTTGTAAAAAGCACCAGATTAGGCTTCAGATTAGGGCTCTTTGGCTTGCAATAATAACAAAACCCTCGTTGGTGCTTCATAGCATTTGTTTTTGGCTAAATTATGTTCTTGTGGCTACAATTTGTGTTCCTGTGTAGCTTAACCAGTAGAGCATGGAGCTCACAATGCCTGTGTCCTGGGCTTGATTCCCAAGGTTTATGACCTCGTCCTATGGTCAAGGTGTAACATAAATGATGCACGTTAGCAGATTGAATGTACAAACTTTATTTATTTATTTATTTATCACCACTTAACATCTGGAAGCATAAGCCTAAAGGGACAGGCAATGGCCAAAATAACAAACCAAAAAATAAAAATAAACAAGACCTAAAATAACTTAATAAAATAAACCAAACACAAAATACAAATGACTTTCATCTCTCTGTGTCTATCAATAAGCAGGAGAAAAGAGTATAGCCTACAGCTGGATGACATTTTGCTCTGTTTACACTATTTACAATATTTACAGGAAAGCAAATACTAAACATTGACTGACAGAAAAGAACAAAAAAGTGAATAATGCAACAAAAATTAGAAAAATCACTTCACTAAGGAATTAGTGGCACATATGCTGATGAAATGCATACTTTAAATGCACTGCTTTGGATAACAGTTTCTGCCAAATAAATAAATGTAAGCATTTATGTTTCATTAAGGAACCTGTTGTTAAAATGCAGGTGTAATATGATTCTAAATTGAATTCTAAAGCAAATAAAACTTTTCTGAGCATTTTGGAACTTTGTATTGTGGCACTTCTCAGTGTTACTGTTTCCTTAAAATGAATGTGGTATCATTATTCCATTGGTACATTGTCTTCTAAATGAATAAATGTAAATGTCTTGATATACCATATGTCTGACTGTGACATTTAACCATATTTTCAACGATGGCTTACTACATATGTGTTTTTATTTTCCACCTGATTAATGTACATTAGTAATTTACAGTATATGGTTGGTCTCTTCTTTACAGGAAGGAGCAACAGTTGGATTCTAAAGACGCCATCATCCTTCACCAGTTTTCCAGGCCAAAGAATGGGGTGCCAAGCCTGTCACCTTGCTGTCTGAAAATGGAGACATATCTGCGCATGGTTGATCTGCCCTATCAAGTGTGCATATGTTTAAAGAACAGTTTGGAAGCAGATATTTGAATTTGCACCATCTGGTGTTTAAATGTCAATGAAATTCATAAAAGCTCTTAGAATGTCTAGTATTATTCATTTATTGAATTCATGGTATTTTTACAATTATAGAAATACATTTAAATGCTCCAGAATAATTAGTAAACATTTAATAAAACAGTCAGTACATAATGAAAATATATAACATGAAAATGAAATGTATGATTGACATCTTTTCATCCTCAGTATAAATCTTCTTCTGCATTTGTTTCCTCCTCTTCAGAATTACTTTGATGGAAGCCTCTCTGCTCAAGGAAAGATGCCTTGGATTGAGTATAACTATGAGCAGGTGTGTGGAACTGAGTTTATTATTGACTTCCTGGAGGAGAAACTTGGTGTGAGCCTTAACAAGAGTCTGAACACTCAGGAGCAGGCGGTAGCGCGGGCCATAACCACAATGGTAGAAGAACATTTGTACTGGTGAGTCATGCGGCATCAGTTTTCAGAATGATTCATACTTACACTGCGGAGCCAGATGTTTAAATATGCTACTACTGTTTACTGAGTACTGAACAGTTCTTTTTAATAGGTTTACAGCTGAAGTGTGTAATATTTTCATTGTTACATTTTTTTTTTTTTTTACTATCCTATGTAAACATGTAAAAACACCTATAAGCCATTTGTAGGTTGATTTCCCTTAAAAGTGTAAACACTGTGGCTCTGCGATGCTATTAAAGCGTTGCTCTGTTTGTTAGAGTCTGGCCAAACCAACGTTGCAACCCTTGGCATGAGCTCGGGTCTGGACAATCTGTTTTGAATTGGAAGACAAAGGGAATGTTTGGAAAATCTTGTTTGAACATGCAAATTATTTTTGCAATTCTGTTTGGTGATATTGGAGGTGACAAATTACGCACTTCATTTTTAATGGAGTTTCAATTAAGTTTTAAATCAAACAAGCAACTAAATTTACAAAAATGTACCTGAAAAGTGTCAACTGTTTTTTAGGTTGATGAATGTTGCTCTTGATTTTTTATCTTCTTAAATGTTGGTTAAACATAATGTTTTCGATTCTGTTGTAAAGATTTATTTAAATGCCTGCCTGATGTGTTGTCTAGACATGGTTCTTCCTGGCCAATGCATTTTGATGGGGAAGTACAGAGCTAACATACAGTGATTGGTTCTACAGACCTCATTTTGTTAACAATCTTCATCATTGTTATAATACCTAATCAAAGTGGATGCCTCCCTTTATGATAAATATTTCAAATGTTTTACGCAAAATCATTTTTGAAGATTTCAATTGCCGCTAACAATTATCCAGACACAGATCACATTCTGTTTGCATAATGAAATTGATGATATTGTACTAGTCCATATAGTAAAACATTGCAATAAAAATATGCATAATAAGATTGCAGCTGACAAGACTTGCAATGAAGGCAGTAGATTTATAAAACTGATGGGTCATATGCTACAACATTATTTGTACATATTTGTACATTCATTGTGTATTTTAGTGTAAGTAGTACATTGGAGAAGAAAAGGAATCTAATAGGGAAAGAGATAAAGCCTATCCGATTTGTGTAGTCTCATTCTTCCCTGCACATTCTGTCCTCACATTGTCTAACGACTTTCAGTGTACTACATATAAGCTTCCATATGGCTATTGATTGAATAATTTATGGGTTTACAAATCTGTGGTGAGGCCCTCCAGATTTGTGTCTACAAGAGTAGTGCTGTGTATGTCAGCTGAAAAGCTTGCTGAGCAGGAACATTTAGTAACCTAGAAATAAAGAGTAATAGGTGTCATGCTGGAGCACAGATATGAAATCTGGATTACTGGTTTGCCTTGATCAGGAATTGTTCTTCTAACCCTCTTGACCCATTAAAAACAAATCTAGCAATACAAGATTAAGACACAAATGCTGTGAGATATGTACAGTATCTATACTATATAGAGTACTGTTGCATTAAAGTCATGTATTACATGATATTTCTTTGTCATACTGAGTAATAACTGTTTTTTTTATAATTTCATAGTGCTTAAAGTGTCTGAGAATAGCCTACTTTTTTAGTATGAGTTCACAATATGCGACACTAAACAGATAGTGAAAACATAGCAACATAACTAATGTAGCTATAATATAAATGTAGAATTCAGAACTAGCCATGCTTTGATGTATAAACCATAATAATACAAATTTATAAGGAAGCACTGCTAAACCGGTTTATGCTGTTAAAGTTAAAACTGGTTCTGACTGTCAATTATATTTGGTATGTTCATTGCCATGAAATTTTAGATGAGTGTGAACCCAGAGAGCAGCGCTTGAAGTAATTTTGGATGAACGCTTTTTATTAATTCATGTCTAGTGAGCAAAGAATTTAATTAGAATACAGCCTTAATTAATTTGATTCAGATAATCACAGAGTATTAATTTAAAGTTTAATCTCAAAGGCCAAACTGAGTTTTTTTCTGTTTGATACTAGAGTTGCTCTCAGTTACCAGCTCATTATTAATAACTAATTATAAATGATAAATTATGAATTATAAATAAGCACATATTATGACAAATCGCTTATGCTCATGATGAGTTATTTGTTGAAGTATTCATTATTTTGGGGGGAATAAAACAGCTGTAATATGCAAATAAATAAATATGTGTTCACTTTAAAAAATACTCTATGATATCAACTTAATAAAAAAGTATGTTTACAATATTACAATAAATATTTTTCATAAAAAGTTTTACTTCCTACATATATATTTTGTACTATATTTTTTATTATTAGTATTATATTACTAGTATTTATGCATGATTATATATATATATATATCTCAAGCTACTAGCAAATAAGCATAAGTTATATAAAAACGAAACAAAATACAGATATGGTTAACTATGTATTTATTTATTTCACAGAGCAGGTGTAGTATGCATTTATAATAAACCACTAAAAACAGGGATTTCAAAATATACATCAAAATTAAACACAAATACTGTATATAAAATCTAAATAAAAGTAAACACATACAGGCTTGCAGACAGTGATGCATCTTGCAAAACGCACAAACAATGAATAGTTTTCATATGTTGAAAGTCTTCCTAGTATTTTTGTATTTTAACTGTTTCCTATGTATCCTTATATAAATAAACCTTTACATTTTCATGAGGAAAGAGATTTTTTAAAAAAAAGGATTTAAGGGTTAGTTCACCTAGATATTAGCATTGTCATCATGAACTCACATTATATGTTGTTTCAGAGCTGTCTGATTATCTGTCTTCTGCTGAAGCAAAGGCATAATGTTTGGGACCGACAGCCTCGGTCACCATTTACTTTAACTGTATTGGAAAATATATATATTTAAGGTATATATTTAATATATACTGAGGCAGTCAGTCCCTAGCATTCTGCCAACACTTCCTTTTGTGTTCCAAGTGGTATGTTTTTTTTTTTTTTTAAACAACATGAGGGTGAATAAATAAAGACAGATTTCCAAAAGTATTATTTAGTATAACAGCACTGGACTGCTTCACCTTTGATTTTGTCTCATTTACTTGAAAATGAACTTCTTGTTGTATAACAGCGATATCACAGCAATCATGCTCTTGTACTAAATATCAGCTCACCTGTGGCTTTGTGCTTACGGTTTAATGCTCGTGTGATATTACTTAATTATAATGGACTTAATATGTCTTATTACACTCTATGATACTGTTCTGTTTTGTAGTGAATTGCACTGTACAATTTTCTGTGAAATAAAGTCTACAGACATTGTGTGGGGCATTTATTAAAATGTGTTTTTCTCTCCAATTTCTTAACATCTTATGGCATTTTTATTTTCTTGCCACAGTCGCATTTTGGCTTACATACTGAGGGCTCAAAGAAATTAAGGCATGAAAAAAGGGAATTGATGCAAGTACTCATAAGTAAAGGCTTGTCTCACTACCTTTAATTGACTCATTCTGTCTCTCTCCACAGGACTATTGCGTATTGTCAGTGGGTGGATAATGTTCATGTGACTCAGAGCATGCTTGATCTTCCCGGACCCCTCAGTGACCTGCTCAAATGGATTCTGTGTCATCTGACTTGTGGAATTGTAAAAAGAGAGATGTATTGTCATGGCATTGGCTGCTACACTAAAGAGGATGTTTACAGTCTCATGGAGAAAGACATGCGCACATTGGCCACACTGCTAGGTGAGTACGAAGAGTGAGTACACAGTTTTACTTTAACAGTAGCATGCTTTCTTGATATGATTATTATGCAATCATTGCATTTTTATATTATTTAATTAATTCATGTTGTGACAACTTAAAACTGGGATAGTTAAACTGAGCTTGGTTGTTGGCAGATAGGATGTTCCAAGCTTCTTGGGGCCATGATATCTGTTGCAGGGCTCCCTGTTCTTCTCTTCTAATCTTTTCTATTTGCAAAAATAATGTTTGGGAGACGAAATCGAGTATAATATGAGTTAAAAGGAATACATTTGAGGTTTGTTGTTGATAATCGTACTTGAACTTTATCAGTGGGAAAGAAAAGGTGCCTGAGACAAGGAAACACTAACTTAATGTTCAGGTTTCTGCTGTTTACATTAAAATGCCTGTGTCAAACTGAAACGTAAGCTGAAATTAGTGTCTTTCAACATAAGCATATAGCAGCACATGTAGCAGGCAGGTAGTATGTACTTTGTAGTGGTACTTTGCATTATGTTTTCATCTTGGTTTAGAAGAGTCAGACATTGTTGTTGCGGATGGCAAGAATGTTGCCACGATTAAGCTCAAGTAAGCTGTTTTATGCTCAAATGTACTGAATAAATAGAAATAAAACGTTTGATTTTATCATGAAGTGGTATTTTCAACATGTTCTTTTGAGGCCAGATGCCTTAATGTGATTTAATATGAATGTGACTAAATTTAAAAACAATGTTTTAAAGGTGATCTTGTCCTTTGTTATTCTTTGGAGAATGCTGTTCATTGTTTAATTTGTTTACTGAGCAAGCCGGTGAAACATATGTTCTGATCCATGCTGTGAACTTTAGTTTTTCATTTAATCCATCTGATAAGAGAATACTCTACAGGCTTTAAATGTTTTTCTTGTTGTGACTGTTTTAAGGGAATGTGTCCCTGAAATTAATGATTTTTTTATTTGTCCTATTTTATTACTGGGGGTTAATTTTATTTTTTGTATTGCCAGGGGATAAGAAGTACATCATGGGTCCTAAGCTGTCCAGTGTGGATGCCACAGTGTTCGGTCACCTTGCACAAGCCATGTGGACACTGCCTGGCACACGGCCCGAGCAGCTCATTAAAGGTGAGCAAGACCTGAAAGAAACATAACACTCTGCATCAGTCATTGATGTTGTTGTCTGGCTGATTAAAAATTTAGTGGAAATAGTTGTGAATCAGGTGCTTTCAAAAGATCACCACAAATATACCATAACATTTGTCATTGAGAAAATGTGCTATATTCCAAGTCGGAAGCAATAAAATAGCATTACATGAGGAACAGACTGAAACTAAGTAATTCTTTTCTGAAAATCTTCTGAATTTCTGAAAAATGATATACACTTCATAAATATAATTTGAGTTCAT
The DNA here is from genome assembly GCF_025860055.1 of Xyrauchen texanus. NCBI lineage: Eukaryota > Metazoa > Chordata > Actinopteri > Cypriniformes > Catostomidae > Xyrauchen > Xyrauchen texanus. Next base: position 15,915,335 of record NC_068290.1, read on the forward strand.
GTATATTCAAATATGCTGCATGAAGATGCAACGTACCAGGGTTGACACCAAATGGCATTGGTTTTCACATGTCTCGAAACCATGTGACATGCTTGAATATGCAGAAGTGAGAGCTATAGCAGACTTCAGTCTGTACCTGACAGCCAGCTATTGTCTGGCTTCAGAAGACTTATAATGTAGTGCACAATGCCTATTGACTACTTTTATGGTGCTTTTATGGTACTCTACCACACCAGTCCACATTCTCTTTCATTGTATAGAAAAGAACAGCGTAAACATCCCCTTTTGTGTTCTGTGGGAGAAATAAAATCATACACGCTTGGAATGACATGAGGGTGAATAAAAGATGACAATGTTAATTGTTTGATGAATTATTCCTTTAAAATGTTGTTCTCATGCAAGTCAGTTTGTCAAATGTTTTTCAGTTTATCCACTAGATGGCATTAGAGACCTTTATGTATGCTTATGTACAGTATGTTATTGTTCAGTCATACAAGCAGACAATGTTAAAGCATCTCACCAACATAAATGTGAGTTGTTATTTATTACATAATTTCCATTTACTCTGAGCTAAAATATATTTGCCATCCAGTTAACAAGATTTGACAGGTTAAAGATCTTAAAGGAATATTCCAGAATATTCAATATAACAAGTTCAGCTCAAACAACAGCTTTTATGGCACAATGTTGATTACCACAAAAAAAATAAATTTGACTCATCCCATTTTCATTTTCTTTTTAAAAATATCTGAGATACAGTGAGGCACTTACAATGAAAGTAAATGGGCACTTCTGTAAACATTAAAATACTCACTGTTTTGAAAGTATAGCCACAAAAAGTAAACAATATGTGTGTTAACATGATTTTAGTGTGAAAAAATGATAACCTTTTTGATAACCTTTTATGTGTAATGTTATATCCAATTTTACTTAATTTTCACGACGATGTAATGCCGTAAACACTAAAACTCTAAAACAATCGTAAAAGTAGCTATTTAAACAACTCCAAAGACCAAATAACACATGCATTTTAACAGAAGAATTAACGTAAGTGCTTTTGTAAAATTATAAGCTTCACATTTCTGTCTTTAAACTCCACAAAAATTGGCCCCATTCACTTGAAATGACTCAAATTGTTAATCAACATTATACCACAAATGCCGTCGACTGAGCTTAACTTGAATTGAACCAGAACAATTATTTTAAGGGATAGTTTATCCAAAGGTGAAAATCGTGTCACCATTTACTGACCCTCGTGTTGTTTTTAACCTGTATGACTTTTTCTTCAAAATTAGATGTTAGGCAGAACCTATAGCCTCAGTCCCATTTACTTTCATTGTATGGAAAAAAGATTAATTGGGCCTCATTCATGAAACACAAGCAGAATACATTTGTGTCAATCCTACGTAAAGCCGGTCTGACGTAAATTTTCGGATTCATGAAAGTTTTCGTATTTTCAAAACTTTAGTCGGTACGAACAGTATGTACAACTGCTCCCGACCATGTGTAAATTGTGCGTAAGATTGTGTGTAAGACATCCGAAAGTGTAGTGTTCTTTCGGACAAACTGCCATGACTACATTTTGATAGACGTAAAAAGAAAAGCCTGCACATTGATGTATAGCTTGTAAATCTGCAATACCTTATAGCGTTTCTAGCTTCTTCAAGCATTCTATCAATTTATTTGAAGATTGTTCTTGTTGCAAGGGAAGTATATACAGTCTTTGATTTACTCAAGACATTTCTCCAATGATGCTGGTGTTGCGCTCAACTGAACCAGAGAAGGTTAGTGGTGGTGGACATCCTGCTGTAGGCATGAAATGAACATGTTTTACACAAATGCTTCATGTCAAAACATTTTTATTGTCCTTGGACTGTTTCATTCACAAAAGAACCTCTGATGACAGCAAAGATAAAGTTGCTCACTTTCTTTTTAGATGTGAGAGTTTGCTAAATCAATATTTTACGATGTAAATGCACTTAATTAAAAAATAACTTTTAGTACTGTTTGTACATATGTAGCAAAATAATAAATAATTAAAAAAGCTTCCCGATGTAATTTACTAGCATGTCTGAAGCCTTCCTATGGTGTTTTCATGGGCATGGATTACGATAATTGTGAATGAACATGAATGTGTGCTTTATTTATGAACCTCTGCAATTCACTATCATACAGATACAGAATACGAAGCTTTCGTGAATTCGGTGGAATGTTTTCGAGAAGCCCCATTTTACATGGAAATAACTCTTTGGTAAATTTACGAAATGTTCATGAATGAGGGCCCAATTAAAATTGAAGGATGACTAGGGTTAACATTCTGTGTTCCAATTAAGCAAGTAAGACATATGGGTTTTGAATGACATGAGGGTGAGTAAATGATAACCGAATTTTCATTTTTCAGTGATTAATCTTTTTAAAGGCAACAAGAAAGCTGCATAATAGATACTCTCCTCATACCTGTCTCTGACATCTGTCCTCAGGAGAACTGATTAACCTGGCCATGTACTGTGAGCGCATAAGGAGGAAATTCTGGCCCGAATGGTTTGAAGACTTGGAGGACTTCTGTTATGACAGTGATAATGACACCACCAGTGGAACGCCCAACTGCCTAATGGACCTTGGTCTCTTTTCCAGGACAGACACTTTAGAGGAGAGTGATCTAAGCTCGCTATTACACAGTAACACACACTCGCAAGACACAGACCACTCTGCACGTTCACTGTCCGACTCTGATATTGAAGTAGACGGATCAGATTTGGAGCAGCAGTTCAAGAGTTAAATCACATAATCTCTGCCCTTTGTTAGGGGGGCGCTGCTTATATTAAAAGGATGACCTTTTGTTTCAACCATTCAGAAAGTTTGCTGTAACATCTATTGTAAAAGAACACTATGGAATACGTGGTGGCTCCCAGTTCTTCAAAACGAAAATTGAAATTTCTAGTATGGATGAATGGACCTAAAGTAGAAACAGAGTGTGTATATGTGTGCGATGTTCTGTATAGAATAGGAGTGTTAACATGACATCAGTCATGGACATGTGTGGCTCAAGATTTACCCCACAGAAGTTGGATGCTCTCTTTTGCTCCCTTTTTGAGACATGTGTAAAAGACCATTGGAAACCCATTATACACCGGTTCTCTCAAATTATAAGTGTTCGTTATGCCACCGTTTCTGTCTGGCTTTTAGTTTCAGATTTTATTTGAATCATTCAACCATCCAAGCTGAGAGGGAAGCACACAAGAGGTCTACATTGTTGTAACACTATGTGTTTCTGCAGTTATGTGCATTGTTAACCTGATACTACAGCAAAAACATTTTAGCATTCAAAACAGTATAACCTAAAATGTTGTTCCAAACAAGACAGGTTGATCAAATACAGTGGAGTTCTAAAGTATGAATCCACTTGTGAACAAAGGAGTTAAGCTCAATGTAATAAATTTGCTTATTCAATAGTGCCCTAGAAATAATGCAGAATCTTAAATAGTTCTTACTAATTTTATGAAATTAGTTTCAAAATCATAAAACTTTGTTTTCAGGTTAAAATTTGATTTATTCAGACATTTGAACCCCACAGTATGTTTTAATCTAATTTGTTTTTAGACCAGAATCATGGGAGGAAAACATATTAGCTTGTATGATTCCAGAATGTTTGTGTGAGGTTGACAAGTAGATTTTTTCGTGACAGACCTAAAGCTGTATACATTTCTCCCTCCAGTTTAACCCTGAGAATTCCTGTTTCCAGATCATTTTAACAACACATAATCATGCTGTTAGAAATGGATGAGATATAATAGGATGGATAATAGGATTATGAAAAATGATTAAGCACTTAATCCCCTTTCTCACTCACCTGACTAACAGAAACAACACAGGAAGTCCACATTTAGGCTGAGTAATAAAACAAAACAGTCATTTTTATATGCATTTTATTTGCAAGGGATCCAGTGTATATCATCAGCTTCGAGTCTCGATCAGACTGAGTGGTGCTTAATGCCTGTGTGCCTGACTAAAGCCATTTCTCGTGTCTCTTCCATCTAAAAATGTAATACAAATCTGTGTAATACAGACATGCTACCACCAGAGGGCACTGTGACCATTCACATATTGGGTGGGTACTATCCAGCTAGTTGTATTGCTTTGCGGGAATCCCTGTTAGCTTCTGCCTTTAAACAACATTTTTATCAATAATGTCAGCACTGTATAAACAACAGTGAACCTCTAGCGTACACACAGCAGTCACTAACTTTGTTAGTAAGAGTTAGTTAATAAAAATTATATTATTTATAATTAAATAATGAATCACAAATAAATAATATTTTATTAAAACATTTTTAAGTTTATTATCTACTCACTTTCCTGTAACATTAAATATCGCAGCTTTGAAATGTGTATCCTTTGAATTGTAGTGGTCAACGCAGGGCCGGCCCGACCCAATATACAAACTAAACATTTGTTTAGGGCCCCGTGATTGGTTCGGGGCCCCACCCACCACCCCCATTTATTTTATTTTTTGCCTATCATTTACTCTAATCAACAAAACACACAACCGTATCAATGAAACGTAGTATGTTTCATTTCGTATATTTTTTTCTAAATTAACTAGTATTTTCTAGAAACCTGTAGGGCCCCATACACTATTTTTGTTTAGGGCCCCCAAAACCCTAGGTCCGGCCCTGGGTCAATGTGTGACGTTCCTGGCTCCTATTGGTCGCGCGTCCTCTTGTACTAGTTCAGAGTTCACCAAGCTTGAAAATTGGTACGCAGCGTAGTACGCTTTATTTATTATTATTATTTTTCGCATGAGCTTACGTTTCCGCTCTGCTGCATTCGGATGCGTTTGAATGAGAGTAAATGGAGCGCGGAGTGTTGTGTGACCGCCCCATTAGTTGAGGGAACGTTAATGTGATCAACAGTCTCATGCTGAATTTACCCTCATTCTGTTGAAGTTACTTGAAACACAAGCCAGTCCTAATAGAAAAGTTAATTTATTTCTATCCCTAAGGTAGTACTATCTTTTATGCAGAAATACGTTGCTTTCTTTTCATATTATTTGCACACTTTAAAGGGACAGTTCACCCAAAAATTAAAATTTCCTTATTTCATGCCATCCCTGATGTGTATGGCTTTCTTTCTTCTGAAGAACATAAAGATTTTTAGAAGAATATCTCAACTCTATGGGTCCATACAATGCAAGTGAATGGTGACTGAACTTTGAAGCTCCAAAAGCACATAAAGGCAGCATAAAAGTAATCCACACGACTCCAGTGGTAATTCTAAGTCTTCTGAAGCAATACGATGGGAGTAGGTGAGAAACAGATCAATATTCAAGTCGTTTTTTTTTTTAAAACTATAAATCTCCACTTTCATTTTCACTTCCACATTCATCTTCTTTTGTTTATCAGCAATTCGCATTCTTCGTGCATATTGCCACCAGTTCAGAGCTGGTCAAATGTGGAGATTTATAGTTTAAATATCTGTTTTTCACCCACACCTATCATATTGCTTGAGAAAATATGAATTTTTGAGTTATGGAGTCTTATGAATTAATTTGATGCTGCCTTTATGTGATTTATGGAGATTAAAATTAATTGGATGGACCTACAGAGCTGAGATATTCTTCTAAAAATCTTCATTTTTGTTCTGCTGAAGAAAGAGTGTAATACAAATCTGGGATATGTAAATGATAAAGAGAATTTTCATGTTTTTGCGAACTATTCCTTAAAGTTATTGAACGATTGTGGACCATTTTAAAATACAGATGGAATTATGTGAAATTATGCGCCAAAAATGGCACTGACAACAGGGTCCATACAATCAATATGGTGTGTTATAAACTGTATGTGTGTGTGTATGAAGTTTACTGTTATACATTATTTACATGCATGCATGCGTGTGTGTGCGCATATACACATGCTCTGGTGTACCAAAGTGCACCACTGGAAATCCTTTATCAGATGTTTATAAAACCTCTCTTTCTCTTAAGAGAGAGAGAGTTTAGATTAATTCTTCTTTATTATGTCAGGTTTGAGGAATAAATCAAGTCTCATATGGATCTTGTGTAAACATTGCTTAACTTGCAACTTTTGTATACAAAGTTTCATGGTTTAAAAGATATCTAGCTCTTTCAGTGACTTGAAACTCAACACTCCTAAAATTGCCTTTTTAATCCATGATAACAATTGTACCAAAATTCTCAGAATTATTTTTCATTCTTCATTGTGAAATATGTTGGTCTATAGAACTGCATTCTAGAAATGTGTCTGTGTGTTGAGAACATAGCTGGATTATGTTCTTATCACTAACTGAAAAGAGATGTTAAAGTTAATCTTGTGATTTGTTATTAGAGTTTTAAAGCCATATTACAGAGGTAATTTCCTGTCTGTGGAAATAAAATTATGATTATTAATGTAGATTCTACCTTATCTGAATCAGCTATAAAATAGTGTGCATAACTGAGATACTCCAATGAATGTTTATTCATATATTTGACAATGATTGCTCTGAAACATTAATTAAAATAGCTGTGACAACTTCAATGTCTGTGTGTACATGATCCTGTTTTTGAATGCAAGAATACATCTCACTGAATTCAAATCCCACTCATGTGATCCTTTTTGGTCCATTTATGTTGTTTGGTGGAGTTAATTTTTGTAATTGTATTTTTTAGTTTCTTAAAATTCCAAAAATTACAGATCTCTAAAACAATATTATTTATGTGAAATACATTTTAAACATGAATTATGTTCATATATACATCTCTTTGCAGTTCAATGACAACAGAAGATTCACTGTTGAGTCATTGTAAGTGAGAAATGCAGTGTCCTGAGTGTGACTTGCATCCGACAATAAACAAGGAGGACATTTTTGCTTGTCTGTTTTAGAAAGTAACCTTAAAGTAAAGTAATTAGTAACATGATTAATTTTGATAAAATAAAAGTAATATGAATATAATATTATGAGAAGTAATTAGTCATTTGTAGTGGATTTTTGACTAACCTACCCAGCACGGTTGTGATAAGATTACAGAATAAAAATGTTGGTGTACTATCCCTTTAATACAAAACAATTGCCACATAGCAAATATGGGCTTGAGAGTTTGGATGATCAGTCATTTATGATATTAATATTTAACTGACTCTTTATTTCTATGTTTTTATTCAATTTCCTTTTATATTTTATTCATTTTAACATCCAAAATATTTGCAAATATATGGAATCAAAATCCCGT